>NW_026586816.1:11196453-11244178 GCF_907164565.1 Psammomys obesus
CCCGCACTCACCGC
Source organism: Psammomys obesus (assembly GCF_907164565.1). Taxonomy (NCBI): domain Eukaryota; kingdom Metazoa; phylum Chordata; class Mammalia; order Rodentia; family Muridae; genus Psammomys; species Psammomys obesus. The sequence continues at coordinate 11,196,468 of NW_026586816.1, forward strand.
CCGCGCTCCACGGGCGCTGGCGCCGCTCGCGGCTTCCGCCGGGTGCCCGCTCCGCCGCCCCGGCCCGAGCACTCCGGGATCCGAGCCCCGCGGGCCAGGCGAGCACCCGCACGCAGGGCACGCTCCCCGGGGCCGTGAGCGCACGCCCGAGCGCCGGGAGGGGCCGGGAGGCCTCCCGGAGGCTGCCCTGGACACCGGGCATGCGCAGAGCCCTCCCCTTCCCCGGGCTCGGAGGAGTGGGCGGGGACTCCGGAGGACCGGCTGGGAAGACGGGCGTGGAACGCCGGGGCTGGGGGCGGCCTGGAGACCCCGGTGTCCTCGTCCCAGGAGCTGCGGCTTCCTCCTCCAGTTCAGTCATTACATCAGATGTTAAGGACTGTTGAGCATCTCCTTGGCAGACTGCAGAGCAGCCTTCTGGAGCAGTAGACATATTGCCTTTGATTTTGGAACTCCCTTTAGACTGAAGAGCGGTGCTTAAGCAAGAGATCTGCGGCCTTTCAAAGAGCAAACATTAGATAGAGGGAAGGAGAATGGCTGCTGTGTAATGAAAGCTTAGCTGGGAGATGGGAAAACAGGCGAAGCTGAAGGGAGAAGACAGACTCACCTGTTAGAGAAGATAAACACAAGGGCAAAAACTTTGAGGATTCCCTGAGAATGTGAACACACACTCAGAGGCAAGCCTACCCTGGCTGCTGTTTGGAGCGTTTGAAAGGGCAGCTGGAAATGTAGTTGAAACTCATCTGGAAATAATCTTTAATGCTTTGCCCAAGATTCCAGTTCTGTTGGAATGAATAAATGGGAATTGCTTAAAATGAGAGAGGGATGGAGGGAGAGAGGAAGGAGGGGAAGAGGAGGTACAGTATCTGGAATGCTTAGTTAGCAAGCTTCTGGGTACGAAGTAGTGGAGTCCTAAGTTCAAGAATATTGGGATAAAGTTTGAGGTGAGCCAACGCCCAGCCCTGAGGCCCGCAAAGCAATACAGACTATTGCTGCTGCTTGCTCACTAGGGAGACTATTGCTGAGGAAACCGCACCCGGTTTGGTTGTGAAATATAAAGGAATTAAGCTGAACACCACCTGACTTTGCTGTGCAGGCTGCTGGGGAGAGCTGTCATGAGCAGTCGTACTTAGTTGTGACCCTGTGTGCTAACAGCCCAGCACGAAGCGCTCATTGGTGCAGTGATGGAAAATCTGTCATGGAGATGACCAACCAGCCACTGCTTCCTTTCATTTATTTATTATTATATCTGGGGCTTGCTTTCCAGCCAACCTCCTCATATCCAGTTAGCAGAATGGCTAGCTTCCCCACTAGGGCCCATGACCGTTTAGCCACAAATTTTTTGACCAAGTCTATAGTACCAGACGATGATTTCCTCCTGGAAAGCAAGCCCCAGCTGGTCAGATGAGACTCACAAACACTGCAGAGTACAGTGCTCTCTGAATATTTTTGTTACTTCCATAAGTCAGTGCTCCTAACAGCTTTGTCAAAGAAGCTTGTGTTGTTCAGTAGGCAGCAGTTACCGCAGAGAGTAATAACTGTGCAGAGTACTGAGAAGAGCTGCTGAACGCTGAACTCGATCAGAACCTCGTAGGTAGAACGCACACGACCCACCATAAGCAACTATCAGAGCGGCCAGTCACTTGCTGCCTCTGCGTCTTGCTCTGCCGGCCTGTGATATGGAATCACAACATTAACTGGACAGTGGTTGGCTTTCTGGTGGACTTTCTTGGCATAGTTTCCAGGTTGTGGTTGTTACTGTAGACAGTTCAGGTAAAATATGTCTGAAGCTCTGAGAAAAGTCCTCTACTCAGCAGTTTGTGAGTCTCATCCAATCAGCTGAAAACCTCAGTACAGTAAGTCTGACTCCCATCCTTAGGCGGCTCTTCCCAGGGACTCCAGACTTCCACCAGACAGACACCCCAGCCCTCCTTAAGGTCTCTCTCTGCCTCTCACAAGCTCTCCCTCTCTCTCTCCCTCCCTTTCTCCCTCCTCTTGCCCTGTATCATACTCTGAAGTATATGTATGTATGTATATGTGTGTATTATTTAACATACACATTTAACATAGATGAATACATACAAATTAAGGAAAAACAGGAAACACGAAGTTGAGTCATTCATAAAAAAGCTCCACATTGCAAAATCGCAACAGAGTTCATTACCTGTAAGATAAGATCTTCACAAATTAGAGATAGAAATGATGACTAAATTCTAGCGAACTAGCAAAACTGTGTTACAGCTCTGTAATGAAAATAACCTGGAAACAACCAAGCCTCTGTTTTTTCCCTTGGCAATTCCTTCCTTGATTTCTTCTGCCAGTAACACATACCCTGGCTGTTTAACTCATAGGACAGCTTTCTGTTTCCTAGACTGGATGCCTGGTGCATGGATCACTTACAGCAACCGGTGGAATCTTGGACACTCACTTGAAGTTTTGTGCTTTGACTAATGCACATAATATTTAGTTACACGTGATATTCATCTTATTGTTTTGTTTCTTGGGACAACTCTGGCTAATACAACTTGTAACTTTATGGAGAATATTGTGTAGCTTAATTCTCAATTAAGAAAACAAACATTGTAATCTTTAACTTGCTGCCTTATTAAAAAAAAATCAAATTCAAGTATTTAAAACTCCAGTTCATCACAGAAACTGATTAAATGGCAAATGCTATTATCTGAGAATGAATATCAAAAGTGAACCAAGAGAGGGAGGGTGGATATTTGCACCTTGAAAGCACTTTTCTTATTACCCAGTTCACTGGATAATAAACATAAATTTAAAAAAAAAAAACAGATTTATGAGGTAAAATGATTGATGGTCATAAATCCAGCACAGAAAAGGTGGCACATGTATATAATTTAGTTGTTTATAAATAAATTTCTCCAAACAAACAGTAATTAAGAATACTTGCTAGATGTGTGCTCAAACACCACACTTACAAAGGCAGACATACAAGACCGTATCTGCACATTTTATTCTCATTTCCGTTCTGGTTCTGCTCATTCTGTTTGCTGCCAAGACGGAGAAATCTAGGAGCTTACTTCTGACAAGATTCCCAGCCTCGCAGAGTGGCTGCATGTGGCAGCACTCAGTCTGTCTCCGCATTTTTATTGATTCCTTTCTGGAGAACCCCATAGCTGAGGGGAGTATGCAAAAATGATTAAAGCATTCCATTCAGTCTACAACTATCATAATCTGTTATTCTAAGCAATGCCTCTATCTTGAGGGAGTTTATTAAATAGTCCTAGAAAAAGAATCCTGCCTATAATTTAGAAGAATGTGACAAGTACCTTAAGAGGAAATGAATGATTTGGCCAATTATGCTTCATCAGATACTTAATGCCAGGGGCTGTCCTTCCTCATGGTGGCCTCACCATGGTTCCTAACTTTCCATTTTGGTTTAGCAAAAGCCAGATATGAAGGAATATTTTAAGTAGGTTTCATTTGAGGTTGATAAGTATTGGATCAGTTATTGTTCTCATTTCACTATTGTCAGCTTCTCAGATGACAGACACTAGAAGATACGGGAGTCAGAAGTGTAGCTTACTTAGGTTTCCTTTCCTTTATCTCTTCTCCTTGTGTTGGTTATTTCATTTAGAGGCAAATGTAAGTTAAAACATAAAATAATAATCCTTCTGACGTAATGGAAAATTGTAACAAAAGTACATAAAAACTACCAAACCAAAAGGTTTGGTTTGGTCTGCAAATGGGGCAGTGGGCTGGAAGCTCTTACGAGGGAAAGAAGATGACTGTTGTGTTGCTCTGTAAGTAGCCCCATTCAGAGGTAACATTCTTTTCCTTTTTGGCAAAGCCTAAAATACTGCATTCTGAAGTGCTTCAATACCAGAACTAACAAAAACAAATGATTAGGGGAAAAATACATGGCGTTTTAGTAATCTTTAAATCATCAGGACATTTTATTATGAGAGTTTGTGAATACCCTCATCTTGCGAGCTTGTCACAGCCCCTGGGAAATAGATTAACCTGGGCAATCTGTCCTAGAAGTGGAAGAGTTATAATAAAACGGAGAGCAATGGCCTGGATGCGTAAATGGAAATTGCAATTTGATGAATAATAATGGTGATAGATCTGGGCCAGAGTTGCTCATGGATTTAAGGCCTTGGAATGATGTTTTACAAAGTAATACAATGTGTTACCTTCTAATTCCTTAAAGTGAAAACACAGTTAGCTGGGTGTGAGCTTCATGCAGCCCTCTCCATGGCCTTTCCAAACACCTTATCCAGATCCATATCACAGTAGAGGTTTGGCTCTTAGCAATGGCACTCTAGAGGCTTCTTAATATGAGAGTTTTTGATCATGAAATGATTAAAATCTAACAAAAAAGGGCAGCAAACGTGGTAGGAATAATTCATTTTAAATTCTACCTTCCTCTTTTCTTTTAAAATTTTATCCCATTAACAAATGTGGCTGGAGCAGTATTTTAACAAGATGACAGCAGGCTCAGTGACATGTGCCTTAGAATACCAGCACTTGGGAGGCTGAGAAAAAGAGTTAAAATCAAGCCTCAACTTGTTTGACCCTCCCTCACGTCAAACAAACAAATCCCCAAGTCCCCCAAAGCAAACCAGGCAAACAAATACCCGCTGAGCAATTAATTGCTCCTGTATCTCAAATCCCATGGAAACTTGTGTGGTGGTCAGAATAAAAATGGCCCCCATAGATCCAAAGGGATTGGCCTTCTTGGAGGTGTGTCCTTGTTGGAGCCTGCTGCTTCCAAGGTGGAACTCTCAGGCTCGTCTCCAGCACCGTGTCTCTCTGCACGGCCATACTTCCTACCAGTGTGGCAATGGAGGTGAGCTGTGAGTCACCTCCAATTAAATGCTTTCCTTGATAAGAGTTGCCATGGTGTCCTTTCACAGCCATAGAAATCCAAACTAAGATACTTTGCATCAGTGCCATGTTTAAAATATTAAATTTAGTGTAACCGTGAAAAATAAATTCTTGTAAATTACTTTATATGAGCAGTAGTAAAAGGTAAAAGCTATACATTGAGCCTCAGTTCATTTTTCTTAATGAATCTCTCAGGGAAAATTAGACTATTTTCTTGACTGTGAGCATACACTTACTGTATTAAGCCAGTTTCTCTACAATCACATGAACATTAGAATACTTATTTCCAAGTCCCATTTCTATTTAGTGTGGGGCAGTCTAGATCAGAACTGCTTACTACAAAGAACTTTCTATAGTAACACTTTAAAAATGAATAAGGACCAACTCCTTTAGGGGCAGGACCTCACTTTCTGCCTGAGACGGGCCTGGAACTTGTTACTTAAAGCTGGAGGTAGCTTGGAGTTAGCTGCCTACTGGCTTAGACGCCCAAGCACTGGGATTGCAGACATGCAACACCAGACTAGGGCAACACAGATAAAATAAGTTCTGATATCGTTTTCCATCTGCCGATTCAAAATATCCTTTTAACATGTAATGAATGCAAAATATTTTAAAACACATGTTTACTTCTTTTCATACTATGTCTTTGAAGTCTGGTGTGTTCTTTTCACTAATAGCTCAGTTCAGTTCAGACTAGCCATGTCTCAAATGCTTCCTAGGACATTGTGGCTATCACACTGCACAACAAGGACACAGGACCAAGCCCTTTGTTTTCACTCCTGGAAGCATATTGCCATCACCTGAGGAATTTGAATTTTTCATATGTTTCTGTCATAGTCCCACAACTGTGGATATTTGGTCTGGGTATCACCTGGACATTTAGGTTTTTACAAACTCTTTGAGCGATTCTAATATATGATAAAATTTGAGGCAAATCTCATTAATATGCATTTTTAAATCACTCTCAAGTGTTTGATATGAAATGCATAGCAATTGTTATTTACCTATATGTATTCACTTGCTTCAGCTTAAAAAATTATGTTGAAATATACAAAGAATATATTTAATAACAGTTATAAATGAGCATCACTGCTATACCTCAAGGGTTCTAATGAAAGTCTGATGCATTGGTTAATATGGCCAGGTTTGTATGTAACATAGCCCATTCCAGCTCAAAATGTAATTCTAGTGATAATTCTATTGAGGTAAACTGTTGATCACTATTTCTGTAGATGATCTGGCCAGAAGGAAATTCTCTTTCTGTAACTTCTTAGTATCAGTGTTTGGGATGCTTGAATTAAAGTAACATTTAAAAATGAAAGGGTAAATATAGTTTATCCATATGCATATACAAACACACAAACAACAATGACTAAATAGCTAAAGAAGGGCTTTATAAGCAACATTTTATGGGAGGGGAGAACAAATGGTTTTCTAGTAGAACCACAATGAAGTCTTAATGCTGTTTTAATGAGTTTATTTAATTATTGAGACAGGGTCCTGCTATGTTTTCCAGGCTATACTCTAACTCCTAGGCTCCTGCTGCAGCCTCTCATATAGCTACTAAAATAACAGGTATGTCTCATTGTGCCTGGCTATTGGAAGATACAGATTCATGATACTGTTTTGTTTACCAAGGTTAAGGTGGTCTTTTCCTTCTCTTCAAAATGGTAAAATTCTTCTGTTTTAAATCAATCACTGTCAATCTAACAGGCAAGCTGAGACATACCAAGATAACAAAGAGTTTATTCAGGCCAAAATTTCGAATGTCATCAGGGAGAAAACAATAATTCTCCTGTGTAGAATAAGTACTTCCAAGACGGATACAAAGGCTCTTCAATTTTATAGATTAAAAACGAAGGAAAGAAAGAAAAAGAAAAGCAAGGAACATTCCAGCAAACCATTTTGTACAGGGAGCAGCAGCCTTGGTCAGCAGGGCCAGCACAGGCCATCCTTGGTCACTTACACTACACACTCCAAGTCAGAAAGGTAATAAACAGGAAAAGATTTTTGCATGGAAGTTTTTTATTATCCTTCTGACATCACAGGATTCACAAACACATGCTCTGTTGGGTCAGAATGACCTGAATGATCATGGCTCCATGCCTCACATTTATCCTAAAGCTAAAGAGTTTATGACCTCATTGCTATACCATTTGAAGTCTTTCCTCAACTTTTATTAGCTTCCTAGTCTACTGCTCTGCTGGGTGACTCTGCTCCTAGGAAGGCTGCCAGTAACTTCTGGACTTTCTCAGACAGCTCCTCCAGGGTGCTGGGTTGCTGGAGGCCAGAGATTCTAGCCCAGCCTTACACAAAACCACTCAGCTCTGCTCCAGGTGTTATCTCTTAAAATCCAGGCACAGAACCAAGAACAAAGCTAGGCTATGGTGCCGACAACAAAAGAAACTGCAAGGAAAGCACAAGCACTTTCCAGAATCTGCATCAAGCTGCCACAGCTAGCCCTGTGGGTGTGAGGAGCGTCAGGGTGAGAGAGTTTCCAGGGGACTTGGGTGCGGGCTACATGCGCAGTGTTTTTGCACAGTGTAAGTGGAATGAGTCCTGTTCTGGATCCTGGCCTCAGCGCATCCAGGACATGCGCAGTGTTACAAACAATGGCTATGTAATGAGTCCTGCCACGTCTTATTGTGGTCCTTTCCATCACTCTTGCTCTTCAATGTTACCATAATTATTGCAACGTCAATTTTTTAAAATTAGATTTTTCCTTCAATTTTTATTTGTATCCCCATTAAAAGGATTTTTCTTTATACTTCAGTCATTTTTACACTTTCAAAAACCTTTCTTAAAATGACTATATAAATAAAAATGAATATAGTCTTTTATCAGGAAACCATAAAGAGATAAAATGGGATGAAAAAGGCTAATAAATTTTCTTGAGTTTCAAAAAAGGCTGTAAATGCTATATCTTTAAAAATTCTGGCTCTTATTACAGAAAGTTAAATAAATATTTATTTGCATTTGATATTGGCAACGTACTCTGTGTTTACTGATCATTTGAGCCTCTGTTTTTCTCTGCAGTCCTTTTTATAGCTTGACCCATTATATAAAACCTTTCCTATGTGTGTCTTGAAGCAAACATACACAGCTCCAAACTTTACATTAAAATGCAAAGTACGAATAGGCAATATGACCAAGCTTTGGTTTAAGATTAAAACCAAGTATGTTTTCTTCTGTGGGATTACTTATTTGGTGCCTGTCGAGTTTCAGATTCATATATATATATATATATATATATATATATATATATATATGTATATGTATATATATTCATATACATATATACACACATTTCTCTCTATATATATTCTATATATAGATTTACATATTATATAGAAAATGTATTCTTTTTAACATGGCTTTAAGCAGGCATTGTAAATTATTTGTTTTTAGATTATAATCTTATACAAGTAAATTACACTCCATGCAGTTTTGAATTGCCATGCAACATTTTATGCCAACATGAGTAAATGACAATAAAAAATAGACTTACAAAACCATCACGTGGATATGCTATGCTGCTTGCCCTTTAAAAAAAGCTTAGCACTCTGTGCATGCTCTTGGTGAAGAAAAGACCCAATCTTTATGTGTGTAGCTGGAGAAGGTGTTTTTCCCCACCAGATAATAACTTGGACTAGACTCCCTGTGGTTCCAATTCTTCCAAGGTTAGCTTCCTAGGACCCAATATGACAGCAAAACAGTACATACCACTAGACCTCTTTGCTTTGGCTTCAGAAACATGTAGAATTCACAAATAGAACTCAAATGAAAGTAGTTTGTTTGGCAGTGGTCCATGGGAAAGCTGGTGGTAAGGGACGGAAGTGAAACAATGAAGGAGAAGCAGCCAAGCAAGGCTGCAGGCAGCTGGAGCTGCAGTATGCTGAGGACTCTGGGATCTGGCACGGAGTGCACACATGCAGGGCTGGCCCAGCGAAGGGCCAGGAATCCAGAGATCATTACTCACGACCCCCTGCTGATCAAGCCACAAGAGAGGTAGAGTGGTTAGCCAATACTTCTCATCCATCAATGATTTGGGATGTTCTTAGAGAAACTAATTCCCTAGAGCTTTCCTCCATCAGTTCCTGTTCATGAGCTGAAAAGAGTTCTGTGGCCAGAAAAAAAAGTAAATGAAATTTAATAGCTCATAACTGAAGTCTTCTAGTGACCATGTGCTTGCATGAATAGAGTGGTGCCAGGATGTTCTGGGCATGGACACATAGGAATATCCCACAATCCCTTCTGAAGCACATCTGAACATGATCTTCATTCCCCTGAGAGCCTTCACTACTTCTGTCAAATCTGAAAATCTCTCCAGCGGCTATGTTCTAGCACGCCACATATAACAACTCTCATGCCTACATGACAACAAGCTCGAACTAGCAGGCTGCGGCTGCATACTCTGTGAAAGAAACTTTGTGTCCAGGCTATTTCCAAAAAGGCTAGAAGATGTATTCATGAAGATGTCTTGAAGAAGTCCTGAAGGGAAAGCTGTCAGCAACCCTCCAAATCATCTAAATCAGAAAGAAAAATTACACTGTTTCATATTCTTCCTACTTCCAAATTGATATTTAGCTCTGGCTGAAGACAATTGAGGTTTGGTTGCCACAGGTATTCTAGTAACAGGTGAGAACCTCCAAAACTGTGAATCGAAGGAAATATTTTCTTCCAGTGACTTGATTGGCACAGGTGTCTATTATAAGGGTACAGAGCTGACCAACATACAGCTAACTCACTTATAATACACAGAGTATTGTTCTTCATTCCTCAAATAGTTATACACCCACAAAGTTGTATGGACACCCTGTAGAAGAGTGGTGGCCCAGAGGGACCATACCAATGGGAGAAGATGCCTCTCCAGGCCATGCATCCCAATTTCCTTTGATTTCTAAAGGTGATTCTAGGCGTGTTAGCAGGCATAAGGAAGCTCATTATGAATTTTTTTGAAACTTTACTAAATTGAGTAAGGGAGTAGCAGCCTGACCTTTTCAAGTGTTTCCAGATGCTGAGCACTGGATTGAAATGCTAAATTGAGAGAACCAACTATTACTGATTAGCAGTGCTGTAGCCAAAGGACAAGATTTTTTTTTTTTGATATAGTGAGTCATGAAGGACAGAAAGATACTGACACTCAGTGATTAATTTCTAAAAACATGGTTGAACGAATCAAATTATGTATCATTTGATGCCATTAAATGTGAGTTCCTGCACTGTATGCAGACCTTTCGCTTTGCAAGCATTGCCAGCCTGTGAAATTAACTGTGCCATTTACAAGCTATCATGCAATTTTCTGTTTTCTGAAACAAAAGCAACAATCTGGGTACATTAAAGACCGTTATATAATTGACAAACCTGCATTTATAAAACTTGATCTAAAACACTTAAATGACTATCATTTGCAAAGGGAGCTAGTCATTAACAGTGCAAATCATTTAAAAATTAGAATGAAGGCCACACTTGTTTTTGTTCTCCTAGAAGACTTCCAAGTGCACATTCTTACAATTTACAAACTTTCTTTCACTCAGACCAATTTCCTCACTTGATTTCTTAACTCAGCCATGTAAGGAGACAGGAGAGGTACCTGTGTCCCTATTTTTAAATACAACTGAAACATAATTTTCTAGTTCAGCAACTGGAAGGCAGCTACATCTTCATCTCATGGTAGTTTGATTCATAGTTTAATTTCGATTCTTAAACTACTTACTGGAGTAGGCACTTGTGGAAGGGCGTACACAGATCACAGGTGGAAATTTCAGTGACTCTTCACACATAGGGAAACCTGGGAAGACAGTGATCATATCAAAAATCAGAGTAAGAACACTGTCCTCCAAGCTTGATACCACTGCCTGCTCCCACAGGAGAACCAATCCTCTCCCTGCTCACTGTATATTCATGTGGCCAGCATTTGAATCAGATGTGGAGGAAATCCTGTGGCATGCACTCTTTTTGGCCTTCTATGCTCTGTAAGTTTATGAGCATAACTGTTCATCTGAGATTATAAGTGTGTTCTGTTTCACAGGTGATATTTAAAAACAATCATCAATTCTACTGTTGCTGTAAACAGTTATTTGACATGTAATATTTTAAAACAATCATCAACTTGATTATTAATGGAAAAAAGCCAGTTTATTTCTGGCTTTTTCAATTCTAAATATTGATGTTGTGGACCTCCTTATACACACACAGTGAACGTGAGTATGTATCCCTGTTAAATTTATACCCAGGAATAGATATGCTTGACGAGAGACATGCTCTGCCTTACTCGGCATTCTCCAGTCATCGTTGTGTGGACCTACAGTCCTATAACATTGCTATGGACGTACCGTTCCTTATTCTTATCTATTCTTGGTATTATCTGTCATTTCATCATGGCCCTTTTGTGCCACATGACATAGCATTAGTGATATTTTGTTTTAATTTTGACAATTAGAATCTAAGTCTCTTGGTATCATTAGCTTGTAAGTTAAACAGTGATTGCAAGAAAACACTGAAGTTTTCTGTGTGTAGCCCCCACCTCTGTAAGTGCATGATGTACGTCTGTGCTATTTAAGGCATCTATTTATTTCAGGGTATCCAAGGAGACTACAGAAACCCAGAGATCATCTCTGTTTACTTCAGTAGAGTTTGATGCCCATGAAGCAGAAGAGCAAATGATTACATCACGATTGTAACTGTGAAGCCCACTGAGTCAAGATTATATTTTCGCCCAAATAGATTTTGACCAATACACTATAGCCCTGACAAGGCCACTAAAGAATACTGAATTGATTCAGCCTGACACAACCACAGCCACCCTGAATCACCACCATGAGTGCTCCTGAGTAACCCGTAGGCAGTGTTTCCTACATAGTTCACCAACACTCTGTAAGTAAACACTGCAATTAGAGAGGTATGGGAAGCTTTATGAACTTACCTTGATGCTAGGAATGCAGTTGACCCTGACAGCAGCTTGAGATAAGCCAGGTACATTCTAGTGAGGGTGGAATAATTTCTTGCCCTGTGCACATTATAAGCTTCCATCATTCTGACCCACTTGGTCTTGGCATTACCACGGGCTACACTTCATCTGTAGGACTCCATCAAATTGCATTCAGTACATCATTGTAGCCTTTTCTTCAGCCTCACAGCACCAAGGGGCCATCTTCATAAACTGAGACCATCTTGCTCTGGTAAAAACATTGTACTTTTATTTCATGAGGGCCATATTTATATTGTTATAATTTTTCTTTGTTATTTAAGACCTAAAATATTATGTCTTACTCTACTCCCATTCCCATACCCTGACTCTGTTAGCCAAATTACACTTAGTTCTATGTTTTAGTTCATGCTCTGGTCTTGTGACCTTTTTTTTGGGGGGGGGTGTCTAATCATCTTTAATTGCTTCTAATTTCTCCATCTAGCTTTTTTCTTTTCTCGACATTTCTGACCTAGGGACCCCCAGCTAACCTCTCTTAAGCACTTGCTTTCATCTGTACATGATGAACATTATGGGCATTTCTGCACTCTCAATAAGTAGCAGTCATTTCAGATAATCAATCCTCAGAAAATGAATGAAAGTGAGAACAATTTCAGTTGGATACATTCAGCTTTTGGTGCTTAGGGTATGTGCCTAATGCCTAACACACCTCTTCAGAATAGCCAGTGTCTACAGAAAGGAATTAGAGCAAGAAGATTTTGCTCTTTATCTTCTTTACATCTAGCTTTGACTTTGTACACTGGTAGATTATTTAAATAATACTTTATAAATAATGTCCTCCAAATTCAGTGTTGTAAGACAGTAAGCATATAGTTACCACATGAGTGTGAGGACTGGCAAGTTGGGGTCTTGGTTAGATTTTTTTACATGGAAAGTTGGGCAAGTTTCTCAGTCTTGGATGGATTTTCCTACATTCTTCAAAGCCATGGCTGGGATGACAGAGGTGGCTGGTATCTACTCTAGCTGTTTCTTTCTCCTGCTTTTAGGGTAGCAATCTAGCTTAGACAGGTTATTTCCATGGGAGTGATGGAGACAAGAGGACAAGTGTGAGCAAGTTCTGTTTTACAAAGACTTGTCCTGCCTCTGAATGTCTTGTAGGCTATCACATCCCATTACCCAAGACTAGTCATGCGGTTGCTGGGGCAGGCAGGCTGGGAGGTGCAGCAAAGTGCGTGGCTAGAGGCATGGAGCAGGAGAGGGTGAGGGGCAGGGTGTTTTTGTGCTCTACCATGGCAGTTCATCTCAGCCGAGTCACTTAATCTTCGCAAACCTCAGTTCTGTTGTCAATAATTAAGAGATGATTATAACCTGGAAGACGGTCACAAATTTTTATAATGATTTAAAATATATGTATTTCAAAATGATAAGTACTTTAAAAGTGGTTAAGTTATGAATGTGTGAAGAGATTATTATTATTATTACTTTACATGGTTAGCTTTAAGCAGAATGCTGAGGTGAGTGAGCTTGGCTTTTAGTTCCTCTGACCTCACAGGTAGGTGGCTTCAAGTCTTACTAGGCTTCCCATTACATTAGCTCATAGCAGTGTACCCACATATAGAAAACATGTAATCAGTGAAGGAATGAATTTGTCAAGGAAATGGCTATTTTGCTCTCATCTTATCTTGCATTCAACCAACATGAACTGATGACTGACCTGTGCAAAGCTTCCTCCACCTGGTATGATAAAATTTCAGAAATGCAGAGAAAAACAGATGTAGTAGCAGAGAAATGCAATCCCAGAGAAATTCACAGTTTAGAGGGAAAGAAATACAGATGAAATGCTGTTTCAACATCAGAGCCAACATACACTGGCAGTTGAAATGAGATTAAACACCAAGACTGTGAGGGAGTCTTTAGAGGAAACACTTTGAAGCTAGGAGATATTGGGAGTTGCTTAGACACTTGGGGACATTCCAGAATGAGGCGATGGAGCGTGTAAAGAAACTGAGAACAGTCATATTCAGTCATTGTTTATTTGTGCTGGGAAAATACAATAGAATTTGTAAGTGTGAGAGGAAATGAAGTTAGGGAGGTGGGAAGGTGAACACAAAGATTCAAATGAGTGGAATGCCCAGATTTGAGTGTGAGAAAGACCAGAGCAGGACAAACTGACATGGAAATAGTGGTAGACAGGAGCTTGGCATCGTACAGGTCTAGGCAAGGGGTGCTGTGTTCCTTATCCTGTACTGCAGAGAGCTTAGCAGGGAAGAGTGACTGTGACAGACACTCACTGACGTTCACAGGACTTTGTGGTTAACTTGATGATGAAAGAGGTCTACCCACCCACACTGAGAACAGAAACGGGAGGTCCAGTTCACCACCATACAAGCCAACCAACAGATGAGTATTCATGGGAGAGGGAGAGGGTAGACCCAGTCAAGATGATGAAGACACTGTGTTCTGAGATTAGTAAACAAGCAGCTGAAGTAAGTCTCAAAATTAGAACAAAAGTCTCCATCAAGGAATACATGCTGTACTGTGAGATAATTGAGAAGAGATAATACTGAACTTGATTAATAAGCTTTCTTGTCATGAAGCCAGCCGGGAGATACTATTCTAAGTCTGGATTGGTTTTGTCTCTATTTGTAGCTATAACAGAGTCTATTTTCTTAAGAGGAAGGAGGCCAAATGCTGTTTATTCTTTTTTTCCCAATCTTTGTAAAATGAATAAGTACCAAAAATTCAAGTTCTTGTAGAATTTTCTTACAAAATGCCTGTGCCAGCATTGAGCAAATATCTGTGTTTGCTCAATTATGTTTTGTCTCCCTGTCCTAGCTTGGTTTCTGTTGTTACGAGAAAACACTGAGCAAAGAAAACTTATGGATGAGTTTATTTCCTCTTATACTTCCAGGCAACAACCCATTGCTGAAGAAGGTCAGAGCAGGAACTGAAGACAGGAAGTTGGAGGCAGGAACTAAAGGAGACTATGGGGGATTTCTGCTTACACACTTGCTTCCAGGCTCATGTTCAGGTACCTTTCTTATACCTCCCAGGACAACCTGCCCCAGAGAGTCACCCCCTCCAGACTGGGTCTTATCACATCCATCCACAATCAAGGAAATGTCACACAGACATGCCCATAGGCTAATTTGATGGTGGCATTTACTCAGTTGAGGTTCCCTCTTTCCACGCAACTCTAGTTTGTGTTCACTTGACAATATCCAGCACACACCCAGTGTCTCATCCATCAAGATTATAGGGCCATATACTTTATACTGGTCAGGTGACTCTGGGCAAGCATGAGATAGGAATTCAGATACTCAACCTTAGTTTTACACAGGACCACTTCCTAGAAAGGTGACAAGGGTAGTGGGTCTGGAAACCCTTCCTCACAGCCTCACCACCATTGTGAAGTAGTGACTGACTGTTCTGCATTCCCTAACAGCTTATGTTGCCTACTTCAGAAGCAGAAGGTATAAGTGTACAAGTGTATAAGTGTACCATGTACAAGTGACAAAGAGGGGACTATTACTTAGGAAAGAGCAAAGCAAGTAGGGAAGGAACGAAACCACCACTTTAGTTACCTTTATAATTGCTCAAACTAACCAACAGAAGCATTTTATAGGAAGAGAGGGTCATTTGGCTTAAGATTTTTAGACATTTCACTTCGTCATGATGCAGATGGTGTGATGCTTCATTTCATGGTGACTTTGCTTGCATGACTGGGGTGTGTGGAATTCACATGTGGTACCAGGAAGTACTTTCAAAAGCTTCCAGAGACCTGGTGTTGCCAGGAAATTCCCATATCCTATGGTCTCTACAGCTTTCTAAGTAGCACCGTAAACTAGAAACAGAGTTGCCTACATGTACATTTGTGGGATGTGGTGAAGGTAGCTGTAGAATTCAGACAAAAAGCATAGCATTCTGTCCCTTGACTCAAAATCTAAGAACGCAGATAAAATGTAACAAGACCTGGCTTATTTTTTTTAACTTAAAAATGTTTTAGAATTCCAAACATAAGTACTTTATTCACATTATTTCAAACCCTCTCCCAACTCCTCCATGTTTCTTCCCCACACGCTCTGAAACTCATGGCCTCTTCAGACCATGAATGTTACATAATGGGTGGAGCATTGTGAAATTTCTCCTATCGGTGGTGGAATGTTGACAAGTATGGTGTGTATGTGGGTCTTGTTTAAGCAACCACATTGTTGAGATTTCATCTATGCAAATTCCCTGCCATATGTAGAATACAAGATCTCAAGACAAGCAGCTAGATCCCATGGCTCTTCAATCTTTCTGCCACACTTTTTCACAGTGTTCCCTGAGCCTTTTGTATTGTGGTTGCTTTGTAGACATACAGATTAGGTTAGAGACCATACAGTCACTTGTTCTTTGATTTTGACATCATGGATCTTTGTAATAGTCACTACTGGCTGCCAAATGAACCTTTCTTTGGTACGGGATGAGAGTTACATTCTCCTATGAATGTAAAAATGTAAACTAAGAATAAGTGTTTAGAATGCAGTTAGGAACAATATTGCTTTGGGAAAATAGCAGTAGTAGGTTTTCCTCTAGGGCCTGTGACCTCTCTAGCTATGGGAGTTGGCTAGATTTACAGTGCGAGGTATGGAATCCCTCCTATGAATGGAACGTAAGTTCAGTTAGACAACTCTCTGTTACCCCCAATATAGAAGTGCCACTTTTGCATCACTGAGGAATATCTTGCCAAGCAGAGCCCTGCTTTGATTTGTAGGGTTTATAGCTACATCTAGTAAATGATCGCTTTTCTCTCTAGGAAACATTAGCCAGATTATTTGTCAGAATGATGCACAAATGGCTTCTAGTCCTGTTTCTCGTAGGAGTCTAACCTCATAGAAAAATCCATGGACAAAGTACTCACTGTTTGATTTCTATTGGCATTTAGTCTTCCATGCTCCCACCATTGTTACCAATGAAGCTGTGAGGGCAGGATCCTAGAGCTTCTAGTCTAAATCTTCAGTCTGCTACATTCTTCTTGAACATCAATCCAAAGGCTTAATAGTATGGTAAAACCTAGTCATAGTAATGCCCTCACTCTTGGAACCTCTTTGCCACATTAGTTAATTTTCTTGTTGCTATAATGCAATACTTGAATGACCCAATGGGCTGATTTTAGCTCCTGGTTTCAGATGTTTCAGTCCATCATAGTGGAGAAAGCATGCCAGCTTGGCTCACGGCTCCCATAGGAATCTGTGGTAATAGGTTCTTGATCCAGAGAAGGAAGCAGAGAAAAGCAATTAGAACCAGCAGTTACTTAAACCTTCAAAGGTCCATCTCAAGCTACCTTTTCCTGCTTGTAGTAATTGCTACTAGTAGTATGTGTACAGCAGACTTTATGATTTTAAATTCCTGAAACGTGTGTGTGTGTGTGTTTCTCTGTTTGTAGATGAAGGAATTAACTTAACTTATGCTATCTTTATTTGATTAGCAAGGAAAAAAAGAAGACGATAAAAAATGAGAGAAAGGCAAGGGAAAGACAGAAAGTGCATCAAAGCTGAAGGATGAGAACTCTGCCCTGGCTCTAACATTATCTTGCATGCTTGGGGATCTCAGAGTCCCATTTTAGCAAGATTAAGGTGAATTGAGGAGAATAATACTTCTTCTATACTATGACGTGTAAATATAAATAACACAAACATATTTTAATTATTGGGGGTTGAATCCAGAACCTTGTGCATGCTAGTGTCTTTATCATGAAACTATATACACAATCTGGCTATATATGTTTTTACTCTGGTTTTATTACCTTTTTACTTTCTTTCTTTTTCTTTTTTCCCTTCTTTCTACTTTTAGAGATTTCATAGATCATTTTTTAGTAGGAGGGAATAAAGGGCACATGTTTATTCACTTTAATTGACTAATTTAAAGTGTACATTTTAAGAGTGTAGTTAGAGACATGTCAATTCTGAGGCAGGAACATTAGAATTAGAGGAGATGTGCAGAGTCCTTCCCAGGGGAAGTTGATACTTGTCTACAAATCTTGAGGACGACCTCACATACATTGGATACTTTCTTAGAGAAAAGTGAACTAATACTTGTGTGGTTGACAAATACTTGTGTGGTTGCTTTTAACTCCAAAGCACTTCCTACCAACCATGTCTGTTGAAGTGTTTACTATAGAACTATAGTAACTCAGTGGACACATACAGCAGCTCCACACCATGACTTTACTCCCAATGCCTCAGCATTACATCATCTTGGGGCACGTGGTCAGAAAGAACTAGGTAGAACAATGTTAAACGGGGAAAAGATTCATTTCCTGAAATAAACAAATCACAAAAAATGTATTTGCTGTCCCTTTGAAGTATAATTGATGCATTCATCAGGTTACAAAATGAATTTTTGTTTCTTTCACCTTTTAATATAAAATATAAGGGACTTCAAGGTTGATTTATTTCTTAAGCACGGTAGGCAGGCAAGAATGAATGAAGGAGAAGAGGACTGTGATATTTGCCTTTTCTAAAGGAAACAATTACTGTTGGGCACCTTTCTGTAACTGCCTGTGGGAATGGAAGATTTAAGTTTATCAGACCTTCAGAAGACCTGGAAAAAGTGGAAATACAATGCTCTTTCAGTATTAAAATTTTATCAAATTAAAAAATTAAGAACTGTATCACCCAAATCTCATAAATAGCAAAATGTCATTTCAAAATAAAATTAACTATGGAGTTCTGACTAAACTTTGAAGGTACTATTGAGTTAAAGCTATGACTTTTAACTTTGACTATGAAGTAAATTTGATTTGCTGTTTATTTTAAATAATGTTAAGTTGGGTTATATGTTTTCTCTCCTGTGTGCGTTCTCAGTTATGATATGTGCATGTACTATAAATCTCACCCCTCAAGCAATTTTTTAATACCTAATTTTTCCTCTGGAGTTTCAATGCTCAAGTCACATTTAGCACAGAGCATATCATGAGCATCTGAACACCTGTGGTGAAATGAAAACAGAATTGAAAACCTCTGCCCTACTTCTGGTATAACCCCTGTTCTCTATTCTATAAGACCCCAATAACACTTCTTTCTATAAAAACAATATCTCTAAACTAGATAACCTTAATTCTGTCGTGATCTCTTATTGCTCCAGTACAAATTCAGTTCAGTTCAATAATTCAATTAAAAATGCAAAAGTTTACTCATTAGATTAGCAAAAACTAAACATATTAAAAATGCCACTTCTGATGTGAAATTTTGAGCACTCGGGTCTGTTTAGCCACAGGAAAAAGAGTAGATTGGTAGACCTTTCGGTAGCCCAGCTCTGTAATATAGTCAGTAGGATTACCAAGATTAGCAATATATGTACATAGCTTGTGATTCCACAGTTCAGTTTCCAGGAATCTCACTTCACCAAAAACAACAAATGAAATGTTTAAAGGGGAATCTACTTTGAAGAAATGTCAACATAGCCGTAATAAAGTAGTTTTAACTCACTAAATATAAATCAAGATACAATTGTGTTTGTATTGATTACTTGCATGAAAGTAATGCATTGAATATTCATTAGAAGAAAAGATTACAAAGATTTTATTATGGTTATATTTTGAAGTTTTGAAGTGTTTATAGATTGATATGAAAGTGATAAGAAAGAAAAAGAAAGGTAGAAAGAAAGAGAAGACAAGAAAGAAACGAGAGCAAAAAATGAGAGGAAGACAAAAAACCAAAATGATGGTAGACTTTCCGTGGCATTTAGAAAGGGTTAAAAATGACATCACAAACTGTGTTTTACCATTTCAGTGTATATACGTGAATGAATGAGAAATCGTAAAGTTAAAGTCTTTATTATCCTCTAATATAAAGTCACTTGAAGCGCTGGGAACCAAGCGGTTTTATTTGGAATGAAAACACCAGGGAGAGCACTTTGCAGGGCCCGGCCGTCCTTTTCATCGCTGCGTCTTGGTGCAAACATCTTTTCTATACTTTGGTAAACTGTCATACTCCTTTTAAGATGTAGATTAGCTTCTGACACAATACCCTTTGTATTTTCAACACAGAAAACAGATCCTAGAGTTTCCTTAACAGAAAGATTTTTACTGGCATCCCTTCCCATGGGACACTTTCATCCTCTCAAGCCAGCGTTTCTCATTTATGTTAGAGACTGCATTGCCCACACTCCCTCCAGCGGCAGCCACTTCAACATTCCTGCGGTGGGCGGGCTTTCTCTTCCGTGACTCCAGTTATATTCTCTTTGAATCTTGCTTCCAACTGGATCACAGCATCTTCATCTTTCTTCAAAAACACCACTCTTTGGGAGGGGGGCTAATTTATTCCTTCCCTTTCTGATTTTTGCAAAATGCAGTATGGATTTATCTGTAGGTGGTAACATGGCAACTCAGCCATGAGGTTTGCTGTGAAATCCGCTGTGTGTGAAATGAGTAATAAACGGGAAGTGACCCCGTGCCGCCGGGCCACAGATCTCTACACACCTGTGTCATTAGCAAAGTAATTGGTGGGCAAAGGGGCTAGAGGAGGGAGTCTTTAGTTTATATTATTACCATTAGTATCACTCGGTGACTAAAAATTGAATCATCTTGTTGAGGAACAAAGGCTAACTAAATTCAGTAACTAAAATTTTTGTGTATCACAGCCATCAAACCAAAACCAAATAATCTAAGTGTAAAACTGATAGAAGAGTATACAGTGATTGGCTATCTTTGGAAAATTGCAGTTATATTTTTTAATTTTCCTATGTTTGTTAGAATCTTATGTATAATTAATGTTTATTGCCTTGTAAGAAAATAAGTAATACTGAGAAAAATAGCACTTTCTATTTTTCTTCGCAATTTATTTTTGTTTATTTCATTTTTATGTTGCAGTTCTGGAGGACTAACCCAGGGTTTACACATGCTAAACAAGTATTTTATTTGCATTTTTTTTACTACTGCAAAATCTAATTAGATTTTGGTGTAAATCAATAAATTTAATTTGATTCAGGTAACTTGGGAATTCTTAAGCTAATAAAAGTGTTTTAGTTATTCTCTTCAATTCCCTCCCTTTAAAATTAGTTTTTATTTGAACAAGTAACCTTGATTAAATTACTTTCAGGGAAATACTCTATTATAATATTTGTCTTTATCCCCAAAATATTGATTGATGTGCTTTTCCTCTTACGCTTGTCTATTTTATCCTGGTCAGTGATGTTTTATGGGGTTTCCAATAAAACCTTTCATATTTCATATCTATTTAGAACTAGGAATGTTTTCACATTCATACTATGATGTGGTGTCTTTGAAATAGGAAAGCTATTGATTTTTCTATATTTAATACTATGGGTTCTAATCATAGAACTCTTGTTAGTAGAACATACGCTGTTCCATATTCACTTGCAGATCTTTGTTTCTGCTCTGCATTGAGTTCCACTCTTCCCTTCCTCTCAAGTTTCCCACTGTCTTACATGACTATATTTTTCTCTCCTTGCTGTGCTATTCCTATAAGCATTCACACACCCTGTAATCTCACTTCTACTAAAAATAACACAGTATATTCCTTCCACCTGTCATCTGATTTCTCTTATGCCCCTTAGAGCTGAGTTCGTGAAGGGCATGATCTTTGCTTGCTGACTCCCTCTGGCTGCGCAGCCCAAAGGTGGCAAAGCAGGACTGATTTCAGAAGGCCTTCTCACTAGACAGGGAAACCTCAGAGAGTCTTCACTAAGGGTGGGGGCACTCTTCGTCTGAACTGTCCTCATGGAAGGCCACGGTTAGGTGCTGCTTTCCAACTTGGAGGCTGGAACTGTGGTACACATAAGTTAGAATTGTCTGCATGGCTGTTCTCCAGTAAAAATTCTGGGTTCTAAGGCTCTCATGAGCTTGGCAAGTTAGCAGGATTTGCCATAGCCTCTTGTGGTAGATTGAATATGTACTCTGTGAATCCAAAGGGAAAGACATGGAAGTATTTAGCTGCCCTACTCATTTCTTTTTGCACTTTTTCCTGTGGCTGATTCAGTTTCGTATTCTTTTAGTCACAGTTGTGTGTTTAACTCAAAAAGCCTTAAAAGCTTCTCAGACAAGAATGGACAAGAAGATACTCACAACTACTATGCTTCAATATTCACTTCAAATTCTCTTTCAGATAGCCTTTATTAAGGTTTTCACTCTACTCTTTTTCTGAAACCTACCCTTGCCAAGGTACCCAGTGAACCCATTGACACTCAGTCACGTAGCCATTTCCCAGTCCTCATTTTATTCTGCCTTTAGTGGCTTATGAGTCAGATTATCATGTTTTTTTCACCCTTTGAATTACTTCCTTCCTTGGTCTCTAGGACAATACACTATCCTGGGTTTTGACCTACACTGACGCATTTTTCCATCTTCTTTACTGGATGTTTTCTCACTCCTGAACTCTATAGTAGAAACAACTTGTGCAATAACGGTTTGCTAACGTGGAGGGGTGTGGTGAGCAGGGTAAATATCCAAGTCTTATGGCTGAAAAGCAAAAAAAAAAAAAAAAGAGAAATTGAGGGTCGCACAGGAGACAGTAGGAGTATTTGTCCCTTACATAGCTTTATTGTGAGGGGAAACATAACTAAGATGCTGTCTAGAGGGGGCAAATAGAGCCTATAAAATGTTTTCAAGGTGGAAGAATAATTTGGATGTGGAATAATTTGAATGCTGGAGAGAATGACCTCATGGTGGGGGTAGAAGACAGATGGCTACAGGGTTCGCATAAAGGTTGTAGGCACCCAGTGAACAAGGAGAGGGCTTGCGTCAGCGGGGAGCAGGGTCGGTGTAACCAGTAACTAAAAGATGAGAAAGCAGTGAGCAGAGGGCCATTTGCTTTGAGTCTTCTTGGTGTTGGGAGCATAGAAAGACTGTTACAGAATGCTTTGATTTTTCAGATCAAAAAAAGTCACCTTTGAACTGGAGTTCCATGAAAGGAATTTGGAAATCTGAAGACGAAGACACTGGTGGAAGTGAGAAAAGCAGCAGAATATGATGATGGGTAAAACTTGAGAAGTAAGGACTGCATTGGTTTCCAGTGGCCCTGTACATGGTTCCCAGGAACCTCCTCATTCTCTTGATAGAGCTCTTTCCCAGACTTAATGTTAGAGGGATCCGTATTGTAATGGAGACATTTGGTAATATAATTCATACATAATACCGTTAGAATATTTTCTGGGGTTTTTGTTTGTTTGCTTTGAGACAGGGTTTCTCTACACAGCCTTGGCTGTCCTGAAGCTCACTATGTAGACCTCTGCTGTTGACCTGGGACAGAGGACAGCAAATCTGCACACTTCTGGCTAGCATTCTTGCAGGCCAAGCTTGAGAATGTTTCTCGGCAATCTGCACATTTTTTTTTTCATCTCTAAAGACTATTTCTGATTGTTTTGTTTTAGTTTTCCTTAATTATATTTGTTTGGGGCTGTGCCACAGATTGTCCATTTACAGGGGTATTTAAGACGTCTCAGGGTTTCAGTTATTATAAATTAAGATTGCAAGAACTCACATATAAATATTTACTGACCAGTGCATCCATTTTTCTCGAGTAAATTGGGATTGATGGGGTATATGATAAATGTTACAAGTGCCGGTGCATACAGACTTGCAGCCCCCATCTCCACCAACCCCTGGGGTAGTCACGTATCCTGGTGGCCTGGGTTCAGGTTTCCTCATAAGGACCTGTCCACCTAGTACCTGTAATTCCTCTCCATGCAAATGAAGCTTTCCTAGCACCTCAACCCCAACCAATAATGTTCACTCATCCCGAAAACCCCTACCCACTTCCCCGAGGTATTTTTTTTTATAGCCCTTATTTCCCACAGTAAAGAGAAGGCATATCACTGAAAAAGTGGCATCACTAAAAGGGCTGCATCACTGAAGGGGCTGTATCAGAGAAGGCTTTCTCCTCCTCGGGCACCCATCATCAAACTGAGACTGCTAACCCAGCCCCCTGGCTAAGCCTCCTTTCTTCGAGTCCAGCATTTGTGTGTGTCTGTGGCTGGATCCCCCAAGCAGGACCTGGGCTCTGGAATGACATTCAGTAGGGCTACGAGAAGTGCAGCTGCTCTCTTTGCCCTGGAAGTTGACAGAATTACTCTTTCTTATTTTCTTTCCCTTCTTTCTTCCCTCCTTCTTGCATCCATCCTTCCTTCCTTTCTCTTCTTTTCTTTTAACAAAAACATTTTTATTATTATTTTATTTTCTGTGTATGGGCGTTTTGCCTGCATGTATGTCTATGTACTCCGTGTGTACCTGGTGCCTGCAGAGACTAGAATAGAGCATTGGATCCTCTGAAACAAGTTATAAATAATTGTGAACCTCCTGCGGCACTGGGAAATTGAGCCTGGGTTCTCTGGAAGAGCAGCCAGTGCTTTTAACTCCAGAGCTATCTCTCTAGCCTCATTGTCACGTTTTAAAATGCTTTTTGTTGATTCTTTGTGAATTTCGTATCATATACATTAATTTCATATCATGTCTGTTTGTATCTACTTTCTGCCCTTGCAACCTTCAACCCAAAAGAAAACAAAAATAAAATAAGAAACAAGCAAAACCCTCATCTCAACAAGCTTCAGTGTGTCACACAGTACACCCTTTTGTCCAAACATCATTACATGCAAATATTCATTGCAGTGAGTCATTGGTCTGGCTGGAGGCCTCTGGCTCCGTACACACTATCAATACTGGACCCTCGCTGGGACTCTTCTCAGATACCCTTTTGTTGTTCTGTGTCATGGGGACCCTGCAGCTTTGGATCTGAGAGAACTGGCTCCATGAGCTCCAGCAGTTCATAGATGGGTAGGTGCTGGGATGGCTAACTCAAAGGCCTGGACCTGGGCTCCAAGCTCTCCTGCACCCACACCACCGGGGCTAGCTCTCTAGCACTGTCCCTGCTACTTTGCCCAGCCAGCAGGGAACAGGGCCAGCATTTGCAATCTCAGGCGCTCACATGGACCCAGCCTACAGGGTCAGCTCTCCTGTGCTGCCCAGGCAAGGTGCTGCACCCTGTGAGGGGTGAACTCTCCTGAAAGCCCCAGCCAGTGAGGGGCAGGGCCAGCTCTGTGCAGCCCTTGGATAGCAGCATGATCTCAGGTGACAGCCCAGGCCAGAGATGTCCATGTGGCCTTTGGTGGTAACCTGGGCTTCAGACTCTGACGTGGCCCTCAGGGGCAGCACAGGCTGGGACCTCACCATGGCCTCAGATGGCAGGGCAGGCTGCTCACACCGGGCTGCTCCTCACCACACTCACATCACGCCTTGTTCTTTCCGCAGAGTGCGCAGAGCACCCTGCTTCTCGTCCTCTCCCATCTCTCCACCACATATTTTAACACCAGTCGCCCACATGGGGTGGGCCTCTGGGTGTCTTTTGCCCACTCATACTGTGTGGCAGTGGGCAGTACTCTCTAATTTCAATGATTTCTAAGATCTGGCTCACAACCTGTCAGAAGGCATTTGTGATGTTGTGTGGAAAGCCTTTAACACCCTCGGAAGGGTTGCCTCTTCTACTTTAGTGTTTGTAATTTGACTTAGAGCTGAGTTAGTGTGGGATCACAAGAAAGACCGTTTTGGTCTTTGTTTGATACCTGATCACACATTTCTAAAATTCTTAAAATTTTTCTCGCTTCCAAGCAGAAGACCCTTGGAACTGTTGTGATGTTTGGGGTACCTCCCCTATTTTGATGAGGTAACTGGTGGCTGGAGTGTCTAGGTACCTTCCAGATGGGTGTTCATCACCAGAACGACCAAGGCATGATTAGAACCACTTGAACTTCTGGGAGGGAAAATGAATGACACGTTAGCTAAATCACCGAAGGTCAATGACCGAATCCGTCATGTTTGTGTAACTAAACTTCCGCAAAATCCCTAACAGACGGAGTTTAGAGAACATGCTGCTGGGTACAAAACATCTGTGTCAGGAGTGGCACATGCAGGTCCACAGGGGCAGGAGCTGCTGCTCACGCTGTACACCTCTCTGCTTGCCCATCTGCATCCTTCTAACATCTAGACTGAGCCAGCATAAGCGCAAATGTTTCCTTGAGGTTTGTCAGACAAAAGAGCAAATCGTCAACCTTGAGGAGGAATTTGTGGGGAACTCGTGGGGACCGAGTTTGCCAGCTCATCAGAAGTACAAGTGACTTGCACTCAGTGACTGACAAAAGAAATCTTGGAACATTGAACTTATAGACTATGGTGTCTCTGTGCTAACTCCAGGTAAGCAGAATTAAAATGGAAAACTAGTTTTTTATCAAAATAGTCAAGGTTACTACCTTTGTCTGTTTATGCTGGTATAGCAAAATACCACAGATTGAACAATTTATAAACAACAGTCAAGGAATTCCATTATCAAGATAGTTTGGTCTGATTATGATGAGTCCAGATTCATCTTTAAAAATGGCTTGATCCTCAGAGGGGACAAACATGGTGTTTCTCTGTGGCAGAAGAATAAAAGATCACTGCTTTAAACCTTAACCTTCATGTAAGGGTACTAATTTATGGTAGTGCAACCCTCAGAATTTAATCATCTTTCAAAGGTCTTGCCTGTTAATACTGTTTCACTGTGGGCCAAGCTAAGCATAAATTTGGAAAGGCCGTACCATTATCCTGTCCACAGCAGGAATCTCATGAGGCACACCATCTTAAATAATTAGAGGCTGCAAACCTGCCATGATGTCAGTTCAATACAGGCATAGATAGATGATAGATAGATAGATAGATAGATAGATAGATAGATAGATAGATAGAAAACAAAGCACACATTGTAGCTAGCTATTTTTATAGAAACTCATAATCCAGAATCAAATTTTATATTATATGATTTAAAAGTAATTGTGGTTTTTGTCCACTGTTATGTTTTATGGGACATAACTACATTTTCTATGTTATTTTGTTTTAGGATTATTCGCTGACTTCTGTTACCTGGTCTTGTGCCTATAGGTTTGGGAGTATTTTCTAAGAATTGCATCTGCTCTGAATTATAGCACTTCTTCATTGTTTCTCTAAATCCTTATACCTCAATGC
This sequence comes from Psammomys obesus, assembly GCF_907164565.1. NCBI lineage: Eukaryota > Metazoa > Chordata > Mammalia > Rodentia > Muridae > Psammomys > Psammomys obesus. Next base: position 11,223,242 of record NW_026586816.1, read on the forward strand.
TCTTTCTTACTTTGCTTCCTTAGATAAAAATGGAGAAAAAGTGAGAACATGATGTTCCCAATTCTGAAAAACTTTAAAATCTGTATGTGAAACTAGATGCATACCGTAACCCTTCCTTCCCGTCCCCTCCCTTTTGTGTTTTTTGTTTTTGTTTTTTTGAGACAGGGTTTCTCTGAGCAGCCTTGGCTGTCCTGGGCTTGTTCTGTAGCCCAGCCTGGTCTCAAACTCACTGCAGTCCACCTGCCTCTGCCTCCCTGGGTGCTGGGATTAAAAGCATGTACCACCATGCCTGGCTCCACCCTTCCTTTTAAAAGAGAACTAACGAATTAAGTCGATGGGTAGTCATACATCATTTTTGCGCATCATATGACATGTGTTAGTGACGATGGAGAGAAAGAGGAGCTTGCAGAGCAGTGATGGCAGTGAAAGATCCAGTCATCATGGAGAAAGGTACCGTCATTCCTTAAACGGTGGATGCGCTCGATTCCGCCACCATCTTTCTTTCGCTTTCTTCTCCTGTTGTTTTCCATTTTTGCTTTATTTATTTTAATATATTTTCTGCAAAATTGACATTTTTCTATTTTTAGTTTGCCCATGCTTTTACAGTCATGTAGCATCAATACACCAGAATTGAGGAGGCGTCTTTTTTATGTGAGGGAATGTTGTTATTTTTATGTTTTCTACCTCTGATTGTCTCTGCTCTCACGCTCTTCCTTTAATTCTCTGAGTGTGCACATGTGTGGCATATATGTGCATATATATGATTTATGTCTAAGTATACATTAGTGTCCCCACCTCACGTCTTGTCACTTGAGAGCTGGGATTGCACTTTGCTACCAGCTCTTGCTTTTCACAGGCTCTAGCAATTCAAACTCAGGCCTACAAGCTTGTGCATCAAGCCCATGTCCCACTGCGCCATCTCCGCCTAAATTTAAGTTGTCCATAGGTTTTCTTTCTCTGAAGAACTACTTCCTTTTCATTTATGTATTTACTTGAGTGTGAGTGGTGTGTGCGCACGTGTGTTGTGTGCGTGTATGCAGTTTTCTGAAGTTGATACTTTCCTTTTACTATATGGTTCCTGAAGATCAAACTCGAGTCTTCAGGCTCAGTGACACCCACCTCCACCAGCCTGAAAAACTACTTGAGACACTTATTTCAAGGCAAGTTGACTTTACTTTCAACCACTGTGGGCCAGTTTGGAGCTCCAGTTAGGGCTCCAAAGTCTGACACAGCAATGACCCCCCCCCAAGTCCAGCTTAATGAAAGAATGAATGTGTTCATCAGCATTGCTTGCGGGGACATGGATGACCCCCAGTAGCTACTGAAAACACCGGCACACGTGGTGACCTCCCCAAGCTGGCCAGATGGAACCCTGCCTTCAGCCAACCTTCTATCTCCTGTGAACTCTACCATCTCTCAGCAGCAGTTGCTCCTGAGGGGAAAGAGGGCAGAAGGCAGTAATGGCCGAAAGGCCAGGTGAGGCTTCTGAGACCTTCTGCTTTTCTCGTCCTCCTAGGTGGGGTCAACAGCCCCATTGGCACCGCAGTACACTGAGTCTTTTTGCTTATTTCATTGCAGAGATTACAGGACAAGGCTATCTCTCTGCTCAGCGATGTTGACTGGACGATCCACTATGTCGAGAAGAAAAAGGTTTACTATTACAGCTGGCAACAAACTTCCTAAATTTTATTTGCTAGGCAAAGGTTTTATTTCTCTGTAGCTTTGAAAGACAATTTTATTCAATGTAAAATTCAGTGTTGTGGGCTTTCCTTAGCACCTTAATATTTTAACTTACTCATATAGTGATATGGTTTCCGAAAAGTCAGATGTAGATTTTACCTTTCTTGCTCGATAGGTAAGGAGGCTTCTTCCCTATTTTGGCAACTTAGATTCCCCTTTATTTTGATTTTACCTTTCTTGCTCGATGGATAAGGAGGCCTCTTCCCCATTTTGGCAACTTAGATATCCCCTTTATTTTGATTTTACCTTTCTTGCTCGATGGGTAAGGAGGCCTCTTCCCCATTTTGGCAACTTAGATTTTCCTTATTTTGATTTTACCTTTCTTGCTCGATGGGTAAGGAGGCCTCTTCCCTATTCTGGCAACTTAGATTTTCCCTTATTTTGACTTTCTGCAGTTCCATTGTGATGAGTGCAGGTTAGCTGAGGTTGTTCATGTCTTCGGAATTTACCTCACTTGGCAATCTTTCCACTTCTGGGGCCAGTGGTTACGACCTACAGCAATGCATCAGTTCTTCATAACTACTGCTCCCGATGTTTCCTTTACTCCTTTCCTGCTCCTGTTCTCAGCATACACCTCTGCTATCTTCTGCAGTTGTCCTAAACTTGGTGACTTTCTATTGTACTGTTTCATCAACTTTCTTAGCTTTTAAGTTTCAGAAGTTCATATTGACATTTTCTTTCCATAGCAAAGTCTAATCTGCTAATAACTGCATTCTTCATTTTAGTTAATAGTTTCCATCCTAACCATTTCTTTTTGATTGTTTCTGGGATTCTCTCCGTCTGTTTACCTAATCCATTTTGTATGTGGGTATCTACATTATAGCCCTTAGTTTTCTAATCATAGTTATTTAATATTGCTGACCTGATTATTTCCACTTTCCTGTGGCAGTTAACTGATTCTGATGTGTCCTCTGGTGCCTGAGAGTATTGCCTGGTAGCATGGATGATGATTTTCTGTTGAAACCAGGCATGCTGGACTGGGTGAAGGAAACTGTAGCCAGAGGCGTTTAGTACTGCCCAGGAAGGGAAGAAGTCCGTGATCTGGCATCAGTTCTTGGAGAAACAGAACCTTGCTCTCAGGACTTCCTAGAGTTTAGAGGGACACAATGGCCAGAGGAGGCTGGAGTTTAGGTTTTTCCTTCCTCATGTAAGTGGGCTCTGACAAAACCTCTGTAAATTAGGTCTAGTTAAAAGGCTTTTTTTGAAGGAAAATAGACCCAGACACTCAAAGGTTTTTTTTTTTTTAATTTTTATTTTTTTAATATTAGTTACATTTTATTAACTCTGTATCCCAGCTGTATCCCACTCCCTCATTCCCTCCCTCATCTCCTCTTTGCCCCTTTCCAAGTCCACTGATAGGGGAGGACCTCCTCCCCTTTTATCTGACCCTGGTTTATCAGGTATCTTCAGGACTGGCTGCAAAGTCCTCCTCTGTGGCCTAGCAGGACTGCTCCTCCTCTGGGGGGGGGGGGCGGGTCAAAGAGCCAGCTGTTGAGTTCATGTCAGAAATAGTCCCTGTTCCCTGTTCCTAGGGCACTCACTTGGTTACTGAGCTACCACGGGCTACATCTGAGCAGAGGTTCTAGGTTATATCCATACATGGTCCTTGGTTGGAGAAACAGTCTCATAAAAGACCCCTGTGCCCAGATATATTTGGTCCTTGTGGAGCTCCTGTCCTCTACAGGTCATATTAACTCCCTCATCTTTCTTATGATTCCCTGCACTCTGCAGAAGATTTGGTTAGTTTTTCTTAAAAGGCACTGACTTCATCCCAACAGTTAAGGTGATACAACGTGTTTAGAAGCAGGAAGAAAATCTGGCCATCTGTCTTCCTGTTGTGTTTGTCTCCTTTACTTTGGCACGTTAATCACCCTTAACTCAGTGACTATCTCATCTGTCTGAACACACAGAGATAAGTATTTCCCTAAACCTGCAGTTACTTTGGATTCCAGGAAGAGCAAAGTCTTGGACATCTACTTCCACCCAGAGAGGGGTGATTATCTGCAAAGTCAAAGATGTGTCTTGCATTCCAGACTGATCCACTCACATGACAACAGTTCTAAAGACTTCTTCAGACCATCATGAAAAACCAAGATGGAGACAATGATTAAGTAGACCACACCTTAACCAAGACAGTTTATGCATGCATCCTGCCTTTTGCCTCAATTCTTCCTCTATTCATACATAAAGGTCCTGTCAGAATCCTGAAGACTGGATTGAGGTCACTGCCCTCTATTCTCTTTTTTCCTTTAACCTTCTGCCTCCATGTCATAGATAGAAATGGTTTTATATGCCTATAAGTAACTTTCCTCTGTGAGTTTGATTTATTTCACTCCACGCAATCATTTTCTTGCAAAGGTTTTTTCTTATTTTTCTCCATGACTTAAGAGTCATCATATCTCCTTGTCTCTCAAGTTTTGGTGAGTGGCAGCTTTCCCTGTCTTTGCTTCTCTGGTGGATCTCATAGAAGTTTTTAATTTATTTAGCTTTTCTTATTAGGACAGATGGATAGCTTTCAAGCATTTTACAAGACAGTGTAGAAACTGGACTTTAAAAAAAATCTGTTAAGACAGTGAATTTAGTTATAGCTAAGTGTATGCAACTTCACATTATTGGAAGAACCGTAAGTTAATGCTAACACATTATTTCATGGTCTCAATTCACTTAGACAAAATTTCCTTTGCAGTTTGTACATATGTTTATTAGTGAAATTTTCCTTTAATTTTCTACTGTTCTGTGTTCTCACTTGTTTGTGTATCATAATTACAGAAGTCACACACAAACTCGAACATTTTTTCTTTTACTATTCTCTAGAACAGTATGACTAATACTTAAATGATCCCTTCTGTGAATATTTGTTAGAACTTGTTTGCAAAGTCCTTTTTGTGAACTGAGATGTCTTTGGCAAAGCAAAGCAAAACAAAACAAACAAAAGAGAACAAAACTTAAAAGTGCTGATGGTTTATCTTTAAAAACTGCTAGGGGATTTCATTCATTTTCAACTGATAGTACAATGTCTTATAACAGTTAAAATGGTTATTATCTAGAAGCATGTCTGACTTGTGTTTCTTCATATCATCGTGCTTACACTTTAGAGTGGGAAGGAAAGGTAAAATCTTTCAATCACTGCCTGTTTCTGCCTATTCTAAAGGCCTGGGTCTAAGTAGAAGCGGGTTAGCTGTCTGCTAACACATTAGTTTTTCACTCGGAATGTCTATGGAGGTTGCACTCCCCAGCTTCCCTTGGAGTTTGGTGATACCTTGGAGCTGAGTTCTTTTCTATGTAAAGTTACTTCCAAACCCACCTTGTAAAAACTTGGTAGAATTCCTAGACATAAGGCCACCAGGACTCCAAAAGCTCTGTAAGGATTTTTCAGTCCTGAGATGTATCCATACTAATTCTCCAAGAATTGACCTGGCCATTGCTGACCCATGAGCCATCTCCAAGACCTGGTGACTCTCCAGAGCTCATTTTTTTTTTTTTATTTCAATGGTCAGTCGACTGTGCCTTGCTGTGCTTTATTGTGTTTCCTGGCTTCAGTCACATGACGGAATAGCATGTGAGCCATCATAGGCCAGGAGAGCTGAAGACTAAGATAATCTTACATAGGTACTATAATCTTACATGTTATAGTCTTTGGTGCTCACTGTGAGCTGCAGTGTTGAAACTCTGTCTCCTGTGATTGTTCCCTCTGCTAGACATCTATCTTTCATGGCCTCTTGGCGACCACTGTCTTGGAGAATTAACTGAATAGCACTACTGGTCAAATGCCAACAGAGATAGTTGAGATGCTGCTGGCCCTCTTCAGGCTATAGCCCACAGTGTTGCTTTCAGCACATTCTACTGGACCACACTGTGCATACAGTCAACTCTTCAAGGTGTGAAACAGGCCCTTCAAAGCCACATTGTGAAGAGTACAACCACAGAGAAATTGGAGTGTGTGTGTTTGCACGTGTGTGCACATGTGTGTCCGTATTCTATTTGCAGTGTGGGGAGGGGACTCAGGACCTGTGCACACCAAGTCCTGTGTACTAATCCATGTCTGCAGCCCCACAGGGTCATTTTCAATACTTCAATACATCACACCTGGCTACTCCTACATGATATCTGTTCTCTTTTCTCCTAATAACAGGTGATCATGTGTCAAGAGGTCCTATAAGCCTCTAAAGAAGTCAGAGGGGCCTCCGTGAAAGAATTTGTTCTTTATAGTTACGGCACCGTGGCAGCACGTCTATGGGAAAGGAATACATGTGGTTTGGATTAAGCCACTGTTATTTCAGGGTTGTTTATTCAAGCTAATCCTACCCTAAAAATAGACGTTGAAGCTAAATTCTCAGCTTGAACTTTTAAAAACCATATATATATATATATATATATATATATATATATAACCATATATATATATATTTAATATGAATTGAATGCAAACTTATGAAAGGATCATTTTGTGAACATAATTTCTCAGGGAATAATACTTTCTTTCCTACCTAATGCCAAGGTCAGAAACAGTCAACTTTCTTTTTCAATCTAGGTAGTGAGAATCATGGAAAGGCTTACAGAAGGCAGGCAGTGAGTATTTTTTTCAAGCTTTATTTAATTTTTGTTGAGTATACTATACTTTTTTGGAAAACTCATTTTATCTGGGTGAAGATTCATTTAGTCTCCTGATCTCCCAGCCTGCCTGTGAAAGCCAACAAAGGTTGGTATCATTTAGTCTTGGCAGATACCCCCAGCCTGAAGTTGGCCTCGACCTTCTGCTCACTTGGTTGGATTTTGCACTTAATTAGTACCTGACCTATGAGAAGCCCATACTCTCTGTTCACACATACTTGCATTTAAAAAATACATGATTTATGTTTCTTTTATTAATTATTTTTATTTTTATTCGTTACATTTTATTAACTCTGTATTCCAGCTGTATCCCACTCCCTTATTCCCTCCCAATCCCATCCTCCCTCCCCCATCTCCTCCCTGTCCCTTTCCAAGTCCACTGGTAAGGGAGGACCTCCTCCCCTTTCATCTGACCCTGGTTTATCAGGTATCTTCAGGACTGGCTGCAAAGTCCTCCTCTGTGGCCTGGTAAGGCTGCTCCTCCCTTGGGGGGTGGGGAGGTCAAAGAGCCAGCCATTGAGTTCATGTCAGAAATAGTCCCTAGGGAAACCCACTTGGTTACTGAGCTACCACGGACTACATCTGAGCAGAGGTTCTAGGTTATATCCATACATGGTCCTTGATTGGAGAAACAGTCTCATCTAAGACCCCTGTGCCCAGACTACTCAGCAATCAAAAACAAGGAAATCATGAAATTTGCAGGCAAATAGTGGGATCTAGAAAAGATTATTCTGAGTGAGGTATTCCAGAAGGAGAAAGACACACATGGTATATACTCACTTATATAGATCTATAAGATATGATAAACATAATGGAATCTATACACCTAAAGAAGATAAACAAAAAAGAAGACCCAGGGTAAGATGATCAATCCTCACTTAGAAAGACAAATGGGATGGGCATTGGATGTAGGAGAAAACAAGTAACAGGACAGCAGCCTACTGCAGAGGGCCTCTGAAAGTCTCTACCCAGCAGTGTATCAAAGCAGATATTAAGACTCATATCCAAACCTTCAGCAGAGTGCAGGGAATCATATGAAAGTAGGGGGTGTTAGTATGATGTGGAAAAGATAGGAGCTCCACAAGGACCAAATATATCTGGACACATGATTTATATTTCAACTATCATTTTAAATTGTTTTCAACAAGGGAGGGGTCAACCTGATTCTGATACTTCTAGAAGAACTAGGTATTTATTCTGGAAACCGTCTAAATTAGTGATAAATGTTTTTCACAAGGTTCCAAAGATGTACATACTGGTTCTATTTTGTGAATTTTCTATTCCTATTCTATGGGGTTTTATTTCCTCCCCATTGCTAATCAGAACAGTAGGCGCAAATGCACGCCAAGGAAAGGCCCAAAGGTGTTCACACTCATTTTGATCTGTGGCAGGTGGGTGGCGTCACAGACTCAGTAGTGAGGTGGAGACTGACACCTTTCCTCTTACACAGATACCTACTGAACAAGCCCTTTCTTGCTCACGGGCTCTGTGTCTCAGAGTTCAGTGACGTGCTTCATTGCGTTAGTTTCTTTTATGCTTCCTTGGGACTTTGCTCTAAACTTTAGGTTTACCCTTCAGGTAACATTCTCAGTTTGTATCTTAGTTTGAAATCTCACGGGACTTGCCAGGAAAGGGATTCTAGCATGTTGGGCCATGATAACACTCTGTTGGCATCCTAGATAATGTGAATGTGAGTCTGCACGACACAGAGATCAGAGCCAGTAAGAACTGTGATCTGTATTATAGTAAAACCAATGATTTAGCCATTAAGGTTATTGACACAAAATACCACAACCTAAGTGTCCTACCTTCAACTTAAACTTCTGCTCCATGATCTGAAGCCTGAGAAGTTCCAACATATCATATTGTAGTAAGTGCTGTTTCACAGGTTGCAGACTGCCAGGTCCCTGCTGTGTCATCACAGTGGAAAACGCAGATTACACTTTCTTGGACCCATCTTATAAGAGCTCAAGTCTATCATGAGAGGTGCAACTTCACAGTCTTACCTCCCCCAAAGCCCCATCTCCTAACACCATTACACCACGGCTTCAGGATTTCACTATATGAATCCTGGGTGACACAAACTCTTAGAATATAGCATCCTTAAAGGACAAAATTAAGAAAACTTCATCCCATATCATCACTGAAGTAATTGCAATGATGCTAACACACTCTTTATCATTTTTCATGAAATGTAAGCCACTTGATCCTTGAAGAATCAAATGAGCTCAAATACCTGTTTGTACATAAAGAAATTAATATGTGGGAAGGTTGCTCAGGTTGCCCAATGCCACATAAGACATATGAGGCAGAGTAAAATGGGAACACGCCCTCCGCAGACCATGTTCCTAAGTACTATGCAACACATTCCTTCTCTAGTTTATTCCATAAATACAGATAATTATACAAAAATTGTTAAATAGAGACAATTAGAAAAGAAATAACATCATAGGCAATTATTTCAATCATTCCATAACTTGTGTTTTTATGATATAAGAATTTTCAATTTCTTGTTTTACAGCTCACTCTAATAAACTGAAAAAAAAAAACCCAGTGAATTATAACCAAAGGAAGAAAGAAAAGAAAGAAGAAAACTGGAGGAAAAAGAAACAGAGGAAAAGGAGAGGGAAAGAAGAAATAGAAGGAGGATAAAAATACATTCTTGCCCATGCAAAGCTTATTTCCATAAGTCTAATGTTCTGGTTGGCATAGGGTGTTTATTTTAGGAACACATGAGATGTAAAAGGCAGTTCTGTGAGAACATGAGGGTGTGTGTTTAGTTGTAACAGCTCATACGTTTTTTCTTTAATCTACACATGGAGTGTGTGGGCCCTGTTCCAGGTCCCTTCTGAGATCCCACGTACTAGAAGCCAGCAATTACTTTAACTTTGTACCTCAGGACAAGAGAGCACTGTGACTATAAACTCTCTCTCATGGCCTTTTAAAAGTCTCTTGCTTGCCGAGGCTTACTCCTTGTTTGAAATGGGCTCAAAATAATATCTAGGTAATTTTTTCTGCTAATAAAAGGAATATGATCTAAGTCATCAAGATAAAATAAAGGCATCTTATGCAATTTTAAAAGGAAGTGATTTGCTCTTTTCACTTTAAGCACTGAAGTAGAAAGATGTGTGGAATAAAAAAAAATCACTGAAGGAAATTAAATTAGGGATCAAGGAAGGGCAAGCACATAACAAGCAGCTTAATCACAATAATTTATAAAAGCTCATTATGGGATGATTTTCAAATATCACAAATTGGATCACAACAGATCTGACCTGATCTCCTAAGTAAGCAGCTTGTTACCCATCAGTCTGAAATCTTGAGGGCTGCCAGGAGAGCATCTGCAATATGTTATTAGCCCTGGAAAACAGATATTATTTTGAGCCTTGGAGTATGTGGTTGTCACTGAGTATTCTGTGATTAGATATTTTAGAGAAAATTGGACAAATGGTACAATTAGGAGAAGCCAAACCTTCTGATTTAGGAAAACCTTAAGATAGATTTTTCATTTTGTACATAGGCTAATAATTAAAGCCTAATACATATTCTTAATTTTATTTTTTGTGCTTTGGCTTCTGACTTTTTCTGGTGGGAATTGTCCTTGGCCTAGAATAACTTTTTTTCTCTTGTGAATAAACATGAATTATCTATAAGGAATTATTTTGCTTAAAATAGCTCATGGCTGCTACTCACTCATGTATCACCATTCTCAAGTTTTTATAGTATATGCTCAGCTCATTTTTAATTGACTAATATCCTGTTTATTAGTTTTTTCTGTTTTGCTCTCAGAGAACACCTAATGCCAGGTACTCCACAAAGAAAGAAAATTTCTTCGTACTGAGTTTTGGAGGCTTAAAATTGGAGGCTTGACATTCCCATCTGTTCAGTCTCTGGTGAGGGCCACCTGGTTGGGTCACAGGATGGTGAACCAATGGAAAGGGAGCTTATGTGTGCAAGAGAGACCAAGCACATGAAGTGGCCATGGCAACAACAGTGTACTCTCATGGTAACTAGCCAGTTCCTCAGGATGAGCAGGAATTCTTTCCGAGTCTGAAGCACCTGCTCATTAAAAGTCTGCTTCCTTTACCACGATACCAGGGCCCAAGTTTCCAGTGCTTGGGCTAACACAGGTCAAGCCACATACAAATCAGAGCATGTACTATTTTATTTTATATTAAATTTCTGTGTTGAGATAGAATCTCCATCTATCCTCAGACTGACCTCAGTTCTGTGATCACCTTCCCATCTCTGCTTTCCCACTGCCACATTACAGCATTGTGAACCCCCAGACCCAGTAATACTGCCATTTAAAAACCAAGATTTATGTAACTATATTTCTTTAGATAATTAGAGTAATGGTATTTATGTGGTTTAGTACTGCTATTATTTGGATTCTTATTGGAAATGCATGTTCTCAGCCCTTCCTGCACATCCTGCCTCAGACAGGAGCAGCTGAAGCCGGAGAGCATGAGTTTTCAGTAAACAATGTAAGTTTAAAGTTTAGGAAATGAAAGGCCAGTCAGCAAACTTTATCTATAAATTCCTACATGTATAATTTAGTCACTGTAGACAGCAGCGGGCCCTTATTATTATAGAAGCAGAGCGACCAGCCCTAGGGGACTGGCTGTGTCTCCATAAAAACCAGATTTTAGGTTACCTTTGGCCTCTGGCACCCCTGAGCTGGAGTGTGGAGGCCTGTGAGAAGTGTGGAAATGGAAGGAACGCTAATGTTTATTAAGTAATTGCGGCATGCACAAGCATTTCATATTTATCCCACCAATGTATGCTGTGTCTTATCCAGCTGTGTAGATTATTACGCAGATACCCTTGATGGCATTTGGATACTGCTGTATGCAGCCCAGACAGCACATGGACGACATAGTCTACATCATTATTTTCACTTTGCAGACTAAGACACAGAGTCTCAAAAGGTGAAACAAGTTGCCACGTGTGTATCACATTATCTAACAACCCTAAAGTGATTGGCCCGGCTACTCTGCTGAAGATAGGTAATACCACTGTTCCGGGCAATGGATTCTATTCCTTTTAAAGTACAAAAGGTAAAAACTTGCTACTGGGTATTGGAGTGCAGAGAAAGAGTGAGACACATATTGCTTACAGACAGTTCAAGGAAACGCTTTTGAAGATTCTGAGCATCTGAAAGGCTCCTCAGGATCAACATATAGATTTGACTGTGGCAGGTTTATGAAAAGCTGCCTATGATTGTCTAGTGTATGTACTGCAAACCGCTTCAAACTCGGTGGCCTAACGTAAGCATCTGCGCCACTCTCCTGGTCTGGGGTCCTACCTCAGCGCACTGCGGGGCTGGCTGTGGGTGCTCAACGGCTCCGCAGGTCTTTGCTGCACTCTCCTCTGTGTTTGGAGCTGCATATAGATTACTTTTACCTCAAGGGAAACTGGCTTGCTCAGGTTAGCCGGGCTCTGCCTGGTTTAAAAGAGGCAACAGCCAGCAGTGTGCAAGCCTTCTTGATATGCACAATTATCAGAAATGAATTTCTTTCCATCAGGTTGTATTGGCTGCTTTCCCAGCTTTGGAGCTTGGTGTAGCCTTGGAATTTTTGTTGGTCAGTAAGCTACAGCAGCAGACATGGAGAACTAACCTAAGCATATTGTTCAAGTTTGAGGCCTCGCCTTATCACCGTGCCCAGTCAAGTTTCCTGGAAGTCAGGAGCCACATAGAAGAGAGGTGAGTTATCCTAGCTCAGTCTTTCTGAACTGCATTAGCCACCATCTAGCTAAATCCAGCTCAAACTATAAAACATAAAGCTAGGCAAACTTCCTAATCCTATGGGTTATTTTGGGGGGCACAAAACTAAATAATAAAGATACCATAGACATGAGATGACTACCATTTGTTCTGTAACTCCTTTGTGTGAATAAGCAGCATTTAATCTTGAACTCTAATTTGAACCTCAGAAAGTTGTATCATTGTGTGCTCTTTATCTTGTCTGGGACTACTATTGATTCGAAGATCTTCTCCAAAGGAACTGGGAAAAGATGTCAAGACATAATTCTTATCTGCGAAAAATTCATAGTCCTGTGGATGAGACAGCTCTGTAAATAGATACCTGACAATCCAATATGGTTTGTGTTGACTTAGAGTTACGCAAGCACAAAACCATCAAAAAGAAGAGGATTTGATTTACCCTGCATGGAGAAACAGAGGGTGGCCATGCCTGCTGCTTCCTGGGTGGCAGCAGGAGGCGTGTGAGGGGGAGAAGGGCTGGGGGGGTAAAATTTTAAATAGAGTAAATCATTTGGACAAAAAGATCTAGTTTTCTAAGCTGATGGATCTAGAGAATAATAAAGTTGGAATAAAGGAGAGTTAGGAGCTTCTTCAAACTCCTGAGCTCTGAGGCTCCCATTTCCCTCTTGGTCTCACCTCCAGCGTGGCAGCTGCAGCTCCCAGTTATTCGTTCTGTACATTAACTCCAGCGCAGGCAGTGGCTTAAATGGTTGAATATCTGATGAAAACCAATTCCTCCTTTGGATTCTTTTTTCTTTGTACCCAGACTGACAAGCATGAATTCCTTTCTTCTAATGGGATCTTGACAATTCAAATTTCCACCCTTAAATTTTTAGGATAATCTAGAGGATAACTGCAGCAGGATTATGTAGAAGAAATAGGAGAGTGATAAGAAAGTAAAGACACCACTGTAGGTTAGCCTAGGCCAAAGTAACAGAAGAACCTTCACTGAAGCAGTTATTAGGAGGGAACATTGGCTCAGTCTCAAAATGAAGGCAGCATCTTTGATTTTCTTCAGTACCCCTCTGCATTCTGTATGCACCACCTTCCACAAAACAATTTCATTAACAAGGGCTCTCCATTCTCTGTGCAAGAAAGTTTTGGATCTGACACGTTTCACCACATCTGCTGGAACAATTCGGGCTTAAGCCAATACCTTTCTTAGCACTGATGATGAGAATAGCTTCCGAAATGTTATTGTCCCCAGTCCTATTCTCCATATAAGGCCATTATTCAGATAGCAGACAGGGCCAATTTCGTAAACAAATAAAAAAAGTAATCCAGAGCTTCAGAGTTTCTCATTTAAAGCTGTCACATTTCCTGGTAACCAGTATATCTGAGTGCTCTGTCTGGGTGGCCTCCACCTACTTCTCTGGTGTCTTCCTTTGCCATCTCCCTCAGCTGGTGTTCTCTGTCCATACTGGCTTTTCTGGTCTCTGAAATCTCCCAGCCTTGTTTTCCTTTGAGCTTTGTGCTGGCTGCGCCCCCTGCCTGCGACGCTCTCTGCTGAGTACCCCAGGGCTGGCTCTTGTCCATCTGGCCTGACTCCACATGTTTTCCGCTCAGAGCAACATTTTTCCCTTTCATTTTTTGTTCCACATTTCATCATGTTCCATCACATCATGAGTGAATTTCCATCAAGACAAATATCTAAATAGATCTTATTTACTGTCCTACTGTCCCCCTCCTTCCCTTTCCTTCCTGCCTTCATTTATCTCTCAATAGGGCTCACTCTCCCCATGTCCTTGTGTATTATTTTTTTTATTTCTTTTTAATTTTTATTTTATTTTATTTTTAATTACACTTTATTTACTTTGTATCTCCCCTCTAGTTCCCTTGCTCCTCCCCTTCCAATCCCTCCCTTCCTCCCCTTTCTCCACACATGCCCCTCCCCATGTCCACTGGTAGGGGAGGGTTTCTTTTTCTTCCTTCTGATCCTAGTTTGTTAGGTCTCATTAGGAGTGGCTGAATTGTCTTCCTCTGTGGCCTGGTAAGGCTGCTCCCCCCTCAGGGGAGGTGATCAAAGAGCAGGCCAATAAGTTCATGTCAGAAGCAGTCCCTGTTCCCATTACTATGGAACCCACTTGGAGATTGAGCTGCCATGGGCTACATCTGTGCTCTCTCCCTACCATATAAGCTGAACAACAACAACAACAACAACCCCCCAAAAAACAAATAACAACAACAACAGAAACCATGAGCAGGGGTCTACAAAACACAGAGTAGTTTTTGAAAGGATAGTTCCAGGAGATATTTCTAAGACTGTGACAACTGTTTGAGTGTACAAAATAGGGACAAAAGGAACAGAGGTCGATTTGTAATGTTCCTAATGTCTTTCTTATTTTGTTTGAAGTGTATGAACGTTTCGCCTGTCTGTATGTCTGTGCACTGCTATTCCTGGTGCCTGAGGAAACCATAAGTAACTGTAGTTATGAACAGTTATAATGAATCTGAGGAAAAAACTGAATCCATGTTTTCTGCAAGAAAAAAGTGTTGTGAACAACAGGAGCTGTTAACCACCGAGCCACTCTCCACTCCCTTCCCTTACAAGGATGAAGCCACTTACAGATGCTAGAAGGAGGACTGTGCTATCAGCACAGCAGAACCAGCATCAAAAGAAGCATATTTTGTACAGAAAATGATGACATTGATTTTGGAAAAAAATTGTGCTTAGAATTCAGGAAAAAGGGAGGACTTGAGAGATTTATCATCATCAATATCATAGATTATCCAGCCCTGCAGAAATGTTTGTGATATGGAAATCTATATAACATGTGGCTTAATAAATATAAATGGTAAAGTATAAAGCTATATTTACACGAAATACTATATTAGATGCTTGTAATTGTAAAGGATCTTACATTTGAGGACAATATTAAGTAAGTATACTAGATAGAAGTAAAAAAGAAAAAGAAAAAAGGACAGGATTTTTGAAAGTGTTCCAAACCACTCAGAATTATTTTAGAATCATGTTACTTTGAACACCAGTTATAGAATAAATTTATGAAAGATTTTGATATTCGGTATTATCGTTTGTTTATTTCAGTTTTGTTTCCACTTATTGGTCCTTCTGAGAGCCTCTCGGGGATTGGAATGAGATTGCTTTATCAATCCCCTCTTCTCTGGCTTTCCTACCAGATAAACCTCACTAATTCTGTGTGGACTGACAGAAAGTCCAAGTGAAGTCTCTCCCCTTCTATTTGAATGTCCTCAGGGTGTAGAAAAAGTCCTGCTCTGTGTTCAGCCTTGAGTGAGGAGGAAAGAAAGCTTTTTAAGGTCAATGCTGGCAGAGAACGCTGCATTTATAAAATAATTATGCTGTCACACTTATCTTGGTCATCATCTTGATACACTCTTCCAAAGAAAGAAGAAGGAACCTCAGTTAAAGAATTGCTCCCTCAGACTGGCTGGTAAACTTTCTGGGGGACTTTATTTGACTGTTAAATCATATGAGAGTATCCAACTCATTGAGGCTACTGCCTCCTCTGGACAGTTGGGACAGGTCTGTAGACAAATGGCAGCTGAGTGAGCCAGTGGGAACACACCAGTGAGCAGCGTACCTTTTCCACGGTCACTTTCTTGAGTTTCTGCTTCGGGTTCTCTAGATGATAGGCTGTGACGTGCAAAAGATTTGATACCTTTGGGAAGCATTCCTCCACAAAGTCTGAGGGATTATGTCATTATTCAGAAAACAAGAAGGAAGAGCAGAAAAGAAGGAATGCCATGTTAGCTATTGACACAGATTCTAAGCTTGTATTGATCAAATGAATGTTGCTGAAGCCGTAGGAATTCAACAAAATGTAACAACTTATATGTGATGGTCCTGGGTGAGTGATGAGGGTCTTTTCTTCCTCTCTTCCAAGTGTGTCCTAACGGTCTAAGCTCCTTTTTTGGGGTGACTGTACAACCTATGTCACGTGCTTCTAACCAAAGAGAAAGTATAAAACAAAACAAAAACAAAAACAAAAACCAAACAAAACCATTTTACCTATTTGGGTTAGTGGTCAGACTAAGAAAGTGCTCTTTATCACTTTTGAGCACATCCTGCTGGCCAGAATCAGTTTCATGGTTCTACCGAGATATAGGACTCTCAGAAAGGATGTCGTGTTGTGGCATTACATTGGCAAGCAAATTAGGCATTATAACAAACACATGGGGTTGTCTTAGCTGTACCTAATGTTCTGCCTATTAATGTAGCTGTATCAGTCCTTGTATGTTTCAGTGTTTACATGTAAAGTTTGTAGTCATCATGAACTCAGGCTGTTACAAAGAACAAATGGAACAATAGATGCAGTGTTCATAGAAAAGTACCCGGTTACACACTGCGGCAGTAAGTGACTCTGACTTTATGTGTGAGGGAACTTACTGGAAGGATGATCTGATAGTCTGTAGCTTTTCAGGGTCTGGTGAATTCCTCAAGAATGTCCACATGCTAAACCTTGTTATTCAACTCATGAATAACTTGTGTTACATGGCAAAAATAACTTTATAGATTTAGTTAAGATTATAATCCTTGAGATGGGGAGATTGACCTGGATTATTTGGGTGTAATCAACCTATGCACACATCCTCTCAAATTAGAACTTTCCCAGCAGAAAGCTGAGGAGATGAAGTAGACAGAGATTCGGTCCTCATGGTACAAGAGGCAAGGACCTCAGGAGCATAAGAACCAAATTCAGAAAGTATTCACAGAAGATCCAGTTTTTGTACCAAATCCTCCAGATGGTCCAATTAAACAATTGTCCTAGTCTAAGAAGACACAGGGAAACCTACAGAACTGTGAGATAATGAAGCTGTTTTAAAAACTAAGTTCGTGGTGCTTTGCTGCAGGAACAATAGGAAACTAATAAAAATGAAGGTTCAAAGTACTCAGAAAATTACTTGATTTACTTACTTAGACTGGGAGGACATTCACATTCACATGGAAAATGAGGGAGCTTGGAAATGTGGGAGGCAGGGGAAAGTGGGCTGAATCCATTTATAGACAACATACACACTTTACCTGCAGACATTGTTAGGTAAAGTCAGCGTGGAAGGCTTGAAACACATGGCTAAGAAATTGAACGGCAAATGCGGAACCTTCGTTGGATTTTGAATGGAGAAGATGGTGTGGATAATGAGTCACATGACACAGTTGTTGTCTCCTTTAACAGTATTTTTGGTGGAATACCACACAATGGCTTCAGGAGCTGCTTGTGCAGTAAGGAGTGACGGGTGGTAGTTTGGGGAATGGAAGAGGGGGCAGTCAGGACAGTTTCTTAGACTGGCTTCTCAGAAGTTGTCCTTCTGGAAAAGGTGCCTTTTTTTTTCTTTGGAGTTATCAAGGCATAACTACTGAAGAGAACAGGAAGTGGAGAAACCAGAGAAGTTAAGGCCAAGCTTTCGAGATTCATTTGGTTCTACAGGAGATTGTGGGCATGGGTGTTAGCTCAGAGTTTGCTTTATTTGAATGTCAAAAACGAGGATTTTCACACTTCTGCACCCAGTCAGTGATTCACTATGAGCCATCCCAGAGTGATACAAACAGAAAACACTGAATCTGAACCGGTGATCTCGGTGATCTCAGGCAGCTCTGTGGATAAGAGCTGAGGTGGACAGTATTGGAAGCAAAGCAAGCAGAATCAGGAAGATGAGCATGGAGAACTAAAAACCGCAGAAGCCTGGAGCCACCGACAGCATGGGATACAAAGATGCTGCAGGTAGGGGTCAGGCCACTGATAGGTGGAGGAGGGAGACAGAAAATAAAGGCCTGTATCAGTTCCCCAAGAACTTTGCCTTCAAGAATTGTGTCACCAGGGAATAAAAATGACATTAGGAAGCAAATTAGGTTAGGCAAAGACAGAAAGGTGAGATGATGAGGCCTGTTTTAGATACATATATACATAGTTTTTTTTTTATAAACTCACTATTTAGAATGCCAGATTCCAGCTCAGAACCTGAAGAATGAGGAAGTTACACAAACACAAGGTTCTGGCAATAGCCAGTCTCCATTTTCCATCTCAGTGCCTGAATTTTTCTTGTTTTCTAAAAATTGCCTAAAATTCACATGAGCATGATCAAAATGAAGCATTATGAAATGGTTTCAATTACTCACAAGAAACATAACTGGATTACAATGTTTTCCTGCTACTAACAATGGGAGTTGAACTAGGTATTGATCACATTAGTATATTGTTTAAGATAAACAAGAATGAGCAAACATCTTCCTCTCGCCTCCGGGGTTAGTCTAAATGAAAAAAAAAATCTGCTGTCTGTTAAAATATATACAAGGGCAATTTTTAGCAATAAAGTAGATTGTGATAAAAGAAACAAACAGTCTTGAAGAAAACAACCAATGTTTCCAAATCTAACATTATTGCTGGAGTCTTAACTCTCTAGTTATGTTCTAATGCCAATTCAATTTCCCACACTTCCTGTCTGTTGATTATATTCAGAATTGACTTTAGATCCTCTAGGAGCTGGAGAGAATCAATTGACTTGGCTTCCTGGTCTGTCATCACAAGCTTATTCTCTGGGAAGACATGCTGCTAACTTAAATCTTCCAGAATCATTAGGATAGTTGATCTTCGACAAGTCATTGCTGATGCCTTATTAAAAATCCATCAACCAATAATTTGCCAACTCTTGCTCAGATGGTGTAATTTTATAGGAAAAATTTAAACCGTTTAGGTGCTAGTGTCTGTTTTAAGCGTGGTCCTCGGACCTCACTTATGTATCATCAAAACCGGGAGCTGGTTTAAAACTGAAGATCTTTGGCTCCATGTCAAACCTGACAATCAAAAACTGAGGAACCTCTTTAGCTGTCTTGTTGGTCCTGATACAAGCTGTGGTTTGAAAAGCGCGAAGTAAAATTAGACAACGTTGAAGACTCTGCACACAGGGCCGGAAGTGTCGGAGCCAGGCCGCTTCTTTATGTGCAAGGTGTCCAACCTTGGCGATTTCTGAACCTCTGTGCCTGTTTTCTCATCTCTACAAGGGCCAGTAGTAGTGTAGGATAGATACAAATAATCATGTAGCAGCAGTGTTTGGTATTTTGTAGGTGTTCAAGATAACCTGCAGCCATTATCTGTTTTATTTTATGCTTATTTTGATAAGCATTGAGAATTTTTCTTACGGGTGGAGAAACTGAACCCATGGTATTAAGGTCTTAGCATCTAAATACAACTCCAGTCCATTTTGGCTCTGAAGTTAAAGGCAAAGCAAAAAGATGCTCAGCATATACATCTCTGAAATAGAAAAGGACTGACAGCCATCTGCTGGAGCTATTGTGGAAACAAATGGAAGTTAAAACAGGCCACAGAACATGCGCACACAACTATGCAAACCTGTATGTTTGTTGTACAAGATAATAATTTTCTTGATTTTTCTGAATTCTTACATGAGGATTATTGTAGCAGAAGATGGATTAACAACAAAACCCATACCCCTTTAATAGGTGTATTTCATGTATTTTCAGGGTTACTGGAGTTACCCAGAGAATGAGTAACTCTCAAAGATGTGGTTTAAAACTCTAGTCTGTGTAGACACAAAAGATAATAAATTTTTGGAGAAATTTCAAGACGTAGGTGACAATCACGAAGGGTGGCAAATTGTGGGATGCTCTAGTACATCTCTGGGCTAACAAGTGTCCAAAGTTTTCTTAGGTGATCGAACTGAGTCTTTCCTTGGAGAGACCTTTGTAATTTATGTCCTGCTTTTAGGCTAATGGGAAGAAGGGAGAGCTTTTCCTATGAATTTTCCATTGCCTTCTGTCCAAAATAACTTTTATGACAAAATGTACTTTGAGGTGGTAGGGTCTGATCTCCTGGGATGGCTACTTTTCACTGTCATCTTGATACAACCTAGAATCACCTGGGAAGTGAGCCTCAAAGAGGGGTTAGCTAGGACAGTTGGCCTGTGGGCGTGCCTACGGGGATTGTCTCAGTAAGTTATTAAAACGAAACACCCAAGCCACTAGCAACAACACTGTTTCCTCGGTCCAGAACTTCATGAGTAGATTTAAACAACAACAAAAAACAAACCAAGGAGAAAACTAAAAGCTGAGCATTAGAAAGCACATATTTATTTCTCTATGCTTGTGTCTGTGTATGTGATGTGACTAGACAGCTGGAGTCTTGCAGTTTTATTTAGAAAGTGAAATAAAATCCTTCTCTACTAACTTGCTTTTTGTCAAGATATTTTATTTCAGCAGTAGAAATAAAATAGGACAGCTCCACATTAATGCTAAGGTTTATTATTGCTAAACAGAATCTGTGTGACAAAGTTGTATATAGGCTCAAGGGTGCAGGATGAATTGTCAATACTTTTGATTTGAGCATCACTGCCAGAATCTTCAAATTACCTAGTAAGTCCATTGCTTCTCAGTTGGGATCCCAGTGTCTGCAAAACACCAGAAGAACATACAGTGTATTAGGTATGGTTCTCTAGAGGAGCATAGTCAATAGAATGTGTTATGCAAATAACAAAAATGATGTATTAGACTGGCTTACAGGGTAAGGGCAGGGAAGACAACAATGGTAGTCTGCATGCTGTAGAGTCTGAGAACCATGCAGCTCTGCAATCTAGTAAACCCACTATCCTCAACCCCACAGCTAAAAGGGTGGGAGTTCCTGGAGAATTATGGCTATTGAGTCCATGTGGAAAAGCTGAAGAGGTTTTGATATCTTCTATTTCTTTACTTTTCACAAATCCATCATCTGTATCTGTCTGTCTGCTTGTCTTTCTGTCTTTACATCATCTATCCATCTATGCATCTGTCTATTTTTCTCTCTATATCTATCTATCTATCTATCTATCTATCTATCTATCTATCTATCTAT
>NW_026586816.1:11244188-11271059 GCF_907164565.1 Psammomys obesus
TATCTATCTATCTATCTATCTATCTATCTATCTATCTATCTATCTATCTATCTATCTATCTATCTATCAATCAATCATCTCTCTATCATCTATGTACATCAAAGCATAGGGCTGCTTCACTGTGTATGAGGCATTGTGCCTAATATGTAGACCTTTGGATAACAAAATCAGACTGTTCCCAACTTGATGTTGCTCTCTGCATTGTTAGAAGCAAAGACATTTATTTATCCTCTCATTCATTCCCTCAAAAATATTGATAGACTGTCCTGTGTGTCCCGCATCGTCCTTAACAGGTGAAAGAAGGAGATGGCATCCTACGAATGCATCATCTGAGTTACAAAAAGGCAGGGAAGATGAGCAACGTTATGAGGCTTCATAGTGGGGCTGCTTGGGAACAATATGGCATAAAACCAAGGGCAGAAGAAGAGTTTGTGGTATTTTTTTGTTTTTATTTCCCCTTGAACCCTGTAGTAAAAGGTCACAAATGTATGGAGGAGTCACACACACAAAATATTATCCCAAGTGGACATGCTACCAACATCCAGATCAGATGACAGAGCTTTCCCTCCATCTCAAAGACTTTTCTTCATGCCCTCCCCACTGCAAGCCATCGCTCACCCAAAGTAATGGGCACTTAACATTTAATGCCATATATTTATTTCAGTTTTGAAACAGTAAAAATGGGTAGACAGCACAAATTTTTCTGTATATTCTCCCTCAATCATAGGTGAGACTGGTTTGTGATATTCATGTTGTGGGTTCAGCACTCTCATTGCTATATAGTTTTGTGTGCTGTGAACATGTCATTTAAGGCTTCCAATTTACTCCCTTCAAAATCAAGGTGGTTTTCAATTTGTGATTAATAGACATCTTGCTGCTACATATATCTGATCACGTTTTCTGATAAAAGGATGCACACATTTCAGCTGAGTAACATACATGATAAACAGCTGACAGTTGCCATGAGTGCAGATGTTGAACATCTGTAAGTGGCACAGTTGGCTTAAGTGCTCATATCATTTTCCACACTCATTGCTAATACACGGGATTTCCGGGAAATAGTGATTTGTAACCAGGGCCATCCTTCTGTTTGTCCCTGGATCTCTCCTTGGCACTAGAGGAGCTGTGTAAACTTCCATCCAGCTCCCTCTCGAGCATGGGATATTGTTGTAGGAGAACTCAGGAGGATAACTTCTCTTGAGCCACAGAGAGGAAAGATAGAACAGACTTTTCCAAATATCCTGTTTCTTGACATTTCACATGAAGATGTATTATAGGGTAGAAATTGCTTTCTAAACTTCCTATTTCTACATCATTCTTTCTATTATTTTACCTTCAAGACAGAGTTTTTCTGTTTGTCCCAGGCTGGCCTCGAACTGAGGGCCGTCTTCCTACCTCACCTGTTCTGGGATCAAGTACCAGTGTGTGTGTCTACACTTTGCTTCTTATATTTTAATATTTAATTAGATTTTGAGAATTTCATATATGAGTGTGTATTTACATCATTTTCTCCTTCTCCTCACTCATGTTCTCCCATGCCTTTCTCACTTCTCAATGTTATGGCTTCTTCCACTTTTATTATGATTGTGGCTTCTTTTCTTTAATTACAGTTGCTACATATGTGTAAGTTTATAAATAAAATTGCTGAGATCATTCAGTGTTGCTCATATGTGTTTATCACTGACCACTTAGGACTGGCTAACCTATCAATGGTCTTGTCCCAGGAGAAGACTGATTTTCTGTCTCTCAGCAGCCATCAATTGCCTCTAGGGCTTCTTTTGTGTGTAAAGCCCACAAGAATTCCCCCATCAACCTTGGCATGAAGTTAGTAGGAAGATGGGCTTGAGATAAGAAAAAGAATTTTATTTTTAAAAATCACAAGAACAAGGAGGTATAGTATTCGATAATTTAATTCAATACAATTTACATTTTGATGTTTCTAAATACTTTGAGATAAAAAAAAATTCCAAAACTAAAGACGTAGGTGGGTGCACTGAAAGCTCAGTGTTTTCGAGAATGTTTGATCATCCTCAGCACTACCAGGAGGAGGAAGAAGGAGAAATGTGCTTAGTGGCTCAGGCTCGTAATCCAGCACTTGGGAGGGTAAGGGAGGAAGGTTCCCATGAGTTCCAAGTGATCTCAGGTTAGAGTAAATTTCTGGCCAGTCTAAGCTATGTGGAGAATTTGTGCCTCAAAGAGCATCAAATTTGAACACAGTATTCTCTTCCTCAGAAGGAGGAAGAAGATGGGGAAAATACAGGAGTGGGCCACTTGCTCTATAGAGCTCTAGTCTTAGAACCCCTGAGGCTTTATCATTTGCAGAAGTAGGTGGACCCACCTTTCCTCTGTCCTGGCAGTCTCCCTCACTAAGGCAGTCTGTGCTCCATTCATAGGGTGAAGCTAAGGTAAAGCAGGCATCACTGAAAGACTGCCTTGTGATTTGCCACTTCAAGACACTTGAAAGAACTATAGTTCACAGCAGTGAATCCCAGAACTTGAGAAGCTGAAGGGTATTGACAGAGTCCACTCCTGGCTGACATATGGGCTATTAGGCTTCTCCAGTAGCCAACAAACCTAAACATTGCTGAGAGTTTGTGTTGACTTTGTGTTTTGCCCTTTCTGTCTTAAACAAATTACATGTACCAGCCATCTGCCCCCTCCACATGTCCCTAGACCTTATCATGTTCCTCCTTCCATGTTTACATCCTCTCCCTATAATTTTAAAACCTACTAAGTCAAATTATTGGGGCCATATGTGCATGGGTATACATGGATCCACTGGAATCGGGGCAACCTGCTAGGGGACTACACTATAGGCAGCATTTACCCGCTGCCTATAGCTATTCAGCAAGATGTGGGGGTCTCAAGAGCTCTCATGCTCTCTCTGCTGGAATTTTGCCCTTACGGATTTGCAGCCATGTCATATCCAAAAGATAACATTTCACAGCACTCCTCTCCTAGAGTCCTTGTTCCTCCTCTTCTGTGGTGCCCCCAGGCCTTGGGGGGGGTGGACAAAGGCGTTCTATTTAGTGAGGCTCACTCACAGTCACTCATTCTCGGGGCTTTGGATGGTCATAAGGTTCTGCTCTGACTGCTGCCTACGACACCAAGACGCTTAAGAGCTCAAAACCCAGAGCAGTTCAGGTTAGCCCATGGTCTCCATTGCCATAGACGTTTGACCTGGTTTACAGCTCTGGGAATGAGATGAAGTTTCCTCCTATGGAGTAGCCTAACATCCAACCAGGAAGCTGCAGGTTGCCCATAACTGTGTGCCACATGACAGTCGGCCATTAGTGCGCGCAGGCATAGCCTGCTCACCTTATCTGCTAGATGCTGTTTATTGTTTTAATTCTCACTGTGCATCTCTAGTTAGCCCAGGTCTATAATCCCTTATCAAATGAATGCTGAACAGAGTCTTGACTTGCAGGACAAGAGGACCTTATTTGAAATACCACAGGAGGTCCATCAATATTTTAGTAATGTGAAACATGGAAGAAAAGCCACAGTTTCTGATTGTTTCTCACCGTGGCTAAAATGCTCATGTAACTAAAAGTTCTATGATAATGGGCAGGTGCTCACAAGAGGATGATCTTAGCCCTTCTCACGCAAACTCATTATTAAACAAGTGCACAGCTTTGCAGTTTGTCGAAATCTAGTCTTGAGATCCTGAAATCCTATAGTACAAGGAAGTAAGGAATATGCTTGAGACAGGATTCCAAGAAAAGCTCAGGGTGATGAGCAAGAAAGAAGCAGATGATGTCTATGCCAGAAACACTGTGGATGTCCAGTTTCTGTAGATGCGACCGCAGCCATTAGCTTCTAGGACAAAAGGATATAAGAAGCTGAATAGTAAAGCAGTTAGTAGTATTAAGTAGTTTGCTTATCACTTATCATGGAGTATTCTGTGGCTTCTATTGGAAACCTTCTCTACTAATGCTTTGTGCCCTTACTGTGCTTGCTAGAGCCCTGCCCCACGTATGCTCTATCCTGTGGTGCAGGTTGATAGAAATGGCTCAATTTCTGTGTGAATTCTCTCTTGCTACATTAGTGATGCAATTTCAAACTGACACAGCATTTCAACTTCACTTAGGAAAAAAAATTCTCTTCCTCATGTCTGCATTCCAGCTTATGATTGTGCTGGTTGGCCAATTTACCTTTTGAGGCTTAGCTGGCAGCCTGCAAATCTTTGATGAGTAATCAATAGTTCTAAAAATAGAATATTCATGCATAAAAGTTAAGACAGAAAACATTATTTAAGCACATTTTTGACCAAGTAAAATTTTGTTTTTGACATGTGTACTAGATGTAGGATAAGATATGAGAAGGCTGATAATATACTTGGACATTTCTGCAAGTTTTTCTCTGAATATCTGTGGGGAATTTAGGAATTCCCTTTCATAACTATTATCTCATCAACATATCTTATTAGGAGTATATCCTATTATGTAGTGCAAATACTTTCAATTCTCAGAAATAACAGGCATACTCATGGTAGCTGACGTGGCAAATAGTGTCATGAATCTGAGAAGAACACTTAAAATACGCATGTTTTCAAAACCATGGTCCTGTCATGATGTCTTGGGTACTGATTCAAGTTCACAAGTTCAGGTGTATATAAAACTCATCTACCTTTCTGCAATTCTAGTTAACTCTGTGATGAGCCACTGTGCCACAGTGAGGCACAATTTCAGTTAGTCTGTATGTTCACATTGTCTTCCATTTTAGTCTCTGATGTCTTCACTATTGCTTGGCTTGTGTTGGTGTAGGGTTGGGGAATCAGAGTAATTCCTCACATCACCAGGTAGGAATCAGGCTTCCTCCTGGTTCTTGGTCCTTGGTGCCCATCAAAGATACACAAGATTCTGTGCACCAAAGTCTTGATGTCCCATCTTATCACAACGGCTGCCTGTGCTCCCGCATCACACCAGAGTGAAAAGCCTGGACATATCCTTGAACTCTTTGCTGTTGTAATGTCTAGATCATGGGCCACTCTCTAGGGATAACAAGCTTCATTGCTATTTTCGGGCCTTCTTAATTACCTGCAATTTTGCCAAAGGAGGCCTGAATCTTTCTCCACATCATTCCTTTGAACATGTCCTGAATTTCCAACAACTCTGCCCCAAGCGTTGGAACCCCCGAGTCTTGCTGTTTTCTTCTCTCAGGAAAGCTCTCCATTCTCCTGTGTCTCTCTACTTTCCTTGCTTGGTTTAAGGGGCGCATGAGCCAGTGAACTCTTTTCCGCACTTATATACTTTCTCCCCAACTTATTTTATTTCTCGTGTCACAGGCTTCTTTTAGTCTTCTGCATCCAACCCTTTAAAACTCAAGCCTGGAAAACAGGTTCAGTTTCTCTCCTTTTATCCTGGCTTATGCTCCCTGAAACAATGAACATAAATAAAACACTGTCAGAATGGGGATGATGGCTGGTGTGTTGGTAAATGTTTAACAACCTGATATCAAAGAGAAAGAAAAGAAAGCATGATGAATAGAGGCTCTGGTTTCTACAGTGTGAATAACTCTGGCAGGCCACTGTGGCTGGTTTGGAGTTGTCAGGATGGCAGCACTGAACTCTGGGTTACACAGGGATGGCAGCACTGAACCCTTAGGCATACTACTCACCATGAGAGATGCCGACAACACACAGCCAGCAGCTAGAGTGATGCAATCACAATATAACCAGCCATGACTGTGTGCTCACTTTGGTATGTCTGCCATGCTGACATCAACACTGCATAGATACCAAGCACATACATGCTTCAACAGCAAGCAAAACCTCCAGTTCAGTTCCCAGCATGCAATTCAGGCTCTGCTTTTAAAAGCTTCTTGATTAAGATCCTGTACATCTCTAAATTTGTTCCTTAGCCTAGTCCACCTTAGAACTAGCTGAGCAAAATTATCTAAAACCAAGTCAGTTTTAAAATAATGTGTTAAATATCTAACATAAAGAGCTAAAAGCTGTACAGAAAATGAAAAACAGAAGGATTTTGTAGGAACAGAAAACAGAAATGGGCAATCTGAGGATATGCTGGGATAGGAAAACACGAAAGTTCAGAGTATGTTTTTCGCTGAATGAATATCACTTTTGCATCATTATAAGGCTAAGGTACAATAAGTCTTAACTGTTACAAAAGACTATTTATATTCTATATGTACATAAACATCTGGCAAACATTTATGTGTATGTATAGATCCATTATATACAATATCCAGTGTGTACCTCTCTGTGTGTGTATACTTTGTGTATGTAGTTTATCCTCACTACTTTCAGAATCCATTTTTGAGAATTTGCCTGCTCAGTAAAATTAATCTGTAATATCAAAAAGCATCCTTTGTGGGTGTGCACAAAGCAGCAAAATACTTAAGTCAGACAGACAGTCAATGGGCCTGAGAGAGGTCATGCTTGCCCTCATCCTCAGCCTTCCCATTACACACACTCTTTCCATGGTCCGGAGCAGGCTCTGTTGTTCACATACTTGTTCTTTGTCTCACTGTTTCAGATGGACTCCAACGATGGTGTTGAAGGGCTTTGTAGTGTTCCTTGGTGGAAGAAGACTCTAGTATGCCTCTAGGAGAACACGCAGGTGTGGAATAAGTTTTAAGCATGTGAGTTACAATGCTGTAGCTACAATGGCTAGGTCAGTGAGTCAACAATACGTGGTAAACAAGAAACACATACAAAGTAAGGTTTTTGTTTTGATTGGTTAGATGATGAAAATGCTGTGACCTAAGAATTTAATGTATACTTTGGCTCAGAGCACTGGGATTATATTCACTAATTAAGTTTCAACAGAACTTTATAGACTGTAGCTTCTGTGAGAAATCAAAATCACTTGCTAATCAAGAAGAAAATGCAAATAGAAAGACTAAAACAGTTACACAAACATTAATTACTGCTTCAAAAATTCTCAGAGCTGCACTTTCATATAATGCTTCAGATGAAGGCCATGCAAGAGTGCTGTAGCCTCGTTGCATTTAGGAGGAAGCTCCCGTCTCATCTTCTTAAAAATATTTATTATTATTAATTACACTTTATTCATTTTGTACCCCCATAAGCCCCTCCCTCCTCCTCCTGATCCCACCCTTCCTCCCCTTTCTGCATGCATGCCCCTCCCCAAGTTCACTGATAGGGGAGGTCTTCCTCTCCTTTCTGATCTTAGTCTATCAGTTCTCATCAAAAGTGGCTGCATTGTCCTCTTCTGTGGCCTGGTAAGGCTGCTCCCCCCTCAGGGGGGGGGGTGATCAAAGAGCAGGCCAATCAGATTATGTCAGAGGCAGTCTCTCTTCCCATTACTATGTAACCCACTTGGACACTGACCTGCCATGGGCTACACCTGTGCAGGGGTTCCAGGTCATCTCCACGAATAGTCCTTGGTTGGAGTATGAGTCTCTGGGAAGTTCCCTGTGTTCAAATTTTCTTGTTCTGTTGCTCTCCTTGTGGAGTTCCTGTCCTCTCCAGCTCTTGCTATTTCCCACTTCTTACCTAAAATTCCATTTTTATCAAACAAAGATCTGGCCTCAGAGACTGGAAGTTGTAGCTCCTCTCTCTGCATCCACATGTATCTAAGAGCTATAGCTCCAGCTCCAGATAGACAAATGGATGTTTGGGAGAAATATAGAAATAGATGTTTGTTATAGGGACTTGACATTATTCATTCATATAGTTTTATGGTTCATTCATTGTTGCTAAGACTTTTCAAGTAGTAGATCATCATGCCATTTAAGGAATAAATAATCCTGCCTGCATGTTGCGTTTCAAAATATGCTTTTGTGATCAATAAGACTTCAATTATTTTGTTGAATGAATTGAATAATATCTTGTCATCTTGATTTTATGAATCAATAAGTACTGAATTATACTACTATTGTGTACAAGATTCTCAATTGATTTTTCTTTAAAAAGAGGTCCTTATGAACAAAGAGTTATTGGCATTATTAAGTAGTTAATGAACTGAACCGATTATATGAGTCACAGTCAATTTTATGCTTCTCAATTTCTTCATGAAAAAGTAGTATTATTCTTAAGTTATAACATTGAATTCTATAGAAAATATGTAAATTTTTTGACATATGGTTTAGTGTTAAACTTAATAAAGAAGTTCCAAAAATATTTAAAAATAAGCTTACATTATAATTTTTTTAAATATTAAGAGCACTGTTATGGTATAATAAAAGACTAAGACATAAAATGCTGATTTGAGCTTGTTTCGCATAATGAGCACTGTCCTCACATCACCCCAGAAGGCAGACCTTGTACTGAGTCACACAGTCAACAGAAAGAATGCTTGCAGCCAACCCCTGTGGCAGATATGATGAGCCTGTACCTAAGGCTTCAACACCAAAGAGTCACTTTAAACTCTGTCCTGTGCCACAAAGGTAGAGATTCCAGTTTCCTTTCATGCCACTAAATAGAACTGGCCATTAGTCATGGGTAAGGTGCGGGAAAGGGCAGCTTGGAGCTCCTCTAAGGAGCCTCAGCAAGGGGTGCAGAGGTGGCTTACCGGTCAAGGGCACCTGTTGCTCTTCTAGAGGACCTAGGTTCAGTTCCAGGCACCCATACGGAGGTTTACACCATCTGTGGCTTAGTGCCCCGGGCATCCAACACGCTCTTCTGACCTCAGCAGATACCAGGCATGCATATGCTGTACATACATGCATGCATGCATTCATACCTATAAATAATAAAAAGGAAATAATAAATAATAATAAAATAATAAAAATAAAAGAGTAATAAAATAATAAAATAAAAGGAAAACAAGACGCCTCAACGCTGAGTTCTATGGAAAGATCTAGATTGTCTGGCCCCATAGGAGGCTTCAGCCTGCTTTGAACACAGAAGAGTCTTCACTAGACCCTCAAGTTTTAGTGTACTGGGCGAATCTTGTGTTCTCATGAGAAAATGAAATATTCTCAAGTAATCAAAGTAAATTATACTATCTGATGGTTTGAAATCATAATGCTTCAAGATTAAGACCTAAAATTTTCCTGTTACATTTTCTAAAAACACTCATTTCTACGTAAAATCTGTATACATAAATTTCCTTCTCTCTTACTTTCATCTATAGTTAGAAGGTTAATTATCTTCCCTTCAGATACTGATAAAATGTTTTTGAACCTTTATTTTAAACAGACATGTTACAAGGTATACTGTGAAATATGTATTTTTAACTGAGTAAAAATAAAGACACAAAGTATCATATATTCCCGAAGCTATTAGATAAAAACGAAACCTAATCAACATTTTATTTTTTTTTAATCTAAAGCAATAATTCACTAGGAATCTTCCAGCCCCTGCACTGCATTAAACATGTTTTTGGTAAGTATCTTGGGTGTTGCATGTTCTTTTTTTCCTTGCCAAAAGCATTCTCTCCACATATGAAAGGCACTCCATCTGAGGAAAGCAGGGATTAAGTTTGGAGAAAATAAGGATGTCTTTATGAAGCAGTGTTTAAACGTATAGTAGTCATGATTGCAGTAACAGTAATCACAACTATTATGCTTTCACAGTTGGAATCACAATTGTGAAATCACACCCATCGTACTGACTACTACTTTTTTTTTTAATTAATATTTGGGAGATGTCTCTCAGTAATACAACAAATACATCCAAACAGACAGAACCAATAATCATACAAGGCCAACTTATTTTTGCCTCTGTTCCAGTTAAAGTACAGTAACAGGAAGCAGAACCAATATTGATTTTTCCTTTTTATTTTTAGAAAATAAGTTTCTTCTGCTTAGTAAACAATGGAAACAAGTAGATACTACCAGACTGTCTTTCTGTTCTGTGAAAGGTCATTTCTAACGTAGCCCTGGCCATCTGTTTAATCTGATCCCGAGGAAAGTTGGTGTTGGCTTGCCTATGGCTACAGTGTTCCCTTTTGTCTGTTTGCATTTGCCTTGTTTAAAATACCAAGAATCAAGGTTAGGGAGAATGCAGTGTCAAGAATCTGGCCCTCATAGAAGACCCCTGTGCTCAGATATATTTGGACCTTGTGGGGCTCCCTGTCCCCTCCAGGATATACTAATTCCTCCTTCGTTCATATGATTCCCTACACTCTGCCGAAGGTTTGGTTATGGGTCTCAGCATCTGCTTTGATACACTGCTAGGTAGAGTCTTTCAGGTGTCTTCTGTGGTAGGCTCCTGCCCTGTTACTTGTTTTCTCCTATTTCCAATGTCCATCCCCTTTGTCCTTCTAGATGGGGATTGATCATCTTACCCCTGGACCTCTTTCTTGTGTATCTTCTTTAGGTGTACATATTTTAGTATGTTTATCCTATCTTATTGGTCTATATAAGTGAGTATATACCATGTGTGTCTTCCAACCAAGGACCATGCATGGATATAACCTACAACCCCTGCTCAGACATAGCCCATGGTAGCTCAGTATCCAAGTGGGCTCCCTAGTAAGGGGGACAGGAATTGTTTCTGACATGAACTCATGAGCTTCCCCTCTCCCCTGAAGGAGGAGCAACCTTGCTAGACCACAGATAAGGACATTGCAACCATCCTGAAGCTACCTGATAAGCTAGGGCCAGACGGAAGGAGAGGAGGACACCCCCTCTCAGTGGACTCGGAAAGGGGCAGGGAGGAGATGAGGGAGGGAGGGGAGGATTGGGAGGGAAAGCGGGAGAGGGCCACAGCTGGGGTACAAGTGAATGTATAAAATTATTTAAAAATTAACAAAAATAAAATTTAAAAAAATCTGGCCCTGTCAATGCTCATTAAACACATATCAAGCATAGTTTTTTGTACACGGCCAGTGTCCAAGTTACATTTCGAATGGTAGATGAAATGTACAGGCAGCAAAGGGTAACCGTCGGGTTACTTCCCATGCCACACCATAGTGGCAGTGTGAAAATGGCAGCCAGGCTGTGCAGCTGACACTGCGGCCCTTGTTTCCAGGAGTTATATATGAACGTGTTTATTTATAGCATGAGTGCTTGAGGAGGGGAAGTGACTCATCAAAGATGTTTTGATTTCTTGACTAAAATTTAGGTCACAGCCTATCTGCCCGATGCACATCCGTGCTGTGTGAGCACATACCTTGAGTACGGTTTCCTGCTATTCTTTATTCCAGTAAAGCAAATGCCCCAACAGGGAAGAGAGTTAGAGTGCGTTCAAAATATACGGCTTATTTTAGAATGAATTGGGACAGTCTTCAGACCCATTTATGTACTGTGTTTCGCCAATATTCATTTGTAACGCAATATTCTGAAATACATAATTCTTTGTAAAAACTCTTCAGTGTGTTAGAAATGTTCTTGGTTCAAGAGTTTTATGCACGGTTCTGATTTATGTTTGCTCCACAGGAAGGAATCTTCTCTGCTGGCTGACAGGAATCTTCAGGACAACCCTGGCCCCCGAGAGTCTTTCATTTCAGTGAGTTACACATGGAGCAGTCCAGAAGCTGACAGAGACTTCCCCAGAATGTTGACAACCAGTGCCCACTGGGTCAGATAAGGAACCATACTTTAGCCTCAGTTTCCCTTTTAGAGATTGTCTGGACACTCCCTTTGTCAACCATTAGTCATATCTCAGAATGAAAGTTTATTTGAATCTAGAGCACACACACACACACACACACACACACACACACACACATTTCTCAGGTGTGCTGGAAATGGACTCTTTTTAGGCAAGTGTCTTTGGTAATTAATTTCCTATCACTGAAATGATTAAAATGAAGGTGCCAACACCTGTACTTCATGTAGGGCTCTCTCATAAACAACATTTCACTAATTTGGAACGTATTCCAGGAACCCGGCTTCCCAGACTTCCTCTGTCCTCCACTCATCAGTGGTCTGGTGTCTCCTCAACCTTCCTTGACCTCATTTTTGGGAAACACACATACACACACATTTATTTCTTTATGTGTTAAAGATAGCAAATGGATTTTGACACTACTGAGTACAAATGGACCACTTCCTCCTCAGTCTTGGACATTGCTTCTCCCTTAAAGGCAAGTGTTAAAGGCAAGCAGGGGATCCCAGCCGAGAACCTATCCAGTCCCCTGCTTGAACTGCTCCTCTTGAGTCAATCTCTTCTTGGTTACTTTGCATTCCCGTAGCAAACAGGACTGAAATATCCCCAAGCAACTGCCAGCTTCACAGGACAGATCATCCCTGAAAAAGGGCATTTATCTAAGGGAAGCTGTGTCCATGGTAACCTTAAGGAGAGATGTTACAGGACCAGAACTGAGATGATTATCAATCAGACTACACCATGGCAAGGACAGTTTTACTATACACAGTTCTCCCTCTATTTAAACTTAAAGCTCATGTCAGCACCCAAAAGAGAGATCCTTGGGTACTGGACCCCTTTATCTCTCCCCTTGCCTAATATATTCAGTATCTTTCTTACATCTTTAGTCAGTGTGTTGGGAAAGCCTGTAATGGTAGAGCTTGCCAAAGCAGGAACTTTCCTTTAAAACTCCAGTGGCAGGCTGAGGAGAAGAAAGAATGTTCAGTCAGCTGGAAGCATGGAACAAGCTACATTGAAAAGACTAGGGGCCAGCTTTAAACAATAACTTGTTCATTTAAACAAGATCCTTCCCTACACTGGTAACTCTGGTAGGGTTATGGTTTAGTGACAGGAAGGGCCAGTAGAGTTCGGCTTCTGGCTCTGGGTGCTACTCATTCAGGGAACCTTCCTGAAACATCACAAACCACTTTTTATGTCTATTTCTGAAAGCTTTGTAAGCAATTTTGAGTTGCAGAAAACATATCCAAGCAGTACTGTACACTTGGAACTGCTGGTGGCAGTTAACTTTCCTTTTAAAAGGGTTTTTCTATTTTGAAACCATTATATATTGGTGGAAACTGGCAGAGAAAGAACAGAAAGAACCCATTTGGCCTTTGTCCAGACTACATGATTATATTAAAATAGCAATCCGAGTGGTTATAGTTCACACGATTATATCATAATGCGAAACCAGGAAGCACAAATTAGCATTGATCACATAGAGAGATTCTCCTGACAACCCCCCCCCAAAAGATGTCTACTGTCTCCCCTTCCTAATTTTTGTCTTTGAGAATGTTATATAGATAAAATGATATAGTATGTGATTATATCTTATTGGCTTTATGTTTTTATCTTTTTATATACTTTGGAAGACCCAAGTTTGTAACAGAAGTTTATTCCTCTTCTTTTGCTGAGGAATCTAATTCAACAAGAAACATACTAGTTTGTTGAATCACTTTCACACTGAACAATGGAAAATGTTATTTTTTTTTTAATTTGTTGAATCAAGGATGACCTCAACATACCTCTGCCTTCCAATTGCTGGGATTATAGGTGTGTACTATGTCATGTTGACTAAAGGATATTTTACTCCTAGGATTTGTATACAGTGACTAAAGTTGCTGTGAAGAATCACATGGATGATTTTTTTTAAGTCTCAGATCATTTATCTGGGATAAATATCAAGTGAGGCAATTGCAAAGTTGTGTGATAAATATATGTTTGTCTCTTGAAGAAATTGTCAAATAATATTTCAGACTGGTTACATAATTTATAGTTTCACAGGCAGTACATTGAAGAGCCAATTTCTCTACAACCATGTCAGCACTTAATATTATCATCGTTTTAAATTTTTTAGCCTTTCTAATAAACAGTAATATTTCATCGTGTTCTTAACTTGCAGCTCTGTAGTGGCTTACTTGCCATCTGTGCGACTTCAGGGGCAAATCTTCTCACACTTCGTGCGGATTTCAAAGAACTCTGCTCACTTTCCTAGTAAAATACTTCACTCTTTTAGCATGCTCTACAACACATTTTGAACTGATCCCCATTCCAGATTTTTCACTCCAGCAGTCACAAACAATTCTTTTATTTTTTTGGGTGTTCATACCTTCTGGGGATTTTGAACGAGAATGGCCCCTAGAGGCTCATATATTTGAATGTTTGTTTTCCAGCCTGTTTAAGAAGGAGTAAGAGCAATGGCTTTGTTGGAGTTAGTGCATAGCTAGAGGTGGGCTTTGACATTTCAAGTGCCCAAGCCAGGCACAGCCTCACTCTCTCACTCTCTCTGCCTCCATCATGTAGATAGGATGTAAGCTCTCAGGAGCCTCCCCCATCCCAGGTCTTGAGATGCTGTAACAATTTCCCTCTCTCTTCCCGCCCTCTTACCCCACCCTGCTCTCCTTGTGTCTGATCCCTGGACACCATCCCCATTTCCCTCTCTGCCCCTCTCTCACCCAGTTCCCTCTCTGCCTCTACTTCTCGCGTCTATTTTATTTCCCCTTCTTAATGGGATTCAAGTATCCTCCCTTGAGCCCTCCTTGTTACTTATCTTCTTTGGATTTGTGGATTATAGCTTGGTTATCCTGTACTATATGACTAATACCCACTTATGAGATATGGGGGGTGACCCTCGCTGAGACTCTTAGCAGTGGGGGCTACTGTGCCTGAAGTGGTTCCAACCTGTGGCCAGGCAGGACTTCTAGTGGAGGCAAAGGCACACCAACCCATCCACAAAATCCTTGAGCCAAAATTTGTCCTGCCTACAAGGTGTTTAGGGGTAAAAGACCGAAGAGATTGAGGGAAAGGCCAACCAATGACTGGCTCAACTTGAGACCCTCCCCATGGGAGAGAGCCATCCCCCGACACTATTGATGAAGCTCTGCTGTGCTTGCAGACAGGATCATGGGATATCTGTCATCTGAGAGGCTTCATCCAGCAGATAATGGAAACAGATGCAGAGTCCACAGCCAAACATTACGTGGAATCATGGAATCTTGTGGAAGAGTTAGGAGAAGGATTGAGGAAGCTGGAAGGGTCAAGGACACCATAAGAAGACATACATAGCCAACTAAGCTGGACCCATGGTGGCTCATAGAGACTGAGCCACCAACAAAAGAACATTCATGGGCCGGTCCTAGGCCCTCTGTATATCTGAAGCTGATGGGCTGCTTGGTCCTCAAGAGGGTCCCTAACAATTGGAAGAGGCACTGTGTCAGACTTGCACTCTGCTGCTTCTCTCTGGACCCTGTTTCCCTAGCAGAGCTGCTTTTCCTCAGCGAAAGAGGAGGCGCTTGGTCCTGATGTGACTTGATGTGCCAGGGCGGCTTGGTAAGGGGGTGGGGGTGAATGGGGGAAAAGGGTGGGAGGGTGGGACTGGGAGAAGAGGAGGGAGTGGAGCTGTGATTGGGATGTAAAATGAGCAAACAAACAAACACACACATAACAGATGTGAGCTCTCAGCTACGGCTTCAGTGCCACTGCTGTCTCCTGCTGCCGTGTTCCGTACAGTGACCATCATGGGCTAACCCTCTGTAAGCAAGGAACTGTAAGCAAGGCCTAGATTAAATGCTTTCTTCTGTAAGCTGCCTTGGCTGTTGTGTCCATTCACAACAATAGCACAATAACTAAGACACCATCTCATCTTTATTCCATGGGGAAAGTCGTTTGCTATACTCTCTGACCCTGCATGGTATCTTTCCTCACCATCAGAGCATCATAAGGACTCAGAACTAACACCACTCTATAATCACTAGTTCTTTAAGCTGGTGTAAGAGTTTTAGAACTACTTCTGAGAAGCACCCTGGCACATGCTGTTCACACCTGGGCAGAGGACACTTTGCTTTAAAAAAAAAGTTGGCCTGACTTTCAAGCTGTATGCACGCCTGGAAACTTCTTTGTCTTCCTGTAGCTACTCCTAACCTCCTCTCTAGTCTTGGAGCATCAAGCTAAAGCTCCCAACTAAGATAAGGCCCCGCTGACCTTGAGTTCATGCCTAACCCACCTTTTATTTGCTTCTTCCCTTCCTTGCTTCACTTGTCGACTTCCCTGTTGGTATTTTCTGAGGTTCCTTCCCCAAAAAAATGCAAAATTTTCAAGGCTTTGCCTTTGGATTGCTCTCAAATTAGTTGGCAGGCCTCCTCATTTACCGTGGAGAACAGTAAGCCTCCTACCCGCCATCTTTCCTGTAAAACGTGACTCTGCAGATAAAGAGTTATTATGAGAGAAAGCAAACTTAGAGGACTGCTTGGCCAGCAGCACAGAAAGACAAGGCTTGGAGTCAGTGGAGTCTTAGCTAGTTCACGAGGCCTGGAAAACAGTCATAGGAATCAGAGTGAGAGAACTGGAGACGAACTCTCAGGAAAGTTCATGTATGTTTGCCTCTTGAGTCAGGGAGGAAGGGTAGAGGTGAGAACAAATGTAATAGAATAGACTTATTATTGTCTTTTTATAATCTTTATTAAAGTTATCAATATTACAGGCAATGTGTGGTATGCTAATGTTATTGATATGAACAATCAAACTGATTAGAAAACATTTTTTGAGAGAAGATCTCACTGTGTATCTCAGGCTGGTCTAACTCTATATGTCATTTAGGTTGACAGCATCCAGAGATGCAATTCAGCATCCTGAGTGCGGACATTACAGGTATGTACCATCATGCCTGCCTAGAAAACAGGAAGCTGATGCTTGATAGAAAATTAGACTGTGAGTAATGTATTTTTAATAAGTAAATATGAAGGCAATGGCTGCTTTTGCATTAGGTGGTGTGGAGGGGGTCAAATGACAGTCTGTGGATAGACAGGATCGTGGTGTGGTCTAAGTCTGGAATGCACCTGTCTTTATATTCAGGTTATCTCTCCAATGTGCTGTGTTCTCCTGTTATTAATCTCTGAGATGAATCAACTTAAAGCTTGACATAAATCCTTCTAAAATCAGGGGATAAAGGAATTAACCCAAACCAGCTGTGTCTGTGACTAGAGGCCATGAACCCTTTCTACAGAGCCGAAAAATACATTTCATTTTTGACCTGAGATATCACTGTCTATCTTAGAATTGATCAAAGTGTGTTAGATTCAGAAGCTTTAAGCAGGAGTGTGTACTGAGGAGGCCAAGTTAAAGGTCTCAGAGTCCACTTTATTCCTGATTGAATGTAGACTTTCAGGATCTAAGTTTGTTGCAAACAGGGAAAAGACACAATGTAGTCAGCCCATCCTCACATCTTCTTTTCAGGTGTTTTGGGGAGAGAATCATTTATGGAAGGATCATTTGTTCACATCAGGTTAGTTTGCATCACGTTAAGAACTTTTTATCATGTTTGCTTAAAGGATTCCTTCTTTTAGTGACTTGAGCCAGTAAAGGCAGGTTTGTTTGTTTGTTTGTTTGTTTAAAAAGTCCTCATTGAGCAAGGATTGATAGGCAGTAGACTGACTGCTTTACCCAACCTTTGCTTGATCAAATGGTTGGGAGCTGGTGCTATCTTAAGGTGGGGATCTCTGACTTGTCTGGAAGTTGGTGCTGAAAGGACTCTGCTATCTGGGCCCAATAGGCTGACATTTCTTGATACAGTTTCATGTCTCTGTGGGAGGTTACATGGCTACCCTCAAGCCCAGCTTCACTGTAGCCAAATTTCTTGTGTTTTGGGTCAGGTACAGTGCTAGGATCTCACTACCCTGCACAACTTAGTTCCAGAAATCAGGGTACTCTCAGTAAACTACATGCACTAAGCAAGGGGGCTAGAAAACCAGCCCAAGAGGAAGAGACTCAAGCCGGGACCTCTCAGTGCTCACTGTGCATCAGGACAGAATGGGCATGTGGGCCACTAGGAGAAAATATTTTCTTCCCTACTTGGGTTTTCCTAATATGTTCTGAACTGCGGACCTGTGGTGTCTCTTTTACTATCTACTGGATAAGAGAATTCACAGCTTCCAAAGTAGTCTGATTCTGCCTCATAGACAGGAGTGGAAATGATAAAAAGACCAAGAAAACACTCAGATCACATACCAATCCCAACACTCTTCCCCCCCCCAAAGGGATTTTTTTTTTATTTATTTGTTTCAGCCCACTGAGTCCAGTTAGTGTTCTTCATATGTTTTTTTATATTAATTACAGTTTATTCACTTTGTTGCCCAGATGTAGCCTCCTCCCTCATTGCCTCCCAATCCTATCCTCCCTCCCTCTTCTCCTCCCAAACCCCTCTCCAAGCACTGATAGGGCAATCCCAACACTTTTACAAATGGATGTTGTGTTGGCTTTGGAAGTAATGAGTTTGGATCTGAACTCTGCTATTTTCATCTAAGGTGTCTCTGTGTGTTAAAGTTTTTTTTTTTTTAAATCTCAGGTAGCTGTGGAGATTATACAAGATAATCCATGAACAGTCTACCTGAGTGCCTGGCCATGCAACAGCTGGCCAGAAAAGCGACAGTGATGGAGACAGAAATTCATAGCTGGAACAGCAAAGAAGCACTTTAACTCATCAATTTTGAATCATCTCAATAGATGTTCGTCTTTGTGCCCCTAAATGACACAATAGTAGGTTTCTTTTTATTTTATTCCTGAGTTCATAAGCATCAGTGCTGAGCAATTCGCGTATATCTGATGAATGTACATTGATTTGAATTAAATGAAATCAAATCAAGTTCTCTCTAAAAATAACTCCTCAGTTCCATATTTGGTTCAGCCAGTGGGTCATTGCAGAACTTGGAACGAGCAAGTGCTCTGCCTTTTGCACAGCTTTAACCCCGTTAGGGGGCTGGATCCCTCTACTTTAGAGTGTCACTCTTTAAGGGTTGCTGATGTTGCTTTCATTAACAGTATGCGGCACGTGCTCTCCAACAGGGACCACGGAGCTCAGGAAGCCTTCTGAGGCTCCAGGTGCCCTCTCAACTCTCTCCCTTTTCACCGAGGGCCCTGTCAGTGCTCAGGGTTTCCGAGACGCTCGTTAATTTACCGGTCTCCTCAAACTCTCCTCCGACCTTTCTTGCACAACTGTACGCGAGCAGGCATCTGTTGTTGCTTTTAAATTCTGTGTTTCATTCCCGTCTTGTCGGATCTTTGCGGACAAATGATGGATGTTCTACTTACCTGATTCTTTCACCTCGAAACACTGCGTGCATTTATCATCCACCAGGCAGGCACTGTTCTCAACTCTGGAAATGATACTGAGCTCCCAAAACTTTTGCCTTGAGCTGAGTTCTCCCAGAAGCGGATTTTTTGAGAGCTAAGGCGAGGAAACATCCCCAGGAGGCTGGAAAACAGAAAACCCAACAGAAGATCTGGTAGCATGTGTGTTTTCCGTCAAGTTAGCTGCCGTGGGCAATTAAAGCTCAACGTTCCTGGGCACCTCTCAGAAACCACCGAAGTTACCCACCTGAGAGAGTTTGGGTATGAAACGTCCCACAAAGCTCATGTGTTACAGGCTTGGTGATACTTTCAGGAGGTCGGACCGAGCAGAGTGTCCTAAAGACATGGAGGGGGACATGCCCTCGAGAATGACGATAGGAACCTGGTCTTTTTATTCTCTTCTTTTCTCCACGGCT
This sequence comes from Psammomys obesus, assembly GCF_907164565.1. Classification (NCBI taxonomy): domain Eukaryota; kingdom Metazoa; phylum Chordata; class Mammalia; order Rodentia; family Muridae; genus Psammomys; species Psammomys obesus. The sequence continues at coordinate 11,263,467 of NW_026586816.1, forward strand.
TGTGATACAAGCAATTTTCCTCACCACAGGCGCCCCCCAGGAGGTGCTGCATTGCCGTATAATCCAAGCAATGGGATGAGTAGGCCATGGAGTGTGTAGTCAACCTAAGCCTCCCCTTTTTATAAAGTTCTTTACCTCAGGTACTTTGTTATAGTGACAGAGAACTAACACGTCAGGGAGGGGAAGCACCTGGATGTGCGCATTTCCACCATTCACCACTTGGAATCTCCAAGCTTGCTGCAGACCATCTTCACTTAGAAACCATCGATACAACGCACAGGGTCTATGATGGTGGAAAAGGATATAGGAAGAATAAAAAGTCTAGTAGAATGATTCTCGGTACTGTCCTAAAACTTGTCACAATCCTATGTGCAGATGAGGGCTCAGTAAATAGTTGTTGATGCTGTAAACAGTATCTGTGAACTAAAAGCATGAATGTATATACTAACAACCATTAAATGTTTGGTATTTATCAATGATGACCCAACAAGAGTTTTGGCTCCTGAGGGAGTATTTGTGACATTTGCAAAAAAAAAAAAAAAAAATTCTAATGATTTGTTTATATTTTCTTATTAATTAATTAATTCATTTACTTTACGTAGGATCAAGATCCCAGATTTCCCTCCTTCTTCTCCTCTCTTCCCCTCATTCTTCCCTCTTTTTCTTCTCAGAGATGGGAGGCCTCCCTTGGATACCAACCCACCTTGGCATATCAAGTTGTAGTAGGACTATGCTTGTCTTCCTCTACTGAGGCTAGACAAGGCTGCCCAGGTAGGGTGAAGGGATACAAAGGCAGGCAACAGAGTCAGTACAGGGAGAAAAAGCTGTTTACATTCAGTCCTGCGTGAAATAAATGTTTTACATTCTTCCTGAAGCAGGTGTGCACCTTGTACAGCTCAGATGAGCTTCACATTCACTCTGTAGCCTGTGCTGGTCTCAAACTTACTCTTCTCCTTCCTCTCACCGAGAGCGGGGATTGCAGGTGTATGACCATACCTGGCTCAGACAGAATTAAACAGTCTTTTCAGTCTGTGGCAGGTGGAATCCATAGGTATGAAACCCATGTATACAAATATACATATACATATATATATATACAAATTATATAAATATTTGTGTATATATATACAAATGTGTATATATACAAGTCTGTGTATATTTGTATTTATAAATATATACATTATATATACATTATACATTTTATATATAATATATATTTGTATGTTTATATTATATATGTATACATAAATGTATGGACATAGAGATGTGCATATATACTCACATATAATATAAATATGTATTTGTATATAAATACAAATATTGACTGTGTTGTCTCCTCTTGGATCCCTTTCCCCTAACTGGGCTGCCTTGTTTAGCCTCAGCAGAAGATGTGCCTAGTCCTGTTGCAAGTTGATATGCCAAGTTGGGTTGATATCCACAAATATAAAAATATATTTGTATATTTATATTATATATAATATAAATATGTATATGAGTATTTTGTATATCCCAGTATATTGCTTCTATAAAGAGTGATTCATGAAATATTGACCATAAAACAGAAAGTAAACACAGAAAAATGTTCCTAGTTTACTCTTTGTAGATAGTGTTACCTCTTTCTCCTAGTCACATATAATTCACATTTAGTGCCTTTAATTTTATATTCTAATGCATAATATCCCTTCACCAATTTAGAAGTAGGCATTTTAAACATTGTAGGCATAATTATACAAAATTCCCTGGTTTTGTTTTAGTTTCACTGGGGTAGAAATTATAGCAATAAATACCTTCTTATTCTGTGTATTATGGGAAGAAAAAATGACATTAATCCCAAACAATGGGCAATGATCAAGAGGTGTTGTCAAGCAGCGCAGTGACAGAAAAATCCATGTGCTAATCCCCTTTGTTAGTTTGAATAATTACTAGTTGTAAAAGAAAAAAAAAGAGCAGTTCCATGATATAACCCTTTCCATTATTAATTGGGAGAGACTATTTTAATCTTATTTTGACAGTCCCTTCCCTAAACTGTTAGCAATTGCTTTCCTCTGCATTATGAGGCTAAGTCATCAATTGTGGTCACCAATGATTGGGCATCTCTGCTCTTTCAGCTCTTGTTCCCTGGGCTCTGTGCCCTGAGACTCATGGGGCCCTCAATGATGGCCTTACATAGCGAGGGCTTTTCTTCCTTGAAGCCACTGAGCACAGTCTGAATGCTAGTGTTTTCCATTAAACCTTCAAGGTTCTGTGGTGGCGTTAAATAGGCCACCAATGGGGCTGGTGGCGTCTAATAAATGTAGAACTGGGGAAACTGTAGGCTAGAGAGAGAGAGACAGTCCTTTCAACCAATATAAAAGAGATAAAAGATGGAACAGATTGCTCTTTTTTTTTTTTTGCTTGACTTAGAATGGAAACATTGTAAATGATACCTTTAAACAAGAGTCACAGTAAAAACACCCATCGACAAAGGAAAAAGAAAAGGACTTCAGCTGTATTAGTTACTGTATTGGCAACACATATATTAAGACAGACAAGACAGGCAGTCTTATTCTTCAGGGTTAATTTCACACTAAGGAGTTCAGACAGAAGTCACAGGAGGCATTTAGACCATTGTCCTCTGTCTCCTTTGCTTTCTAGCAGTTTCCCTTTCATCTGTGTTGAGAGAACTAAGTCTTCTAATTGTTATGCATGCTGAGAGACAAAGAGGACTCTGGCAAAGATGGTGGCCCTCACTGTCCCCTGCAAACTCTTGAGTGCCTTTTCTGAGAGCTGTCTGGCCTTAGGATCCAGACTGAGCATGCGCGAAGCAACTGCACGGTGTAGTGATGTAGGCAGGAGGTCCCGTGTGCAGGGTCCTGCAGTCTTCTGCACGTAAGCTCATCTGAATGCTGAATGCTGCTCCAGGCCTTCTCAGAGCCTCGAGCTCTCATTGCTCACAGGATAGCAAGTACCCAGGATTGCTTCCGTCCTTGCAGCGTCTCCCCACAGATACTTCCTGGGAGAAGCCTAAGTATCTGTGCCCACTTATTACACTCATTAGTGTTATTATATTCACAATAAAGAGGTTTTCATTAAAAATTTATACAATATATTTGATCATATTCTTTTTTCTTATCTCTCTTTTTTTTAATCTCACTGTGAAGATTTCAAAGTTTTAGATCAACAGAGAGATTTGCATTTCATAATTATACTGTTCACTTTTGCCTAAAGCAATATTTATACACAATCCTGACATTTTTTCTGGAAATATTTTAATATTGCTTGAAAGACCTGGAACAATATGCAAACTGATATTTTTTAATTTAAGAAAGGAGTATTCTTGTGGCTTCTTAAACCTCAGAGGTGAAGATATGACAACTAGCAGAAATTTGATTAAGTTTCCTGTGATCTAAAACAGCCAGATACTGCTGACACATATATACCCTGGTTATGAATGCATAGACAAATTTAAAAGGATCTTTCTGAGAGTCATAGAAAGCATTATATACCAAAAATGTGCAAATCTAGAAAAGAGAAGCCAATCCATGTACAATAGTTATTTAGTGCACTCATCAGATAAGACCAGAAAAGAAATGTCCTACATCACATTCTAATTAAAACACTTCATTACCCAGAATTCTCTATTCTGTAAGGGGACCAAACAGATAGAACACATGAATGTGAGTGCGCGCACACACACACAAATACACACACATGCACACACACACACAAACACAAATACACACACACATTCACACACACACACACACACATTCACACACACACACAAATTCACACACACACACACATTCACACACACACACACACACTCACACGCACACACACACGACAGAGAGAGAGAAAGAAAGAGAGATCAAATTGAAGTAAAGGAAGGGGACAAGCTAGTCCAGCAATGGCTGTGGTAGTTGCTCATAGGCACGAATGTCTCAGCAGTCTCATTATGGCACGGAAGTCCGGGTGATTCCTGGAGAGCTGCTGGCCTTCAGTCTGCATTGGAATCCTGATGAAGTTGCTTATGATAACCAGGAGGGAAAGACCTAGCATATGACATATAAAATTGCCAGTGAGAGTGAGGTCAAACAGGCGAAACAAAGTTTCCTCCTTCACGTCTTTCACCTGGTTGCCACCAGAAGATGCACCCCACACTTAGGGAGGTTTCCCTCCTTCAAGTAATCTGACCCAGACAGTCCCTCCCAGGATGACCGCAGGCCTGTGGTTAGTTGACTTCTGATGCATTCAAATTGACAGTCAAGGTTAGCCACTGCAAACACCAAACAGAGACCAAAGAAACACCAAGTCCCATAAAAGGCGGGAACATGGGAATAACAAAAGTTTGCAAGCAAGGAGCACTTGGGTTGATGTATTTCAAACTGTGAAAGAAAACAAGTACCAACTCAGACTATTACTAGCAAAGGTATTTGCCATAAATGAAGGAGAAAGAAGAGCTCTGCCTTACAAAAAAGGCCAAAAGAATTTATACCGCTAAGCCAATTCGTGAAGGAATCCTTTAGACTGAAGAGAAAGAGAGATACATTTATTTATAAGACTGCAGAAAAGAGTGAAAAATACTCAAGCAGTATTTAAGAAAATGAGATATAAGACAATATTAAATATACAAAGTCAACAAAACAGCAGAAATTAACACACAACCTTCAATATTAACTCAAGCAAAATGGATAGATTGGCGGATTGCATTGAAAAACAGTATTCATCTCTTTGCTGCCTCCAAGAAATAAACTTTTTCATCAAAGACAGATGCAACAGTAAGGGGAAAGGACTGAAAACAATACTCTACGCCAACGCAACTGGGAAAGAAGCCAGTGTCACTGTTCTAAGGTCTGACAAAATGAACTTCAGATCAGATTAATCAGAAGCGATAAAAATCACTTCATATGGAGTAAGGGACAATCCACCAAAAGGACATTACAATTCCAAACACATACACACATACATACACACACACACACACACACACACGCACACACACACATATTGAACCTAGCAGCACAGAATTTCATGAAACAAATGCTAGTAGCTGTAAAGACACAGATTAAGCTCAGACAATGATAGCGGATGGCTGAAATATTAGACTCTGAGGATAGACAGATTATCCCTCTGAAATCAAGATGTAGCTGAGATAATTGACAGGATAAATCAAAAGGACTAACATCAGAAGAATCCTCTATTCAACGTAAAAGGGACCCTTGCATTATCATCCTTCAGAACGTTCCTTAAAATGATAACATAATAGGACAGAAAGCAAACATTAGCAAATATAGAAAAATTGAACCAATTCTTTCCAGTTCATTTGACCATAGTAGAATAGAACTAAAAATCAACAGCAAGAGAAACATACATAAACTCATAGAGAAAGAACCATAAACTATTGATTGAAAATGAGTCATTAAAGAATTCATAAAACAAGCAAAAACTTTCTAAAATTGAATAAAATAAAAACAAATATATATATTTACATATATCTTTTATTGGATACAATGAAATCCGACCTAATGGGGAAATTTACAGTTATAAGCATCTACATTAAACAGAGAAGACTCAAATAGATAACTTAATAGAACAATTTAGGTCCTTGAAAAATTAGAACAAAACAAATCCAAGATGAATAACAGGAAAAATTAAGATCAGGACACACATTAATAAAATAAGAAATAAATAGCACAAATAAGTAATGAAACAAACATTTCTTTGAAAGAATAGACAAAAGTGAAAAGCTCTCAGCCAACCTAACAAAAAAAGAAAGAAAGAAAGAAAGAAGGAAGAAGGAAAAAGAAAGAAAAAACCCAAATTACTGCAATTAGTGATGGAGAGGGAAACATTGCCAAAGACTCCATTGAATTTTAGAAAAATATTAGGATAAACCTTAAAAATTTACATTCACTAAATTGGAAAATCTACAAGAACTGGCTGAATTTCTAGGTGTAGTTAAACCATGGAGAAAGAAACATTTTAAACTGATGTAGTGCAACCATTGAGAATGAAGCAGTAATAAAATGTTCTCTAACTATAAACCTCCCAGGACCACGTGGATTCGGTGCTGAGTCTGCTGGAGCTTTAAAGGACTAGCTACGATGCCTCTCACATTATTTCATAAGATAAAAAAGAAAGGAAGGCTACAAAGCTCTTTCAATGAAGCTGGTATTATTTTGATACGCAACACAGATAAAAACACACCACCACCACCATCACTACCATCACCAACAGGAAGAAAGAAAAAAAGGAAAGATAGAAGGAAGGAAGGAACGAAAAATAGTAAAACTTATGGAAGGCATGGTGGCACATGCCTTTAATCCCAACACTCTAGAGGCAAATGGAATAAAAATGTGAGTTTAAGAACAGTCTGGCTTGTGTAGGGAAGGAAAACACTATAGAACAATAACAAAATCTCAATAAAGTACAATAAAGTGCAAGCCTATTTCAAGGCAATGTGAAAGTTCATTCATTGTGAGCAAGTTAACCTTACTACAGTGATGATGATCTCACAAATTGTGGCCATGTGATTTTTGACAAAGATGCCAAGACTACACATTGAAGAAAAGACAGCATCTTCAACAAGTTGTGCTGGGAAAACTGGATACCCACATACAGAAGGTTGAAACTAGGTCTCTCTTATCCTATTCAAAAATCAATTTTGAATGGATGAAAAACCTTGATATAAAATCAGCAACTACTAGAGGAAAATTAGAAAAATGCCAATATATATGAACATGTAAGAGCTTTCTAACTAGAACTCCATTTGGTCATGAAATAATGCCAATGATTGCCAATGGAATCTCATAAAATTCAGAGCTTCTTATGGCAAAGGAAACAGTTAAAAATCATGTAAGCAGACAGTATAGAATTGGAAAAAAATCTTTCCAAGCTATATATCTGATAGAGGATTGGTATGTAGAATATAGAAAATACTGAAACAAATAAGCAGCACATGAAATCATACAACACAGTTAATAAATGGGCTAATGAAGTAGACAGTCCTTAGAAGATGAAACATAAATGGCCAATAATTACATGGAAAAATGCTCAGCCTCTTCAACCGTGAGAGAAATACAGATCAAATGTACTTTGAGTTTCTATCTCATCACAGTAAAAATGGCAACCGTTATGAAAGAAAACAACAAATCTAGAATGATGTAGACAAACAAAATACTCTTACACTGCCTAGGGGAAATCAAACTAGTCCAGACTCTCTGAGATTTCTCAGAAACTTAAATTAGATTTACCATCCCCCCTGGAACATCAGTCCTCAGGATTTGTCTGAACATCTCCTCCTTGACCTGCCACAAAAGGTAGGTCATCTATGTTTGCATAAATGTTTGCAGCATTATTCACAATAGCTAAGTTATTAACCTAGGTGTCCAATAAGGGAGGAACAAAAATAAAATGTAGTGCACAGACACAATAAAATTGCTCTTCAGGTATAAAGAAAAATAGTTTTATTGTTACAGGAAAATGAATGCAACTAGAGAAAATCACTTTAATAGAATTAAGCCAGTTTCAGAAAGACAAATGCATATGTTATCATCTGTGTTACTAAACTTTTTAATAGGTACATACATCATACATCTACATATGACCTAA
>NW_026586816.1:11271069-11304438 GCF_907164565.1 Psammomys obesus
AATAGGTACATACATCATACATCTACATATGACCTAAAAATATAAACAAGTGAAACTGTCTATAGGAACTAAGGGCACTAACGCTAGGGAGAGTGCAAAAGGGAAGAGGAGGGATTTGTGCAAGGACACGCACAAGGGAAAATATGTACTTCTGTAAAAATGTCTGTGTATAACACAGTGCCAGGGTAGCTGACTGTGTACTGTGAATAGTAGACAAAAGCAGTTTTCTTGTGACCACCGATAGCATTTATACAAATATCATGGGTCTCTCACCGTGTGTGTGTGCCTTGAAACCTCACTCCTCTTACATGGTGACACCACAGTACAGATTAGGTATGGGACATTTACCACCTACCGGGAAGGAGCTGCATCCCCTTCTGAAGCAGGTTTTCTTTCGCTGTAGAATTTACCAAAGCGACTGTCATACTTAGGTAAGAGAAACATTTGGGAAAAGGGAAAGGAGTAATGGGTAAGTTAAGTTCTTATTCCATTGCCATTCCCTTTTGGATCTCATTTTCGACCTACCACCCCATGCACACTAACCCCCTCTAAAAACAAAACAAAACAACCACCCTGAAATGATTCAGAATGATGATCACCTAGAAAGGAGAATGAGTAAATTCATCTCTCCACCATAAGAATTCTAACGGTAGAATGAGAACTAATCAAAGGCCCCAAAATCAAATATCAGGTCACCGCTTCCTCATGTCTCAGTGGCTACCAAGGTCATGGAGACAACTGTCAAAGATTGAGAAGAGGTATCCAGAGAAATCGTTTCTCCATTGTGTCCCTTACGAAGTGGCTGTATAACACAAACATATAAAACTAGGTACTCAAACCTGTGCCAAAGTGACATACCCCTTACAAAAGTGAAGGCCTTGGTGTAGAAAGAATTTGGGGACTATTAGATTAGAAGAGTGGTTCTCAACCTTCCTGATGCTGCAACCTCTTAAAATAGTTCCTCATGCTGTGGTGGTCCCAACCTTAAAATCATTTCACTGCTACTTTATAACTGTAATTTTGCTACTGTTATGAATCATAATGTAGATGTTTGATATGCAGGAGATCTACTATGCGACCCCCAAAAAGACTGAGACCCACAGGCTGAGAAGCAGTGGATTGGAATCACAGGTACAATCTTCGTTTAGGGATGCCATATAGCAACATTGCTAGCTGGAATTCAGGATCACTTCAGGAAGTAACAGATTTAGCTCTAGAGTTCTATCAGTCAAAACATACAATCAAAATCATGAGAATCTCTTGCTCATTCTCTTGACCTACTGACCCACAATCATGCTAACAAGCACATAAAAAGAACGATACTAGGCTATACAGTACAGACCTGTGTGCTCCAGGGCAGTAGGCTTTAGCCATGCATGGCTATCAAGCATGTGAAATGTGGTAAGTCATTTGGAAATATGTATAATTTCAAAGATGTAAAATATTTTAATTATTTTCATATTGATTACATATTGAAATGATAATATAAATATACTGGGTCAATTGAAATATATTTCATACAGTTCTCCTTGGTCATTATTTAATGTGGTCAAAAAAGTGTGAAACTAACATTTTATGTCTGGCTAAGGTAAACAAAGTCACTGTGGCATTTCTAACATTACACCATGATGGGAGTTCTGTGGAAAGTAACGCCAACGAGCAGCTTAGAGATCAGATTCAAAGCCGTGGGGTTGTAGACTGGACACGAGTCCCAAACTTGGGGAATTTTATTCTCTGTCTCCCATCTTCAACCCAACATGAGCACAATCTCAGAACTGTACAGCAGGTGCTGAAGGCAAAACTATCCATAGTCAACTTCCTTATTTTGACTAATGGACTGGTAAAATGGGTCTCTGATGTGAATGACTTTGGAGAAATGTTCTATTTTCTTTCTTTTTCTTTTCTGTCTTTTTTTTTTCACCTCTTTCCCCCTCAGCCTTGATCAGAGCCAGTCATTCACAGGCACATGGCAGCGAAGCAGGAAATTAAACCTTGGCAAAAACTGCTCAGTCAGATTCCCACTCCTACTCCAAAACACTACGTCAGTTTACAAGTACAAAAAGTTTGTTGTGACCTCATGATCTCTGATTCTCAGTTTGTGGTCATTGATGGCTTGTAACAAGTCAAGGAAAAATTGGAGAACAAAACAAACCTGCTCATTTAACAGCAGCCAGGAAGCAGAAGCAGAGAGGGAGACTCTGGAGTCCTGACATCTCCAAGGACACAACCCCAATAACCTGATTTTTATAACCTAGACATCAACTTTGACAATTTCTACCATCTTCTAAAACGTACAAATTGACAACCAGCTGTTCAGAACATGAACCTTAAAAGGACATGTAAGATCCACACCATGAAAAGAAATACCGTTTTTTCCAAAGAGAGGAAGTAAAAAATGGAGATCTTGTCTGAAAGAATATCTACAACCCACAATATTTTTCTGTCTCTTTATGTCACTTAACCTTAACCTAGAAGTAGTTATCCAACAGTTCACAGAGTTGTGGGAAGACTAAACACCTCATTAGACTCCTTTCTGGTTATGAGAACTAAAAAAGAAAAGTAAAAAGCCACAGGGAATTAGACTCATTGGAGAGGACACGTGAGGGAGGAAGCTGGTTCTCTAAATCTGGTGTAAAATGATGCAGTTCTTGAGCTGACTCTGAGCTGGCCGTGCATAGATGAGCACAGCAGGCCACAGAAGTGCCTTCGAAGACTGACTAACACTTTAACTCTAGTCAAACCTAATTCTGTCCTTGAGAAGAAACTGGAATTGATAACAGCAGTGCAGGGAAAACTTTTGGACAGCCTCAATATTGTCAGGTTGATCGTCACTTCAAAACAACTAATATTTTATAATAGATTATTTTAAAACAGACTTAAAAACATACAAGATCAAATTAAAATGTCTTGAGTACAATCTAATATTATGTTATCTGATAAGAATCGAGAGAATTTGATAAATGCTCAAAATGTACATGATTAATTATATTTTGAAATGCCAGTCAAACGTGTTAAAGTAGCTACTATAACTATTTCTGATGAGATAAGCTCTAAATTCATGTTTTAAAAATTTTATCATGACATATTAAAAATGTCAACCAAAATATAGAAATATTCAAAACATAATGAAGGAAAATTTAAAAACTGAAAATCTCCTATCTGACATAAAATACAAAGAGTCATAGCAGAGGAGGGAAGGGTCTAACAAAGTGTACGGTCAGTGAGAGGGGCGAGCTGTCAGTAAATTGTGTGCCTTGCAAGTGCAAAGACCCAGGTTTCACATTTAGAGCCCATACAGAAGCCCCCGGCATGGTCGTGTGGGTTTTTAATCCAGTGCTGGGGAGGCAGCGGCAGGGGGATGCCTGGAGCTCTCTGACTTGCCAGTTTAGCATAGTCGATGTCTTCCAGACCAATGAGCGATCTTGTCTCAAAGGAGAGGGCTGCTTAACTGAGCAGAGCACCTGAGGTTGTCCTCTGGCTCTGCACGCATGTGAAATGTGTATGTGGATCCATACGTGCACAGGCACAGACACAAATACGCACATATATATGTTGTGGAAGTATTATTTTTAATATTGATTCGTATAATTAAGCCAGCAGTTATTCCTTAACCTGTAATTATATAAATAAAAGACACAGAAAACTACTAGATTTTTGCGAAGCCTCAGTGCACTGAAGCTGGGCAGATATTGAGCTACGTAAACTATCTTGCCTATTCCCCAACCTAAATCCCCACAAATATTTGGCCATGTTCCATCTGGGCTGCTTCTGTCCACCAAGCCAGTCCTCAATGTGAGCTGTTCTTGGCCTTGTGTTCTGGTAATGCTAACCCTTGACACCTGCCCCTTTCTTCTCCTTCCTCTTCTCCCCATGTGGTCTCTCTTTGACCCCCAAAGCTCATGAACCTTCTCTGCCTACTAAATAAAGTCTAGCCAATCTCTTCTCGCCAGTACAGAAGAGATTGTCTAAACCTTATTTAGCCAATCAGGGATAATTTGGGAGGCAAGCTTTATACCACATTATTTTGGATACATGAGTTGGGGGACAAGCAGTTAACATTTGAATACATAATAGCTCCAAATTAACCCCAATGCATCTATCTATCTATCGATTGATCGATCAATCGATCGATACAGTCTGCAAATCACATATCAGTAGTTGTACTAGTCAGCATTCTCTAAAAATAGAGAACTGATAGGAAAAAGTGCTTTTTAAGGGAATGTGTTAAAGTATCTTCCAGTCTCTGGTCTAGGCAATCTAACAGTGGTTGACTCTTCATGGAAAGGACTGATTATTGCAGCTGTTCAGTCCACAAGACTGGATGTCTCAGCACTCCCAGTCTGCTGCGGGCTTTCCAGGACATTCCTGGAAAGCTGCAGGTCTTCACTCTATATCGGAATTTCAAAGAAGGAGATTAAATATGAATAACGGTATTCCTCAGCAACAGGGCAGATGACCTCGCCAGTGAGAGTGGGTAGAAGCAGGCAAAACCCAGAAAAGTGTGGCCCAGATTTAGTGTGGGTCTTCTGACCTCAAGTGATCCAATTAAGAAAAATGAATTTTGTTCAATTCCAAATGTAGTCAAGTTGACAACCAAGATTAGTGTAAGAGCTTCTTTCATTCTACTGTCTGATAATCTAATCTCTAGAATTCTAGAAAAGAAAGAGACACCAGAAAGGAAAGACTTAAGGAAGAAAATGATATTTGAATAATCATTGAAAACTTCCTAAATTTGATGAAAGTAATTATTAATAAATTCAAGGAGCTCCATGGTGAATTTAGAATGTTGAAAAATGTGAATAACATTCTTTGTTGAAACAGAATTAAATCAGAAATCAATACCAAAAATTACAAGAGAAATCACAAATGATTCAATAGTGAATAGGACATTTCTTCACAAATTTTGGGCTACAGGCGAAAAAAGGGAAAGGGAACCAAAGATATTACAGGGCAAATAGGAAAATAATGATCAAGTTAGCAGGTATAAATGTAGGCATACTCAATTATCACATTAAATATAAATGAGTTAATTGTCCATATATTAAAAGGCAGATATTTTTTCAGACTGATAAAAAATTGTGTCCTGTCTCTAAGATAACACTGTCTGAACATGACACACATTGATTAATGATATTAATGTTGAGTGAATAAAGACAGAGTGCTCTAGGGTAAGTGATATTATGATTGAAAAGTCATTATGATGAAGGACTAATGTAGGAAAGAGTACATAGCTCCTAGAGTTTTCTTAGTAATTAAATTTTAATGTCTGATAAAAGGAATAACTGGAAGGAATATTGATTAATCAACATACAATTAGTAGATCAGAAATGTTAGTGTTCTTATCTTGTTAATTGAGAAAATAGTTGTTTAGACAATCTATACTACTTTGAAGACTTCAAGAAAGTGTTTTGTGCATAGATGTGAGATGTCTATTAAGGTCAAACATACTCTGGGCTATATTTTTATATATTTGAAAGAATAAAAGTAATATTAAGTATAAGCATTGACCATAAGAATAAACTAAAATAAACAAAAAATCTTCTGGTTGTTTTTTTTTTTAATTATTGAGAAAGCAAACACCTTTATTTCCCAATAAGCCTCAAAATAAAGGCAAAATTACAAAAAGAAAATTAAAAAGTGTTTTGTAATAAACAAGAATGAAAATCCAGTGTATCAAAGTTTCTGTCATGCTATTGCCATATCCAAGGAGAGGCATATAACACTTGTACCAGAAAGAAAGTAGTCTCAAATTGGTACCCCTGGCTTATCTCAAAAGAAGGTATAGGAGCTGGGCATGGTGGTACTCAGGAAGGCAGAGGCACGCAGATCTCTGTGAGTTAGAGGCCAGCCCAGCTTACAAAGAGATTCCAGGGCCCAGGACAGCCAAGGCTACACACAGAAGCCCTGTCTCGAAAAAAACCAAAAACAAAAATGACAACAAAAAATAATAACAAAAAAGAAGGTACAGGGAAAAAAGAGTAAATCAATCAAAAGGAAAGTGTTGGGCCAGCACGATGGTTAAATAGACAAAGGCACTTGATGGCTCAGCACATCTTTGTACTTGTTTCAAACTCTGATAACCTGAGTTTGATCCCCAGAACTCATGTGGTAGAAGGAGAAAAATGACTCTTGTAAGTCATTCTCTGACCTCTTTACAGACACATAAAAAAATCAATTAAAAAAAGTGCAAAACTTTCATTAGCTCCTTTCCTTTGAGGAGGGTTATTTAAATGTTTTAGACACTTGTTTATAACTCTCTATTGAAGTGAGCACACGTTTGTGAGGAGATTTACCCAAGACCTCTAACATCATAAAGAAGAGAATGATGAAAAGGTAAATGGTATGTCCTTAAAGAAAGCTGGCATTCAGAGATGAGCACTTGCGGTATGCTAATTTAGAGAAGCCAGACTCCAAAGAAAGAGAATGCTTGCCTCTGTGTATAAGAAGTCAGGAAAGGATAAACAGAAGGGTGGACAACCCAGCAGAGGCTGAGTTTCAGTGTGGAGCACAAAGCAAGAGTAAGAGGTTGTCTGGTGTTGGCAATAGTATTGTTTTCATGACTGTGTATCTCTGATAGGTGGGCTGATACTCTGAAGGGTGGGTTGCACTGCATTGTGAGATGGAAGTAAGAATGCAGACACAATATGTATTTAATTAGCTGACTTTAAAGTAGGGATTTTCTGTTTTCCTAATGTCTGGGCCATTTAGAAGATGTTTTCTCCTGGCTATTTATCTTTCTCTTTCTTGATAGTAACTTCTTCCTTTGTAAGTTGACTTAGTTTATTATCAATGGCTGTAATGAAATAGCCAAGTTGGGCACTTTACAAAGCAAAGAGAGTCACTAATTTTACAGTATTGGGGGCTGAAACTCTAAAATTTGGTTGCTCTGCCAGTTTGGCACCTGGTGAAGATTTCTTGGGCACACCACAACATAGCAGATGGCTTTATAATGTGGGGAATGGCAAAATAGAGAGAAAGAAAGCAAGAAGCCAGAAAGGGGACTGGTCTTATTCTTTTTATTTTTTCTTCTTTTGTTAATTATTTTTATTTTTATTAATTACAGTTTATTTACTTTGTATCCCCCCTGTACCTTCCTCTCTCCTCCCCTCCCAGCCTTACCCTCCCTCTTCCTCACCCGTGTCATTCTCCCAGTTCACTGATAGGGGAGGTCCTCCTCCCCTTCCCTCTGATCCTAGTCTTTCAGGTCTCATCAGGAGTGGTTGCATTGTCTTCTTCTGTGGCCTGGTAAGGCTGCTCCCCCCTCAGAGGAAGGTGATCAAAGAGCAGGCCAATCAGTTCATGTCAGAGACAGTCCCTGTCCCCATTACTATGGAGGGCACTTGGACACCGAACTGCCATAGGCTACCTTTGTTCAGGGGTTCCAGGCCATCTTCATGAGTGGTCCTTGGCTGGAGTATCAGTTTCAGAAAAGACCCCTGTGCCTAGACTTTTTGGATCTGTTGCTGTCCTTGTGGAGCTCCTGTCTTCTCCAGGTCTTACTATCTCCCACTTCTTTCATAAGATTTTCTGCACTCTGTCCAGAGTTTTCCTATGAGTCTCAGCATCTGCCTCGATACCCTGCAGTGTATTTGATATTCCTCTATTGAGAATTCTCTGTTTAGCTCTGTACCCCATTTTTAATTGGATCACTTGCTTTGTTGCTGTTTAACTTCTTGAGTTCCCAGCCTTTTCCTGGGCACATCAGCTCCTGCATCTAACCCAGTGTATGTTCCTACATTCATCATCGACACCCTAAAGAATATGTTGGCACTTGCCCAAATTCCCTGTCATTTTGTTCTCAAGGTCCTCCTTTTAAATTTTTGTCAAGGCCCCTGTTTTCTCTAAATGAAATTCTCAGAAAGCAGCTTTGAAGAGACAGTTTAAAGAGTAGATTGCCAGGGTCCTCCCTTGTATCCTGGGGAATTTTTTTTTTATTTGATCTAAGCTCCCAGAGAAATCAAACAGAAACAACAAGCTGCCCGGGAACTCTCTGGAGCTGCTAATTTGATCAAAAGATTGAGTCCCTTCTGGAGATAGAGCTTTTGATGGAACTCCAAAGAAGCCAGCTTTCTCTGTTGCCTGCTAGTCTGCAGGCCATTTCCTGATACCTGGTCAGCGAGGTAGAGAGAGAACGGGAAGAATCTGAAGAGAAAACGACAGGCTGTGCTTAAGAAATGGCTGAACTGGCTCATTTTGCCAGTATTCTCATTGTTTGACATAGTCCTGGGTTCATTGAGGTCCTCAGGTTCTCATTTCAGCTAGAAAATCTAAATGAGCTCCAGTTATCTCAGAAGAAAACTTGCAAACTGCTAACCTCTATGTTTATGTAGCAAATGCCTTGATGAATATAAATTGCTCACTAGGGCTTCAAGAATATTACTAAGTGTAATAAGCATGTAAGTATTTGAATGTTAGCTATTATTACCATCATCCAATTATTTTCTCACAAAGAGAACGTCATAGAGCCATTGCTAAGCGGTGAAAGCATTTATAATGTATTTGCACAGATTTATGATGGTAATCTCAGCTAGCTTTGATTTGAAAATTAAAAATAGTGAAGAAATTTTGACAAGAGTCCATAGACTGAAGAAGGATTAGTGTATGGAAGAATCCAGTGGACAAGTAAATTTTTTCCTCCAGAAAAAAATAGAAAATAGGCTCCTCCTTATCTAAGATGGAAACAGATTATCAAAGATTGAACAGGGCTAGCAATATCTCAATAAGATAAATATCTCTAGGGTGTGCCTAGGGGCTAGAGATTTTCAAATTTTTCAAAGTTTTTAGAAAATGAAAATTACAAAAATTGAGTAGCTCTTCCTGATTTATAATACATTTTGCTTTATTTATTTATTTGTTTGTTTATTTATTTATTTGTTTGTTTCACTTTACATACTTGTAGGCCCTTCTCTCCTCCCCTCCAAGCCCCACTCAATCTCCTTAACCCTTTCCTTTTCGTCTTCTCCCCTGGCCTGTCAAGGCAGTCCTGGCAAGTGGGCAGTGATCAAAGAGCTGGCAAGTGAGTCCATGTCCAGTGTTCCCTTACTAGCCAACCCACTTGAAGTCTAAGCTGTCCATCTGCTACATCTTTGTAGGTGGCCTATGTCCAGTTTATGCATGGTCCTTGGTTGATGCTTCAGTCTCCACAAGCCCCTCTGGGTCCTAGTTAGTTGGCTCTGTTGCTCTTCCTGTGGAGCTCCTGTTACTTCCAGGTCCTTTTCTTTTTCCTCCCACTATTCCACAAGACTCCCCTTGCATTGACCAATGTTTGGCTATAAGTCTCAGCATATATTTTGAGGTACATCTGGGTAGAGCCTCTCAGAGGACAACTCTGACAGGCTCTTGTCTGCAGGCATAGATGAGGACATCCTCTAACTAGACTAGTATTCTGGTAAAGGGTGAGGAACACCAACCCACCCACAAATCTTTGACCCAAAATTTACTCTGCCTATGAGATGTGCAGGGACAAAGATAGAGCAGAGATTGAGGAAATGCCTAACTGATGCCTGGCCCAACCAAAGCCCCAACTCACCCATCAGAGCATGCCAGCCCTTGACACTATGAACAATACTCTGCTAAGCTTGTTCGTTTTCTTTTGGAATCAATAACTAAGTAATGCAGGCTGTTTTCAAATTTGTAATCCTCTGTCTTAGCCACTTGTGGGCTAAGATTACAGGTATAGATAACACCCAGAAATCTATAACAAACTGACAAAAAATGAGATGGGATCATTATAGTATTATTAAAGATCAAATGAAACAAAAATGGATGCCTGTATTTATCATTGAAATGAGTGATTTTTTGGTAGTCTCAGTGGATGTAACCTGGGATTCCAACTGAGGCAAGACAGAAATACAAGAAAAATTAAGGGTGAGTGGGAATGGAAAGGGTAAGAAGGTCCCAGCCCCAAGTTGATAAACTCTATTACAACCTGAGAATTGGTAATTCTAATAATATCAACATTTGCTGTGAAGGTAGTCAACATGAAGACAACACTGCTTTTGCATACAGGCATTTCAAACAAGAATGTTAGAACACCAATGAACCATGCTTAAGACTTAAGCATGTGTGACTTTACTCATTTGCCAGGCGTGAACTTGCAGTATCTGAGCATCTCACAGATAAAACTACAAAGTTTTTGTTTTCAATAAAAAACATACCCAACTTTCTTTTGTAGCTTTTGTGGCCTATTGTTTTAACTTACAAACTATCACCTTACTCAATTCATCTCAAGAATTACCCTACTCTCTCATTTTTCTGGGCGAAATAAAGAAAACAATTGTCCCTTTGCAGTTCTTAAAGACATAACTTCAAAAGCTTCCAAAATTTTGGGAAGACACTGACAGTCTTTTTTTTTTGAAGAACCCATTCTTGTTTGTGTTGTGTCACTTCCTAAGTGCCTCTCTAGGGACCCTGTGCTTCTACCTATAGTAAACTCTCCAGTAAACTCCAATTCACCTTGTCACTGATGACAAATTATAGTTTCACTAAATGGAAGGACTCTGTAAAGAAATGCCCCTCCAACCCTCCAGGATGCTACAGGTGGCAGTTCCCTGATGCTTCTGACGACATTTATCAATAAAGTGGAAGTCCCACTATTGGTTGATAAAGTACTTAGTTGTGTAGTACAAGGGTCTCTGGAGGGAAATGTGCAAGCCAAGGCATTCCCTTGATCCAAGTGGGCTGCATGTCTGGGTCACCAGGCCTGGAGAAGAATGTGCCCCTCCCTTTGAATGCTATGCAAGCTCCAAGCTACAGCTAGCAGCTACTTGGTTTGAAGTCTCAAAAATATGGCCCCTGGCAGAGCCTCTCCTTGAGCAAGGCCCATCCTTGCTACCCTTGGCTTCTAAGTCTTTTAGTGCTGACATAGTTTGTACCAGCTTTAGAGCACACCCCCAAGATAACCTCAGTGCTCCCTAAAATTTCTTCTTGGGAAAACCAGGTCCTGATCACACACACACAAAGTTTTTTCTTCCCCTCAGTTCCTAAAGATGGGGCCCCAATCTCTCAAACGCAGTGTGAAGAGAGTCCTATCTGAGGTAACTGGCAGCTAGCAGATGTGGCTGGTTCAAGTGTTGTCTTGCTAACTAACTCCCTAGGAAATTTCTACTGCTATGATTCTCCTAACCCCTCTATCACTTTTCTGTTACCAATTTTCCCTTCAAAACACCATTTCACGTTTGTGTAGATGAACTGTGTCTCAGTTCTAACTGGACTCTTTTCCCTATGGCAATACCTACCACTAATTAAAACTGTCCCTACCACGTTGCCTAGTGTTCTGTCACTTTTTATCTTTGAACCTTGACAGCAGAGTTGCCAGGACTCTGCAGTGGCTTATGGCACCAGTGGGCTCTCAAGCAGAGCAACCAGGGGGTCACAGAGGAAGATTCCTCTGAGGTACCTTGTTCAGATAAGGTCCAATCCTGGAGAGTCCTAAGGATCTAAAGTATGCTACTCTGGCATCCTGGTCCATTAAAATTGCCTGATTTATTACTGAATATGAGTGCTTTAACATTTATAAGGTGATTATGATTGAAGACACATCAGTTTTCCTTACTGAGCCTTATATAGACCACCAACAATGTGTATTCCCTGGTGCTTGTTGCCAGTCTTCAAGGTGGCTTTATTCTTTTCATGTGTTAGATGAAGGAAGATGCTAGAGATTCTGCTGAAAATACACAACTATTCAGCAAAACTAGAATTGATACTCAGATCTATTTCAACCCAAATATTCTTTTGTCTGGACACCATTTCTCATGCCGCCTATAGAAACATGGTTCTTATTGCTGTCTTTTAAATGTCTGGATTTTAAATCAGCGTGGATAGCAAGTATTAAAAAAAATTCAAAGAAATGAGTCAAAGAAATGATAAAAGTGGTTCTGACTGTTCAAACATTACCAATTTGACAAAGTCACAATGAGAAATGGGAGGAAATGGAGAAATGCCTGCCCAAAAGGGGCACAAAAGAGCACAGAATAAAGTTGACTCTTGAGGCTATTAAAGGGGAATTTACAATTCAGTAGCTGAAGTAACAATTGCTTCCCTTTCACTTGTCTAAGTTGGGAAAGGAAAGTTAATTTCAAAAGCTAAAACGCTGATAATCGCATACACGGAGTTCCATTGTAAAGAGAATAGCATTGCTCACGGTGGAATTCTTACTGTGAAAAGATGGTCAGCTTTGGAACAGTCTGTGGGAATATTCTGAAATGAGTGGAAGAAGACCATGAGAAAGAGGAGAAGGAGATGGTAGACAAGAATGTCTAAATATAAATTCAGCCAATTCCTGACTGCTAGATGAATGTAGAATGACATTAAAACAGCTAGAATGCTGCATCCCAATCGAGAACATGCGTGAGGGGGTCCCTGAAGATGCCATGCAGGGAAGCAAATCTCCTGAAGGGGTAAGAAGGAAGAGCAGGTGCAGACTAATTTCCTCAACCTGGACCCACCTTCAGGACGGGAGTCCAATGCCAGGTGGCTCACTGCCAGCACATTTAACACAGTGCAATTTCCACAAGGTTTCTAGGCAGCCGCCAATCTAATCAACACAATTTCAGGTATACAATGAAGTCTGAGGCGTGGCAACATGGAAACTCTTTTTGAAGGTGGGCTCTATAGCTAAAAGGCCTAGAATCAAGTGTAGTCTCTGACAAATAGCCTAGAGGTCAGCAGGCCATAAAGTACATGTAATATCTCCCCTAAGGAGGGGTGAAGGTCTAGGGAGGAAGAGTCTGGGAAGTTCATTCTGGAGATTTGTGTGAGGTCTGTCTCTAGAGCAAAGTGGGTGAGGTCTGCCTCCACAGATAGCAATACGGCCATCAGGTCGTTAACAAAATCCATTTTCAGCTTTCTGGATGGAATACAGGCATTTGATGTTTATCTTTTTGTTTGAGACACCCCTTCATGGTTAACATTCCTGCTTCTCTTCGTGGTCCATCTATGAAAACAAGGACCTCCATGCCCCGACAGTGTTGAAATATGAAGGGCTGAATCTTAGGCCCTAAAACAGGAATTCACAAGAATGGTTCTCAGATAATCAGGCTCAAGCACCTGTGCAGATTCATGCACAGATTTTGCTTCCTACAGTCTGAGAGATTTTAGAGCTGAGACCCACTAGAATACAAGCCACTGTGTCCCCAGCCCCAGTCACGAGCTAGAGTCCTCATTCCCAGCTTGACAATGCTTGGAGGCAGAGTCCCTGGAGTGATGACTAAGGCTAGAGTCAAGTCAAATGGGTGGAACTCTAGCTGGAAAGGAGTTATGGGACACGCCACTGCCTTAAACTTCTTGTATCCATTCATTCATTCATTCATTCATTCATTCATTCATTCACTGAGACAATGTTTCTCTGTGTAGCCTCGGCTATCTTGGACTCACTTTGTAGACCAGGCTGGCCTCCTTGTCTCATTAAAATTCACAGTGATCTACCTGCCTCAGTGTCCTGGAAGGCTGGAATTAAAGGCGTGTACCACCAGGCCTTCTTTGTGTTGAATTTCTGTCCTGAAGAACTGAGAAAAACAAATGTGAACAGCTTACAACTCGTGTTGGTTTATTACAACAGGGCAGATTAGAACAATCGCAGTATGACCAGATCTCAATGTGGTTATCTCATGTACCTTATTGCATTTGTTAGCATCATTTGGCTTTCTGTCCATCACTTGAAAGTGTCTCAAAGTAAGTGACCTCGGCTAAGATTCTTAAGTTGATACAGCTACCTTTGGGGTGAATTTTAAAGTGGTGTAACTCCTGTCTGACAAATACATTCCTTTTCTCCATTTGATTTAATTGCATGACATTTACATTGGTCTATATGATTTCCATCAGATGCATTTTATTTCAATCAAGAATAATTTTGCTGCATTTAAAGCTGCCATTTATGTACAACTTGAGGGTATCTTTATGGGGACTTTGTAATATCACAGGAAAAGTTTTGACCTTTTCATATTTACCCAGAATGCAAAGAGGATCTGAGAAAAGTGTAGGTGAAGGAGGAAAAATTTTCTTACTCTCTAGAGCCAACTGAAGATGTGAATAAAACACAAGTTTCCCCAAGAAGCTTACCAGGAAA
This sequence comes from Psammomys obesus, assembly GCF_907164565.1. NCBI lineage: Eukaryota > Metazoa > Chordata > Mammalia > Rodentia > Muridae > Psammomys > Psammomys obesus. Next base: position 11,285,135 of record NW_026586816.1, read on the forward strand.
GTGATAAAGTGCTTCTTTCAACACAGTGTTTGAGGACAGATAATGAGCTACATCAACAGAAATGCAGCAGGTCAGTGTCCTTGTGTAACCCTCACCACGCCTTCCTCTGAGATCCTTTTTTCTGCAGCCTGGCTCCTCTGAGCTCTTTAAAGATGCCGGTCCAGTGTGTTCAGTGCACAATGTTTGTCTTTCCGCCAAACGATGATGAGCTATATTTATGTCCACTCGAGCTCACTATTCTCATTAAAGCTACATTCAGTAGAATATGATTAGTTATTTTACACTAAGTACATTTCGGAATCACATTTTATTCATTTTTGAGACCCAAATAGGAACATGCATTCCTTTTTTGCCACTCAACAAATTCATAAGTCCTTCAAAAAAGGAAGAGGAAAGTGGATCAATCTATACATTCAATAAAAATTAAATTCCTTCTGTTTTGACTAAAGAAAACATGTCCTTGGGAGGAGCATTTCAAAACTGCAAATTACAACTTAACATGATGATAGCCGAAGGGCATAATCTACAGGAGACAATTTCTGTAAGATACATTAAATTTGAAGTTTTGAATTTGATGGGATGGGAAATCATAGCATTTTAAAACTTGAAATAAGAAAGGGGCCTTGGAGCACTCTTAGGGAAAACAGAACCACTCCTCCCCACACACAATTTTCTGTGGTCAAAGATGGAAATATGCATTTAGGAACCTCATTTCCCTAGAGGTGTGTGCAAAGTGGTTTTCAAATAAAGACAAAGACAGTTTAAAAAAATTGTTCTCTTAAATATCTGGTTAATACATGCACACAGGTACAGGCTGCCAACTGGAAAGGCAGGCATCCACCATGCAAGCCTCCTCTGCTCCTGCACGGGAGCAGGATGCTTCAGGGAGGCTGCTGACTGGGTGGAATGCTGGAGGAAGCTTTCCTCACGCATCTCCTATACATCTCGGCCTCAGGATGCAGTAAGTTTATTAGGCTTTGCTTATTTTACTAATTTTTCATCCTGGCACCATACAGATGATTCTATAATATAGAAATAGAGCAGAAATGGGGAATTTAGCACCAAAGAGAAGCATGTTTGCATTCCATTTTGCCATTTGTTAACTATGTAGCCTTGGCCGGACACTTTCTTTACTTTCATTTATAGCTGGATGATGACTCATTGTAATGTTATGGGATAAATTAAATAAAGACAATTAGGCATGCAACATATCTTCTATGAAAGTGGTTTATTAGGTGGAGATGGAGGGAGGGAGAGAAGGGCATGATGGCAGGAAAGAGAGAGGGAAAGAGAGAGAAGGGGTGTCCCAATAGAGAAAGGGGAGAAGGCCAAGAGGCCAAGAGAGAAGAGGCCAGGAGCAAGAGAGACCAAGAGAGAAAGGGCCAAGAGAGACCCCATGGCCAGCTGGCCCCTTTAAGGAGCAAGGTAACCATGCCTTCCAGGTGTGGCCACCTGGCCAGTAACATATGATAACATCATAAGTTGGTAGGCAACCCAGAAGCAGGTTTGGTTCCAAAATCTTAACACTAATGATGCCTGCTTGTGGCACTTTTTAAGTATAAGCTATAGGACATTTGTTCTAGCTTGAATGCTGAATGTTTCCCTAAGGATCGTTGGTCCTCAGAGCAGTAGAAAGGGAGGGCAGAAACCCGGACATGGAGCCTAATGGGAAGTCACTAAAGATGCACACTCAAAGAAGGGCGTAGGACCCTGGTGCTACACGGTTGATTATGTACTAGAAACCGTGAAATGGTTTCCCAAAGTAAGCACCTCTCCCTGCTATTGAAATGTTTACTTACATATAATGTTCATGAGTGTTTTGCCTGCAGGTATGTATGTGCATGTGTACTGGATGCACGCTTGTGCCTGCAGAGGTCAGAGGACTATGTCAGGCTTTCTTGGACTGGAGTTACAGATGATTGTGAGCCTCCATTTGAATGCTGGAAACTATATCTGGGCCTCTGCAAGAACACCAAGTACTCTTAATTGCTGTACCATCTTTTCAGCCCCCCTTTTTCTTTTCTTTCTTTCTTTCTTTCTTTCTTTCTTTCTTTCTTTCTTTCTTTCTTTCTTTCTTTCTTTCTTTTCTTTCTTATTTATTCTTTGAGAATTTTATACTCATGCAAACAAAGAACGGCCACGGTACAGCTGGTGTGAGTCCGTGAACCCAGTGGCCGTTCTTTGTTTGTTTTTGAACTGGGTCTCGTGTAGCCCAGGCTGCTTTCACACTCATCATGTAGCTGAAGCTGGCCTCAAACTTGCAGCAGCCTTTTGCTCCATCCTCCCTTGTGCTGAGTTTCTTTGTGTGTACCATCATCCCTGGTCTCTTTTTATTAATTACTTGGGAATTTCAACAATGTATTTTGATCATATTCACCACCCTTTCCAACTCCTCCAAGGTACACCTTCCCCTCCCTTCTCCACCCGCCCCACCTCCACTCTGTCTGTCTTTATTATTAAATCCATAAGCACTAATTTGTATTTCCCAACTACTCTTGGCAGTGGGGCCTGACCCAGGATATTGTCATCCTGCCAGGGGTGACAGTAATGTCACCTCATTACAGTAATGTCATCCTCCTCTTTCTCCTCATCTTCCTCATCCTCCTCATCCCCTCTCTCTCTCTGTCTCATATTCCCTCTCTCTCTCTCCCAGTAGATATCAAATGCTAATAGGTAGTTATGGGAATTTCTGCTCACCTCCCCTGTCCATCCTGGGATTTTGTCTGATGTGAGTTTACTAGGGTCTTGTACATGCTGTCACAATCTCTGTGACTTCATATATTAAACTTTCCAGTTTAATGTCCAGAAAACATTGTTTTCTTAAAGATATCTACCACCTCTGACTCTAGTTCTTCTGCCCTCACTTCCATGAATAACTGGTTTTGGGGAGAGAGATGTGATATTGATATCCCATTTTGGGCTGAGCACTTTGAAGTCTCTTGTTCTCTGCATGTTATCCAGTTGTCAGCTGCAAATCTCTGTGTTAATTACCATCTATCACAAGTTATTTGGGGTGATTTAACAGATTTATGGTAGATTCTCCCTGGGGCCTATGGAATATTTAGCTACCATTTATTGACTCTGTTAAAGGTTAAAGGTGTAGGTTCCTCCTGTGTGGGGCCTTAAGCTGGGTCAGAAACTGGCTGGTCACTCCGATAACATTTGTGCCACCAGTGGACATATCATGCCAGACCAGCTGTCACTGCACCTCACAGGGCTCACAAGTGAGACCAATTGTTAATTTTATCCTCTTGTTGTATGCTCAGTGCTTTCCATCACTTTCCATAATAGCCACTGGAAACGAAGCTTTAGGTTAGTATCAGCTTGGTCTATCTATCTGTATGGTCCAAGTATGTGGTGTGTTTATCTATAGGGTCTTATCATTATATTCTGAGGGTAAGCAAGAACTATGGAAATAGTCTATAATGGGACCCCACTGACCTAAAAAAGGTAACTAATATTGTGTCAATATGGGCTATTGTTCTTCTGTTATAGAAGAACTCTGTTTAAGCCTTTTATATTTGTAATTATTTTAGAAAGCATCTACAGGTAGACTTTTTCAAAGTGTCTTTAAGTGTTAACTATCTCTTCTCACATTCCCTTCTTTATTCTATCTGCCACCCCATCCCATTTAGTTCTTCATGTTCTATTATTCCCTTCCTCCACTTTTATCACTGTGTTCTATCTCTCATATCTTTAAAGATTCCACTCCTTTTTCACAGTCTCTTTACAGTTTTAAATATTTACAGGTATCTAAAGATTCAAAGCCAATATCTACACATGAAGGGAAACGTGAGAGGTTTGGTTCTAACTTACTTCACTCAAGCTGATAACTATAATTTTTGGCCCAGGGCATAGACTTTCTCTAGGCTTAGAAGATCCCCATTGCTCATCTTCAGAAGTCTCTGGAGGGCTCACTGCATCATTGGAGTGGTCCTTGGGTAGCAGAGGTTGGAGTTGCAGTGGGTGTGGGGTTGTCTGTGGAGGTGCAGGATGCCACACTGTCCTCAGATGGCAATTTGGGGTCAGGAGCGGGTATGCCACGTGCTCTTTGAGGTGCGGTGCGCTGTGGGGTGTGGTGACTGCTGGGCAGGCAGACTGTCTGGTGACTCCACCTTACATGTCACATTACACCATGGGGGTTGAGTTCATAGGCCATGTGTGTCTAATGAGAGGATGGGTGGGCAAACCAGCCTTTTCTGAGCTAAATACCTTAGATATTTTAATAATAAGGGAATGCTGCTAAATTATCAAAGATAGGAACTGTGTCTATCAAGCTGTATGCGCTCATTTACCATTACTCAGTTTATACATGGACATGAATAATTTTTCATTCAATTGAATTTTTTATTCAGTCGAGACTGACAACCCCAGTTCTTTTATTTATGCCCCCATGTAGATCCAAATTACCTTGAGTGAAAACATGTGAAAAACTACACACGTTAATATTGGTACTAATTCAGAGTCAGAGAAGCTGTGAAATAACCGTTAGGTCAAGAGTGTCTACCAATCAAAACACAGGTACATATACATACACCTGCATGCAGATGAGATGTTTCATTGAGAGATGAGTGCATCTCTAAGACTTGTCCCCTGAGTGCTCAGGAATTAAACTGACGAGTAGCCTGATCAATTAAGTCCAAACATAGGATGAAGGCTGTTCAGTGAAAGGCACTTCAGAAGGTGCTTGGGCAAGACAGTGAACAGATGCCACTATGGATGGTCCTATCAGGGTTTATGATGCCACAGAGAACACAGAAAGTGCACAGCTGTTTCATGATTTCAAAAAATTCTTCTTAATTTCCATGAAAGTTTAATAGAATTTAAGTCATCGTCCTCACAGTGCAGTGGGACACTAGCTACTCCTTATTGATGTAATAAAGCTCAAGATCATATATTTCCTTAGCAAACAGTGCTATTTTACAAAAAAAAAATACTTCAATAACAATCATAAAGATGCTTTAGGACAGGCAGAACAGCGAGAGGGAACAGAAATTAAGTAGTGTCATCTTGACATAAGTGAAAGTATGTAGTGAATAATGTCTCCCGAGATATGCTCTTATCCTCTGCATTGATCAGTTTGCTGTTAGTGCAGGAAAATGAGCCCCAGCTAAAACAGCTGTGTACCTTACTCTTGGTCATCCTCGCTGGGTTTGCATTAGAAGCTCACAGGTCCTTCTTTACAAGGAAATTCTGGATTCTGTAAAACTTAGGCTTGGGTTGATATTATTACCATAAAGAACTTCTTTTTGCCAATAGTCCCAAACTCTAAATGTACAGAAACTCTGACCTGGCAAGTCTATCCTTATTCAACAAAAACATGAACCAAGTTCTCCTGATGACAGGAGAGGATTTTCTTGTCACCACTCCTCTTGCTCCAAAGGAAAACAACTTAAGTGTGTACTAATGCAAAAAGGATAATCAATCATTTACAGCATGTTCACCTATTAGGATATGACATATCAATGATGGGAAGTGATGTAAAGCATTATAGCAGAGCAGTCTCATGAAAATAATGAGCGAAGACAAATTAACCATCCCTCCCAAGACTGTCAGCAGGATGCAAGGAATACAGTTTGAGATTTTGCTCACAGAGGGTAACTGTAGTCAATAATAACATTTATATTTTACAATCAGTAAGACAAATTTCAAATGTATTACTACTAAAATGTCACATAATTGAGCTTATGGTTATGATACTTAACTTGCTTTAATAATAACTTTATACTGCATATGTCTTATTTCATTTTTTGATGTGTGACAGAATATCACAATCTGGGTTATTCAAAGGGGAAATAATTCCATTTTCCACAGTTCCATAGGCTGAGAAGGTTGAAGTTGGAAGGAAAATCTAGACGAGGGAATATATGCGACATCAAATGCAGCTGTTTTCCTTTGCTTGCTATTGCTTTGATAAAACACTATGACTAAAAGCAACTAGGAGAGGAAATGATTTGTTTCATTTTAGAGCTTATAGTCCATCCTGGAAAGAAGTCAGGGCAGGAACGCAATGCAGAACCTGGAGGCATAAATGAAACAGAGGCCATAGGAGAATGCTGCTTGCTCCATACTGCTTACACCAATATGGAGTGTCTTTTCTTACACCACCTAGGACCTCCTGCCCAGGGGTGAGCTCACAGATCCCATATCCATCATTGATCATTAATCATGGAAATGCCCTACAGACTTACTTACAGACTACCTGATGAAAACTAACCAGCATTGTGGTCAAGGGTATCATGAGACAGGCAAACATACACCAGATAAAAACCAACCCAAGCATTCCTTTCATCATGAACTTACACCTACAATAACTAACCGATGAAATTAATAAGGACCTAAATACACTTATGAGGGAGCCACTCTCATTCTGTAACATCTTCAAAACCCTGTCTTCTGCTACATAGCAGTTGCGTTCCAATGTGCGTTTAGAGAGCGCATTCAAATCATAGCAGTATGCACATGTCAAAACATCATATCATAATAATACATAGTACGTATAAATATGGATTATCAATTAAAAGGGCAAATGTTTCAGAAGAAAACCATGTGTCACGCGAGTCTCCTTATTTTTTTGTTTGTTTGTTTGATAACATGATGAACTCATTTATTAGTTAGATGGCTGTATTATATCAAGAGCATCTAATGCAGTATCACACGTTTTAAATTGGTTGAAATTGGAGAGGCCTTCAAGTGGCAATGGGGTTTTCAAAAATACAGCGAATTACTTTTAAGTTATGGTTTTCCTGAACATATCAAGCACATTGTTTCCAGCCTCTCTGAAAGGCTATCTAGTCCTTCTACATATTAAAATAGAAGTGAGAAAATGTGTCCTTGGAATCTAGAATTTTGATAACCTGAAACAGGTTTGGTATGATTAACTCAGACTCTGGCTAAAATGCAAGAGGACATGTCAGGAGGTGATAAAAGCTTTAAATTAGTGGAAAATAAAACCCTAAATACAGGTTCCTGACTTGTTCATAGTGCATAATCTTTTTCAGGCCAAAGTACATCCTGAAATCCTAAACATTCATCCTCTGACCTCATTTTTACTCACTGAAAGGGAATTGAAAAATCCAATGGGGTTTCATGTAAAATGAGGCTGTTCTTTCATTGTTTACAAAATACTTTCGTATGTTAGCAATGAAAACTATAAATAGGAAGATCTTGAAATTTTTGAACAAGTTTTGAGAATCAAAGGTTGCTGAACTTGAAAAAAAATTCTCTGTTGGTTTGTTCACCTTCTTTCAAGCCTTGAAAGCTCTACTTGCCTACTCATGCCTCATTTCTCTGTTCCTGCAACTAATGACACCAGCTTGATCTTTAACAGTCACTTCTGATAGGAGTCCCGAACTTTGGCCTGCAGGAGGTCTCCTCGTTCTTAAAGTACTTGTGTCACTCCATAGTGATAGATGCCGGCACACTAGTAACCCTGGAGAAGGTAAGAAGTGCTAGGAGTGTGGTGGCTGGAATGTTCATTGTTTATTTCTTTGGGAGAGATCCTGAAAGCCTTGGACATAAGGGAAGTCTTGAGCTGATATAGCCTTGATTCCTCTCCGTGTCACATTGGACTTTATGGTTGTCCATGAACTAACAGGTTTCCTTATCACATGATCTTGCTTAGGTTGTCTACTCTGAGAATATGTGCCCAAGAAACAATGGGCCGAACTCCCTGATACCATACGCTAAAAGAGCTGTTTCGGCTGGGCAGTGGCGGTGAACGCTCTTACTCCCAACACTCCGGAGGCAAAGACATGAAAATCTCTGTGAGTTCAGAGCCACCCTGGTCTACAGACTGAATCCAGGACAGCCAGGGCTGCACAGAGAAATCTGTCTCAAAAAAAAAAAAAAAAATACAACCAACCAACCAATCAACCAAAAACTATTTTCTCTCACAGGTAGTATTACCATAGTAAAATAAAAGTAACGAACACACCAGAATTTCTAAAGCTCAGAGAAGACTTTTAGCTGATTGTCAATAATAATGCATTGACCTCAAAGGAGCAAAAGGTACATGAGGGGTGCATCTTGTGGGAGGAGGCGCTATCAAGTCATCCCAGGAGCAGCAATGATCTTGGTTGATCCTGGACCAAGTTATATTGACCGAGATCAGCGATTGGAGGGAGGAGAGGGATTCAGGTTGGATTACTAGCACACAGGAGGCACCTACATTGTCTTCTGTCTGGGGAGTGGACCCAGGTCCTGGGAATGTTGCCACAGCTTCCTTCCTTTGGTGCATTTTCTTTGGCTTACAGGAGACCTCTCACCCAGAACTGCCAGAGCAGATATAACATTCCTCTTTGGGCATCCTGCCGTCAATAGCTATTGGGCCTAGGACATGAGGCTCCTTGGGATTCAGTATTAGACGTTCATGTTTGCTGTTTATACTGTGGGGCTCTGTAGAGCACCGGGCTGCACCCAGTTTCCAGTGGTGCCTACGAGTCACTCAACTCCTGGCATTGCTCCATCCTGCTTGTCTCACGTCCCTTGTAGACTTCCAGCCTCAGCTTCTTGTCAGGCTGACTTCATGTCTGTGTCTGTAAATAACAGGAAGCCATTAAAGGTTCTAAATCAGTGGAGTGACCCCATCATAACTGTACATTGTAAAATGAGCAGCATGATGCCAGTATGAGTCCTAGAATACAAAAGTCCTGTGGTTTATTTGTAATATAAAAACATATTTCTTTAACACTACCTTTATAAAATTCTTGATGTTCAGCCTGAGGGAAGGAGTGTGTGTGGGTGTGGGTGTGTGTGCTACAGTTGTGCACCTGTGTTGATTCTAATTGTGTTAGAAAGATGTGATTATATCTGGGAAAGGTTGAGTTTTCTCTTTGATGTGCTCCTTTTATTGTGCTTATGCTCCATAATTGTCTCTTTTAGTTTCTGTGGATAGGGGCTTTATCATTTTCCTTAGGGCAGTAGTTGCTTCTCATTTCTTAGTGCACTCTTTGAAAAATATTCTTATTGTACAGTTTGTTGTTTTGTTGTGACATTAGAATTAGGCATTCATGATTGATTGTGGACTAGAAAAGGTGATCCCATTGGAGACTACAAACTAAAGAATATTAAGAGACTTCCTTCCTTCCCCATCACTCTACTTCTGTATTCCTTAATTCCTTTATTTCATTTTTCTTCCTCCTTTCTCCCCATTTTTTCTGTCCCTCCCCCAACCCTTCAATCCTTGGATGGATAACTAAGCATGTTAAATGTATAACCATCAGCTTTCTACCATTTAGAATAATTGGCTTTTAAATTTTGTTTTGTAAAAATTCAGCCTTACTAATTAGTTGACCTTTATGAATAAAAGATGCACATTCTTATTCAACAAGTGCTGGGGTGATATAGGTGTTCTCGGCACAGCACTACTCTGTCCACGGGAAATATAATTATCTTTCTGAAACTGTGATGCTGGTCTTGACCCTTGCCATGTGAGGGGGAGACATTTATGTATCTATATAATTTATTCTCAGTCAGAGGAAGGGCATAAATCTTTATTTGAGACATTAAGTACATAAAGAAAACCATTGAAAACTTCAAATGAAGAATTATTCTTATTAAAAAAAAGAAGCTGTTATGCCCTTCTTTTATCTTACCAGAGGAAATCCAACTTAACCTTCAAAGCTAAGTCAAGATATCACGTCCTGGATGAGAGACAGGCTGAAAAAGACAACAGTCTTTCCCATTCCCTAATCCAGACATCAATTCTTTGTCCAGTTCCAAGAATTTAGTTCAGATGTCGTTGAAGTGTCCCATGTGGTTCGGCTGTGGTTTCAGTGTTTCTCCCATGGGATGGGTCTTCAGCGTGGAGTTGTTAGACGGAGGCATGGAACGCTTACAGCCCAGACCTAGTGGCAGATCTCCAGGCCCTTGGGGCAGTTCCCTCAGAAGAGTGCAGGCCTCCCAGGATTGTGGGTGGCTCTTGTGAGCAAGGGTACTGTGGTGGTAGGTTACAAATCACGCGTGTTTTTCTTCTCTCTTATTGGACTTTCTGACATGGTTAGGACTTTTTGAAAAGTTGTTAGGTCATTTAAAATAGCTGGTGAAGCAAATAGATGCCTTCTACGGTCTCTTACGATCCATCCAGCAAGCTAACGCAGTCTTGTGGAGATGGCACCGCGCAGTACTCTGGAAGAATTTCAACATGTAAAGTTCCTTGAGCGCTAGCCTTGGGAATGACCACTTGCATTAAAGTAATCACAAAGCAGACAGGTTCAAGGAATAAGCCTCACCTCTCAAAGGAAGGCATTAAAAGGCTACTTGACTTGTTTCCTGTTTTCTTCTTCTTCTGATGTCCATCCTATTTGCCTTTCACAATGGGGATTGAGCATTTTAGCCAAAGTCCTCCCTCTAGATTAGTTTCTTTAGGTGTACAGATTGTAGTAATATTATCCTATATTATATGTCTATATGAGTGAGTATATACTGTGTGTGTCTTTCTGCTTCTGGGATAGCTCACTCAGGATGATCCTTTCCAGATCCCACCATTTTACTTGTAAATTTCATGACTTCCTTGTTTTTCATTGCTGAGTAATATTCCATTGTGTATATGTACCACAATTTCTGCATCCATTCTTCAGTTGAGGGTCATCTGGGCTGTTTCCAGCTTCTGGCTATTACAAATAAAGCTGATACAAATGTGGTTGAGCAAATATCCTTATTGTGTACTTGAGCCTCTTTTGGATATATACCTAGAAGTGTTATAGCTGGATCTTGAGGAAGTGCTATTCCTAATTGTCTGAGAAAGCGCCAGATTGCTTTCCAGAGTAGTTGTACAAGTTTACATTCCCACCAGCAATGGAGGAGGGTTCCCCTTTCTCCACAACCTCTCCAGCATGTGTTGTCACTTGAGTTTTTGATCTTGGCCATTCTGATGGGTGTAAGGTGAAATCTCAGGGCCGTTTTGATTTGCATTTCCCTAATGACTAACGACCTTGAGCATTTCTTTAAGTGTTTCTCTGCCATTCGAGCTCTGTTCTCCCATTTTTTAATTAGATTACTTGATTTGCTGCCTCTGAACAGCTCTGCCCTGCCGACTATCAAAGCAGATGTTGAGACTTATGGCCAAACTTTGGGCAGAATGCAAGGAATCTTATGAAAGAAGTGGGAAATAGTAGGATCTGGAGAGGACAGTTGTTCCACAAGGAGAGCAACAGAACACAAAAATTTGAACACAGAGGTCTTTCCTGAGACTCATACTCCAACCAAGTACCAGTCATGGAGATAACCTAGAACCCCTGCACAGATGTAGCCCATGGCAGTTCAGTGTCCAAGTGGGTTCCATAGTAATGGGAAGAGGAACTGCTCCTGACATGAAATGATTGGCCTGCTCTTTGATCACCTCCCCCTGAGTGGGGAGCAGCCTTACCAGGCCACAGAGGAAGACAATGCAGCCACTCCTGATGAGACCTGATAGACTAGGATCAGAGGGAAGGAAAAGAAACTCTTCCCTAACAGGGGACTTGGGGAGGGGCATGCGTGGAGAAGGGGGAGAAAGTGAGGGGTTGGGAGGGGAGGAGAGAGGGAACTAGAAGGGGGATACAAAGTAAAAAAAAAAGTGTAATTAAAAATAAAATTTAAATTTAAAAAAGGCTACTTGAAAGAACACAGTTCACAAAGGTTGGAGAACTGGAATGCTTTCGTGATGGATAGACCATATTTGTACATTTGCAGTGAATATTTGTCTGCTGCCAGTCCAAATCATTTTGAAGATAAGTTGGTAAATTATTTAGCATCAAGGGAGGTATTTAGAATGGATATTTGCTTGGATTAGCCTTCCAGACTCTTCACTTTTCCTTTGCATTTGTTAATGGCTCCCACATTTTGGTGTTCTCTCCTACACCCATATAATCAGTAGTTCCTGCTGACTTAAAGTTCTTAATTAGGTATCCTAACTCAAAGTCTGGCTAGGTAATCAGAATGATCAGGGTGCAACAATAAGACTCTTTCAAAAGGTCTATCTTGGTCACTCAAATAAGAGGGGAGTGTTTACTTTACTTGCTTTCTAGACATCTGTCTCTTTAAATTGTCCATCACCTTTGGAAGCTATCAGTATATTTCATATACATATGTTTTATATTTTTACTTAAGAAGAGACAGGTAGCTGTCATAGAGTCTTATACCATCTCAACTTTCAAAATTTTTAGAGTACATGAGTGATAGGAAGAGACCTATAAACGCTTACTGTTCATTATTAAAAAGCCGTTAGCACAATGCCCTCCCCTTCATAGACAGAGTAGGTTTGTCTGCCCTGCAGTCCTTTCTCCAGGGTCCTTCCCTCATCCAAAAGGATAATGAGAAATCTCCAAAGTTCTCAAAAAGGTATGTTAATTCACAGCTGGTCTATATGTGATGAAGATAGCCAATGACTGCTCAAAACTTCATGAGAGGCCATGATAGTGAGGCGATCGAGAAACCCAACGTGTATTTTCATTCTGTGGAATATTTCTACCCAAGCATAGAGATATGTTTGTGAGTGTATGGATTGGGGCAAGCTTCAAGCTCTGCATCTGTGAGTGGAGACTTCCACATGTCCATTCCAGGGTTGGATATGAAATGCAATAATTAGTATGATATTTATTTTGTGCAGTGCTGTTTCCTCTTACTCTGTTCAGGTCTCCTTACCTATAACATTTCATATCGCATTTCATAACCATTATTCAGCAGATCACCTGTGCAGCTCCTATTACATACTAAGTATTTTGTTAAGATTTTTACTCATTCAGAATAATGCTGAATTGGTATTCTGTAGCTAGAGAAAACACAGTCATTCACTCCTTTCCTCTCACAACACCAGCAGTGCGTAATATTCTGAGACAAATTGTGTGTGTGTGGCTCTCTACACATCCAGGCAAGTAATGAATGCTTTCCTGAACTAGTGGAGTGTTCTTTGGCTCCAGTCTCACACCATTTACTTGAAGATAATAAGAGAGCCCACAGTTGTGAGGGATCATCTGTCATGAATGTATCATGTCACAAATGGAGATGGACACCTTTTTGTCTTATGATAATGTCAAATTTATTGAATAACAATAAAGTAGGAGCCGTGTCAAGCCATGTCTGAAAAATCAGCAAATATTGTAGACTTTGCTTGTTAGGAATATGACCATTATCACACCCTGGTCTTTCAGCATAATATCAATTCTCAGACTACACAACTGTAACACAAAGATACACAAACACACATTACAGATGAGAATAAAAGGGCTAAAAGACTTCAAGATTCAAGAAGGCCCTGAAGGCAAGAGCAAAATAATGCAGATAGAGAGCCTTGGCAGGTGGTGAGATAGATGTTAATGGAGCTGGGCACAGGTGATTGTAATGCACACAGAAGGTTCAATGCAAGATACAAAACTTTGCAGAGCTGGAGAACTGGGTCTGGGCTGCTGGCAATTTGAAAGAAGGAACTGCATTAAGCAAAGAGGGAATCCCTAGGAGGAGAGTCAGGAGGCTTTGTGGCTTGCCACCATTCCGACGCCTGCAGCAGTGATCTTGTCCCTCACCAGTGTTAGATGTTCCTCATTTTATAGGTCCTCGAAGTGACCAGAGACTCTGTCTCTCTCTACACAGACCTGAATATGACTCCTTAGCACCCCTTAAAAGCTGGGCCTAGCCATGGATGCCTGTAATCCCAGGGATGGACACAGGCAGACCAGACGTTAGGAATTCACAGGTTATCCAGCCTAGCTGAAAAGATGAGATTAGAATATAGAAAGAGAACCTGTTTTAAGACCAAGGCAGAGAGGGCCGGTGAGATTCCCCACTAGGCAAAGGCTCTTACTGCCAAGCCTGAAGAAGTGAGTTCGATCCCCCACTGGGATCCACGATAGGGAGACAGAAGTCCTGCAAGTTGTCTAAGCTCCATGTGCAAGTGGCCCCTCTTCACATAATAAAGAAATGGAATGTAAGCGTCACATCGCTAGTGAAGGCATTTCAAGTCTTCCTCTGACTTCTGCACGTTTGTACACTAGCTTACACATGTGGATCTTACACACACACACACACACACACACACACACAGGAGAGGGGAAGCATACACTCATTAAGTGTGAGAGTTGTTAATGAGGGTAGGTCAGAAATGGTCAAGAAAGAGCTGTAATGTGAGTCACTCTTCTTTCCTACATTTCACGGGGAATCTGGGTGGCATTTATTTTGTTCTTCACATATGAAATGCTCCTGGGTTCTTTGTCTCCAGGTGGGACTAACTGTGTCACTCCAGCTGCAGGTATCTGGCTCAAACTACCACCTTTCGAGCACCTTCATAGCCTGATCCTTTTTTCTCAGTAAATTGCTCCCACATATTCTCCATCTCATTCCCCATTCTCCCTGCTTTGGCGTGACCTCAAAGCCAGATATCCCATCTCATTAATGGGTACTTGAAAGCTTACAGATAGCAAATCAGCAAGAGCTAGCCCAGTTCAGACCCGAAAGAGATGCCATGAAAATCTCAGCTTCTCTACACTTCCTGATCTATGTATCATAGTTCCTAATTGAGATACTGAAAATGCTCCTGTGTCTGCATTTCATTGTGCACACTGTGCTCATGGCCGCGGATTAGACCGTATACTGAGCTTCTGTTTCCAGATTGTCACAATCTCAGCTTGGATATCTAGGGCAGCTCAGAGTCCGGGTAGCTGTGATCTAACAACTGTTTTCTCTTCAGAGCTGCCCTTTGCACAGCTAGTTCCATCTCAATTAACAGCAGCAGCTTCTCTCCAGCCACCCAGGCAAGCTTGATTTGGATGTTTTTGTGCCTACTTCCAAGCCATTGGGGATGAGCTGTTTTTCAACATTTAAAACATAGCCAGAATCTGACCTCTTTCCTCAACCTGTTCTGTTATCATTCAGGCCTCGGCCCTTTCCTCTTGTCTGAATTGTTGGCAAAGCCTAGTAGCTGCTCTAGTCACCTCTCCTGACACAGCTCAAATAAGGAAACCTTTAAAAGTGTAAGCAAGACAAAGAAAGTTAGAATGTGGCAGGCAAACCTTCTATAAGGTGTTTCACTCTCCCTTCATTGCTTTTCAGAAGCCCTTCCCTCTCTCCCTCTCTCCCTCTCTCCTTCCCTCCCTTTCTCCTTCCCTTCCTTCCTCCCTCCCTCCTTTCCTCTCTCTCTCCCTCCCTCTCTCCCATCCTCTCTCCCTCCCTCTTTCCCTCCCTTTCTCTCTCCCTTCTTCTCTTCCTCCCTTTATCCCTTCCTCTTCCCTTCTCTCCCTCCCTTTAGCTCCAGCTCAGGGGACTCTTGGCTCCTCAAACACATTGACCATAACCATGTAACATCCTTCTCCCACCACCACTTTTTAAGTTTTTGCTTGACTGTCTCTTTGCTTTCTTAGTATTTTTTCTTCAAATATAACCTTTTAAAATTTCTTTCCAACCCCAACTAACAATTGATTTTCATTATGACCTATTTATTCATTCACTTATTACCCCCTCTCCCTTACAGAAGTTAACCTAATGAATTTAGAGATCCCTGAACCTCTGTGAGCATTGGTACGTCATGTATGCCTAAAGCAGATGAGCAGGAATGGGCACTTAATAAGCATTTGTTGAATGAAATTCCCATTTTATGCCAATGTTTGTTGTTTGATCAAAATGATAAGGATTGAATAATAGAGTGTGCTTCAATGACTGCCAAAATAACTTATTTTGCTATAACAGTGTGGCAAAGAGTGTATAATTTACTAAGAAAATAACTGGATTTCTCAGAATTCTAGACCCTGAAAAATCCAAGGTTGACCTCCTATATCTTCCTTCTCCTTCATCTCATGCTGGAAGGCAGAGGATTAAGACAGTGTGTGAATAAGATCGTGACCTGCAGCTTCATGTGAATAAGAGTGCGAACTGCAGCTTCATGCTGTAGCACTTGTTTGTAAAACTGTATTTCAGGTGTCTAGGCCTCTGCCTCCCTCCAAGCTCCCAGCCCAACAGAGGAGAGAGAAAATTCGTGGGGGAAGGGAGTATGGATCCCTTGACTTCTCCTGGCTGTTCAGTGTCAATGTGTTTGTAGGGAATATACCAATCTTCACCAACAGCGAACACAGCCAGCAGTCTTCTCCAAGCCACTGCACCCCAAAGCGTCACTCTCTGTCTGCTCTAAACTGCCACACCATCTGTCTCTGGTCTCTCCAAACTGCTACATGCCATTTGCCAACACTGAAAGCCACACCGTCTCTTTCTCTGGGCTCTCAAATTTATATCCTCAGAGTCAAGACCATACCCCTCTCTGTGCCACACAAGGTACAAGGCAGGCCATTACCAGCTGGCAAAAGCCACATCCCGCATGAGAAGATTAACAGCTTCAGGCAAACTATAGCCCAACTCAAATCCCACACTTGAGATTAAAGCAGAAACATATTTACATAACATAACTGAGTTTTTAAAGGCACCAAAACTTCCATTACACCATGCCCTTTCATAATCAGCTTTAATCTGCTCCTGAAGAGGGAACTGTACAATTCTATTACCTCCTGTGTACCTTGCTTCTTCTGCTGCACTGGGGACAAGATTCTAACTGGCATTTTTGGGGAGACAACACTTTAACTGTAGCCCTACTCTCTCTGGAGGGAAGAGCAAAATCCACTGTCCATATGGGACTGAATTGCTACCAGCTTATTTAGAGTGCCCTTGCTCAGCAGTCTAGTGTAAGTTTGCTAAGGAAGGAACTGTATCAGCGGTTCTCAACCCTTGTGACCCTTTCACACACCAGGTACCCTGCATATCAGATATCTACATTCAATTCATAAGAGAAGAAAACTCAGAAATGAAGTAGCAATGAAAGAGCTTTATGGTTGGGGTGACCACAATGTGAGGAACTGTACTAAAAGTTCACAGGATTAGGAAGGTTGAGAACCACTGAATTATATTAAAATGACCTTCATCACTTTCATAAAATATGCAAACACACACATGTATTATTAAAAGCATACACTGGGGAGAATTAGCTCAAAATATCCCTGGCGCACTAAGAGTAAGGATTCTGGGGATTAATAACGATTTCTGAGTCTTCTATCCTGTGAAGATCACTGTAGGCCCTGACATTTTGTATTTGGCTTAACAAAAATCTCCATCTCCTTTACAGGACTTTTGTCATGTTTTAAAATCAGGCTATTTCCTTCAAAGATGAACAATTTTCTATCTTAAAGAAGTTCTATTACTGAGGAAGTGGGAAATATTCATGAACATTTTCCCCTTATAGTTTTATTTTCCCAACTATTTATATAAAATCATGATGTTTGGTCTTTAATGTTCCTAAAATGCCACTTTAAAAAGTGATGGGACTGTTCTTTTGAATGGAGAAGTTCTAATGGTTGGAAGGTTATAAAGCCTTGGTATCATCACCACTTCCTGACAAAGCCCAAGTGGTCCTTTGTTGGTTAAAGTGATGGCTGTTTCCATGCAGGTAAAACTCTTCTATTGCAAGCACAATATTGAATCCAAAGCCTAATGTGTTCTTGGCTCCTCCAGCAACTGACATTTGCCCCAGAATAGCTTTGTGGAAAATAAGCTATCATTGACAGTTGGAGGTCATGCCCTATAAATATTAAAAGTTCTGGGCTGGAGGCAAGTTTCAGAGTAGAGCCTGGAACTTTTCATTTATTGGTAACATCTTTCAAACTGCCAACGGCAGACATTTCAAACTAATCAAGGTTTTAGACAAATAAGGTAGTTTCCTTTCTGACACTGTTTCTTTTTGTGGATGCAGCATTTTATAAATGCAAAAAGCCTTCAATCCGTATCTTAAAGAAAACCATGAGTGTGACCTTGAAAACATTACTAAACTTGCCACTACTTAAACAGATGTGAGGCTTCCTTTTCTCTCCCTTATATACTTTAAGAAAGTAACTGAGGTTCGAAACAACAGTATGTCGGAATTGATGGTAGGAAGAGGACTGCTTTAGCCATTACAGGCAATGATACAGGTTTTTCCTAGGAATGTAGTATAAAGTAGCTACAAATGGACAAACAAAATAAACTGATAAAGATGACTGTGTTTTGTTGCCAGGAAAGCACAAACTGTGAGGATCTATTGTGCTGAGCTCCATGTAGAAACAATCAGCTCGAAAAGAGCGGTTAGTTCATTGTCTGTGGCCTCAGTCCCCTCTTCTGAGAAGAGGGGCGGGGGAGGGGGAGGGGGAGATGGCCCCCTGTGAAACCATAAATGCAATGTGCTCCTTGAGGGCATTTTTCTTTCCACTTAGACTCTTCTTTTATTAAAAATGTTTACACCGTCAATTATAGGCCCACTTCAGACTCCTCTGCTGCAGGGAAATGCTTAATCATTAATAGGAATGCTAAGGGAAGAATGGACAGCTGCCTGAGTGTGCTTTCGTTTTCAGTACCATCTGCCAAATATAATGTCCAATGTTATAAGAAGAAAAAGATGAATACATTCGAAGACTTGGGAGAAAAATAAATAAATTTTTAAATAAATTTTTAAGCATTAGATTTTTTTCCTATCCAAAAAATAAGATTCTTGTGTTATATAGGTCATGAGTCACAGCCACACAAAGTACAAAATGAGAGATGACATGAGGTCTTTATTAGTCAAAACTTAGTTTCTCCCAAAAGATGCAGATTTTGAGAAAATTCTTCAGTTAATATGTCAGTGCCATTGTGCAGACTCTTTTGTATATTATAGCTGCTTCCATAAAATGGCATTTTCCTCAGTAAAGATACAGTACCTGTGTTGATAAATTGTGCCTTTGCATTTTTCTTGACAAACAGGTCCTTTATCCTGCTTTAGTTTTTGGAACTTTATTAAAGATAAATGAAAAATAATTTTGCAATGCTCTTAAGCTATAAATGTAGTGAGGTTTATAAAATTGTGGTTTCTTAAAAAAAATCACAGAAATATTGTTAAGAATGTATTTTCATTTTAATCCCAGGTGTGGGGTGAAGGGCTGCTTTGGGCTGTCTGAAGCAGCTGACTATGATTTGCCTCATGCTCTGTCAGAAGCATGGTTTTGCCAGATGCTGATAATTTCTATGACTGTGTGATGTTCGGAATTGGAAACTTCATAGAGTACATAAATGCACCCCAAGAAGTGGGGTGGGTGGTTGTTGATCATTTAGGGAGGTTAGTTGTGGTTTGTTAGCAGTCATGGTCGAAGAAGAAGCAAAAGGAAATACATTAGAGTCAGAGATATTCCTATTTCCTTTCTCCCTTATACCCTTATTTTTCTCTTGTCTAGTGTTAGGGGATAAAGCCAGGGGTTTGGGAATAAAGGATTTGGAGAAAGAATAACCAACATAGTAGTAAAAAAACAAAACAAAATAACCCCCCCAAAACAAAAAAACAAAAAACA
>NW_026586816.1:11304448-11327023 GCF_907164565.1 Psammomys obesus
AAAAAACAAAACAAAATAACCCCCCCAAAACAAAAAAACAAAAAACAAAACCCAGCTAACTATAACTATTTTCCTAGCGTATGTTAAACCTATAGTCTCTTCCTGTTGATTAAATTTATTAGGGCTGATTTGTTGAATAGAATGGAAAATGCAAACTCCCAAAGTCATAAAGAACATTCACACACTACATAGAAGCTAAAGTGTGGAAGAGAAGCAGAGATGCACAAAGGTGTTTTAAAAGTTTTGCACGACAGTGAGGGACAAGAAAAATGTCCAGACAAAGAATGATCCACAAAGATGAGGAAACTGCCACAGAGCAAATGAAAACCTGTACAAGGGATCCATTTTTTGTCATTGTTCAGAATTAGGAGAATAGCTGATCAGATCAGTACTAGGAGAATATATCATTACAAACAAAATCACTGGATTGGTGAGATGACTCAGCAGAAACAGTGTTGGTAGCTAGTTGTAATGACCTTAGTTCAGTGCCCAGAATCCACATTGGGAAGGACAGAAATGACTCCTGAAAGCTGTCTTCTGACCTCTACACATGAACTATGGCACACACACACTCACACACACACATGTGCATACACATATACACACACAGACACACCAATAGTACTCTGCCTGCAGGATATACTAGAGCAATGAAGGCACAAAGCTTGTGGAGTAACCAAATAATATCGGATTTGATTCAAGGCCCACTCCACAAGATGGAACCCATATCTCAGACTCGATAGCCCAGGGACCTAGGGTAAAACCAAATGCTACTTGTCTAAAATAACACATCATCAACAACAAAACAAAGTGATAAAACGATATTCTTCTATACTCAGAGGTCAGTGCCTTGCTCAGCCATCATCAGAGAAGATTCCTCTTGTAGCAGATGGGAACAAGTACAGAGACCCACAGACACACATTATTCAGAGAGTGAAAGACATTAGAACACGCGGCCCTAAATGTGATGTCTCCATCAAATCTCTCCCCTCATAGCTCAGCGAACCTCATTGAAAAGGAGGAGGAAAACAATGTAAGAACCAGAGGCAACGGATGCACAAGGAAACAGGCCTTTTAAATCAACATGAGCAGAGCTCCTGTGAGCACACAGACTGAAGAAGCAGGAACGGGGACTGCACGGGTATGTGCCATGTCCTCTGCACATAAATTATGGTTTCAGCTTAGTGTTTTGAAGGGATTCCTGTGTGGCAGCTAGTAGAGCTCTGAGTTTTGTGCCTATCTTGGGCTACTTTCTTTCTGTTGGTTTGCCTTGTCCAATGTTGACATGGTGGTTGACATTTTATCTTTTTACATTTTTTGTTATATTTTATTACTATCCTAGGAGCCTGTTCTATTCGAGTGTAAGATAGAAAGCGAGTGTATGTAGATGGGAGGGAGAGGGGGAAGAATCTTGGAGGGGTAGAGGGAGCAAAACCCATAATAAAGGTATGTTATGTGAGAAAATATCATTTTCAATAAAAGGAATATATATGCATATAATAAAATTAGTAAATACATCTTATTCATTCCTCCACTGTTTCAATGGACAAGTCTTATCATTAACTTCTTTTTTCCTTCTTTGGTTCTTACTGGTTCTATTGACCTGACTATTGTCCCAATGGAATAATGTAAATGGAATTATTCCTAGCATAGAAATGGATTAATATTTTATTTTGTCTTTTCTATTATGCCTTAAAAAATAAATTCTTCCCTTTCTACAGAATTCCCTGTAAAATCAGTGTTGTTTTGACCATTTCTTGAAATTGTCTTTCTTTTCTTTCACTCCATTGCATAGATCTTTAAAAATCTTCTTATATGCTCCTAATTTTCTCCCATGTGCCTTGGCTCTATCATACTAGTGCTCTTTGTTAGTGACACAATTCTGGAAGGCAGGGTACATGTCTCATGCATTTCAGTAGTCTCATCCCCTTCCATAAAGTCTACTGTGTAAGGAAAGCTTCCTGTGACTTGATGAGGGGTAAATATATTTCCGATAATCATGGTATATTTTTATTTTTATATACCAATGCCAATGATATAGGCAAAGTAGAAATCAATGTTTTTAATTAAAATTATAATATTTAATATAAGTTAAACAATCTTTATTTCTCAGGTGGAAAAAGGATACAGAGGTCCTGGTGATAGAGAAACTGACTTTAAAACACACAAATAGAAAAGGAACCTTTCCCCTCCATAATTAGGAACCACATTTTGTTTGTTTGCTATTCACTATATATATTAGGAAAGGGCTTAGCTGAGCGTTTTAAGGAAGATGATTGCTTTCAGGTAAGCCTGAAAATGTATTCTTACTATGTAGATAATGTTTTATAATGAATAATTAATGCCTTTGAGGCAGTAGATTGCAGTTTATTCCAAAACTAACTAAAATATGAGTAAGAAGTAGGCATGAGGTGAGGCACACTGTGCCTCTGCTCTCTATTTTCCACCCTTCTGTTCCAGGAGGAAGATTGGAACGCTAGGAACTGTTCAAAAGACCAGCACGTTTCCTCCTTGAACGTGAAAACTCTCTGACCCTCCACTGCCCTAGTTTGTCAACGTCTGTTGGCCACACCGTGGATATGGTGTGCACTCGCCCTGCTAGTGGGCACAGCTCCCCGTAAACGGGGCTGGATCCTTTTCAGCACTGTCACCCAGTAGTTTACAGTCAGTGAGAGGCTTGTCACTACACTGAGCCAGTGACCTTCTGTTGGGAGTAATCCCAAACTGGAGCTCTCAGCCTGAGGCAGGCCAACGTCAATGGAACAATTAAAGGTAAGTAACAAGATTGGATTCTGACATGTGGGGTGAGAGCTCAGTTGAAAAGAGTTGAGATGCTTGTGAACTGGTGTTAGATAATGCAGGTCTCACTGAAGACCGATTTCTTCTATGCAGAGCAGTTAGAGAGCTACTCAGTGGGCTCTGCTGGCAGCAACATTAGCACAGTGTGAGAGTACATAAACATCACCTGAGGATCTTGTTAAAATGCAGATTGTGTTGTACCAGGTCTGTGAGTTTTAACCATCTCCCGAAGTGATGCCAATGCGATTTGTCCTCAGAACGCAAACTGCTTTAGATAACCAGGGCTTAAAATTGTATTATCTAACAGACAACTTGGGAATCTTGAGCACTGAATTGAGATTACAATATAGTAAGTACAATGTGTCAGAGCCATCTTAAAATATAAACAAACAAACAAACAAACATGGTGAGAACACGGGATAGACATGGGCTAAGTAGGGCAAGGATCCTAAAGCAGTGCAATGGTTTTGGAAAATGTCCTTGCTGGAAGCCAGAAATACAGACATAGCCGAGTTGTGCTTTGTTATTTCTTCTCTTAAATAAGCACCCCTCCTGGAAGCTATAGGTGATAACATTACCAAAACGGAGAAGAGGCTTCTGGGTGTCTCACTGTTGTGCAAACTTACCTAACCATCTCCCGTATTTCAGCACAGAGTTTGCCATTAGTCCTGTGTAAGGTTCATAGACTAGCAACACTGTGGGATACCATTTCCTGAAACCCACTCCTGCTAACAATATACCCATCTTCTTTCTTCCTCTGAAGTTTTCTAAAATAAAACACTTTGTTTTTTCTAAAATTCATCCCTCTCTGTTCCATAAATTTTATTCTTGGAATTTGTGAGAAAAGAACCTGAAAGCCAACGGTCCAAGGGAAGTTTTATGTGACCATGTCTGGTACCCTTATTCACAAATTAAAAGCCCACCAGAGGAAAGAGGGTTTCCCCTGAATTCAGTGGCATCCAAATGTTCAGCTATCAACGTGACTCAGCAGAGGTCCTGCAGTTCAAAAAGACACAATAAGTTTAAGGATGAGAACTCAGTGTTGCTTGTGTTTATCATCTTATAGGCCATGCATAATGTTGATGAGGGTGATTTTAGGTGGGCTGACAAAGTTCAATGTCCAAACAAGAAAGCAAGAGGATGAAAAGGTTGAAGGTTTTAGAGACTTATTCTAGAAAGGCTAGGAAAAATGGTGGTGCAGGGTGGATGGAAATGGTGTTAAAGGGAGATTTGGTGATGGTGAAATATATTCAGTAAGAGAATATTCATATAGTGCTACAGATGGTCATGAAAAGGGAGAGGCTGAGATACAGGATGGAGACAAACACCTGGCAGAGTTCATTCCCTGAGTGGCCAACTGATGATGAAGTCCAGTGCTACCTCGAGCACAGAGAATGAAAACGGGGAGGCAGAGCTCATGGCACTGTGCAGAGCGCCAGGTGACGTGGGTACAGCGGAAGATCATCAAGGCTTTCTTAGTTTCTTTTTCCTCAGGTAAGAAGTCACTCTAAGAGAAGCATGAAGTGACCATGGAGTACTGTGCTGATGAAAATTAGGAAGTGTGAAATTGTTTTTCAAGACAGTAAAGAGAAGGAAGAAAAGAAGAAGGAGGAAGCAGAAAGAAATTAGATAGGTAATTATAGAACCCTTGGGTCTCACTGAGGCTATAGCTGAGGTGAGGTGTTATGAATATAAAATGGGATCATTCATCATTTTTCTTTCTTAGTGTACAGCTATTTAGAAAGAGGTACAGACAAGTTAACAGGACTTGGAATTTTGTCTGTTAATTATGATGCAATAAGAGAAATAACAAAATCATAATGACACAAAATAATACTGTATTCTTCCCAATCTCCATTGTTTCTATAAACAGGACTACAGCTCTAGACCCTTTGAAACATGTCTGCAACACCTGCGGTGGAATACTGCTTCACTGACCTTAGACCCCGTGATATGGTTTGTTCTGACCCACAGAATTAGAACAGTCGTCTTAAAAGTAGCCTTTAAGTATGCCTACATGCTTTGTCTGGTTCTGTGTGTCTTCAACCAAGTGCATGAATGTAGTCTTCTCAGACAACTGCCTGTTTCACAATAAAGGAAGCCGGTAAAGCTGTAATGCATGATTCAGAAATAGCTCCTCTTCTCATCATCCACAGAGACTAGAATCATGTTACACATCATTATTTCATCAGAAATCCAATGAATACATTACAAAATGATCTTCTCAGTGGTAATACAAAGGTGCCACCAAAGAGAAAAATAGAATCTGAGCCAGATAAGGCAAGAAGAGAGCAGGTATCTGCATTGGAAGTCCCATCAAAGCGGAAGTGAGGTAACACTATTAGAAGAAGTGATCTAGACAGATAGGAGGCAGGGGGTAGAGAACAGGATAGCTGAACTTGAGATTTTTAGGAGGCCAAGGAAAATGTAATCTTAATTAACCTAGCTCAGGATTAATCATATCTTAAACTAGATTTTTCTTTATGGTGTCTTAACTTGGAGGTGATTTCAATTCCAGGACCAATTTACTTTTTTCTCTGGCACCAAAGTGCACTTCCTTTTAACCACTATACTGGACAAAATGTGCCACATAGATCAAATGCTTAAAACAATACATTGGTTGCTAAGAATTTCCCAAGCATCCAATTAAGTCCTTAATCTAAGGCATATATTAAAGTTAACTGAGGCCTTCAAAGAGAATCCTCAATTCTTAAGTCCCGGTTTAGCTTGAGTTTAGTTAGGCTCACTGATGTGGAGCTCAGTATCAAAATTCTCAAGGCTTCTAGATGGATGATTCTTCTGGGCCACTAAACTTGAAAATCCCTTTGAAAGAAAAAGGTTCTACAGTATGTTGCTTATGATATAATTACAATCTATAATACGTGGCTTGGGTGACAGGAATTATCAGGTATTGCTATAGTAACAATGTTGTCACCAGACCAGGAATGATAACTATAACCCTTAACCTTTCTACTAAAGAGAAAGCTGCCATGTAACTGCTTTTTCTTTTGAGGGATTTTGCCACACTTTTGTTTATGCCACATCATACTGGACCTGGAGCCAGCATTCATTTGGTTTACACCCAGTTTTGCCTTTAAAAAGCTACGTCCTAGACAAAGTAATAACTCCCAGGGATTGCATCTGAAAGCAAGATCGAATCTTCATAATTTGCATTACCTCAAGGTGAATTCATCTCAAAGGAGGCGACAGCCGTTTAGGCTGACCTTGGGAGTATTTATAGGCTTGCTTTCTTTTTCCATCTAAGCCACCTGGCAGCTACTGACAGTCATCAGGCAGTGCTCACTGATGTGCACTGACCACAGAGGCCTGGAACAAAAAGGTAACTGGAGCCAGCATTTGCCATTAGCACTGTTGGGTGCTCTATCGAGGGGGACCAAGGAGGATATCCTGTGTTTGCAATATGTCAAAGGGATCCAAAGATGGATAGTAGGATAAGATACTTAAGCAACATCAAAGAGTCTGTCACTTTTTTGCTTTCGACTTTTCTTAGCTGTCATGTCCTCTAGGATTGCTGCAATAATGCAAACATCCATGTGTTATATGGCAGTACACTTGGGGGAGACTTGAACAAATGTCTGTATGCTCATCCTAGATGGGAACCGGGTCTGGTGTCTGTAAGGGTACCACCGAAGTCCTTCTTGGTAATCCAGTGAGTTTTACTGGGGCTACATGCAGCAATATTGGTAAATAGTTGCAGAAATGACTTAAAGTCAGCTGCATTATCAAAAACTCACCCTAACAGGGGTAACAGCTTGTGGAAGCTGAAAACCTTTCAGAGGTTCACTGCACATCCTATAAACAATTCTATAAGTTGGAGAATGTCCTTCTCGGGTAACTCAGTTGGTCTGAGCTTCTTCCATGCAGCTCAGTTTGTCTCTGTCTCTTCCTGACTGTTTAGATGGTCTTTCCTTCATCTAGGCAGTTCAGCTGGTCTGATGCTCGGGGAGAGAGGAGCCTAGTAAAGCTGGTTAGTTTCAGTAACTTCCTAAAGACTCTGAATTGCCTACTTTCTGGTCTCAATGAGTTTCTCTGCAGGATAGACTATTTCACCCACTTTAGAGAATCCTATTGATCTACCCACCCCTTAATGTCCTGTATCTTATGGAGCTTCTTTTCCAAGATGGATGTGTATGATCTCAAAAGAAATGGCTACACAACATCACTCAGCCATGTTATATCATGCGAAAATAGCTCCCTCCATCCAGAAATGACGGGATTCCCTCAAGCTTTTAACTATATTTGCTTTGTAATGAGCTGTACCTAATTGAATTCAGTGGATGTGTCACATTCAAGTTGTGACTTTTGAGAAACATCATCAACACTTCTTTTTCTCTCTTAGATCCCACTGGTTCCCTGGTAGAGGAGGAGACTCATAGCTCCCATCTCAGTTTATTTGATGGCAGCAACCCATCCTAACAGCGCACATGTAGGAGAGACTGTTCATGAGAGCAAAACTCAAACAAACCTGTAGATCGATCAAGACTACAACAGTTGCCCAGTGGAAGCACAGACTGCAATAACTATTCTTACCACATGAATTCATTGAGTATGAATTGGTTGTCACATAGCAACATCTCACTGATATTGGCCACAGTTATTCTTTCTTGAAGAGAAGGGTCAGCAGGCTGATATCGGAGGCACTGCGCTTTATCTGAAGCTAAGCTTAATAATTATCTGTGGCTGTCAATCCAGCTGTTTCATTTCTCTAACAGGCAGAGTCTGGGTTTTGACTTCTGTGTGTGTCAGTTTCACAAGTTTTTCTGATCATAGCTGGGATGAAAACACTTTTTTTTGGCAGTTTCCTTCTATCATCAGAATATATGATTCTTCCATAGTAAGCCCTCTCTTAGGGCTATAATCCTTTAGAAAGGCCAGCTGAGATCAGATTAATAGTAGGCCAACTTAGGAATTAAGAAGGGACACAGACTTTCTAGTTAAATTCTGTAGAAACAGCATCTCTTTGGCCTTGCACATGTTTTTTTGAGCTCTTCAATATTCTTGAAAAAAATGCTGTTTGGTTGAACTTATGTATTTATGTTTTGTAGAGATCAGAGCTCATTATAAAAGTAACAGAAATTATTACACAAATTTAGGAAATTCTTTCAGAATTGTTCATACTGGTTGTACTAGACCTTAGCCTGAGTTGAGTAGCCTCAGGGAACAAAGTTGCCATCCTTGTTCCTTCATGCTTTCTCCTCTTGCCTCTCTTGATGACAAAGGCACTGATCTACTGACCATATTCTTTATTTCACTTTCTTCTGGTTGTTTATCAGACTGATTTCTTCTAATTTGTTCATTAGCCTACATAGTCCTTTTAGAACCAAGAGAATCAATACTGGGATTCACCTCACATTATGACTGCAAGCAGCTTCACATCTTTGTGGCCTACTTAAAAATTACGCATGGTATAAAACCTCTATCATTACAGTTTAAATCATAGGTTCAAGTCAGGTCAGTCCAGCTAAGAGGGCAAGCTCTTTCCCCATTCTGCAAGCATGTTCCTTCTGCAGCTATCTGAGAACATATACATTAAACATAATCTTGAAATTGGGGAAAGAGATTCATGATTGTAATGAGGGACATTTATAGAAAGATATATTTATAAGAGCTCATCAGATGAACACACAGAAATGTTCCAAGTTAAGTTTTTGAAAATTTAACATTTGACCTTATTAAATCATAGTTCAATCTTTAGCTTTATTGAGACAATTTCCAAAATTGTGTACAATTTGTGGTGGTTTGAATAAGAATGGCCCCATAGTTACATCTACTTGAATGCTTAGTCATCAGGGAGTGGTACTATTGAAACCTTACACACATCAGAATGGCTAAGATCAAAAACTCAAGTGACAACACATGCTGGAGAGGATGTGGAGAAAGGTGAACCCCCCTCCATTGCTGGTGGGAATGTAAACTTGTACAACCACTTTGGAAATCAATCTGAAACTTTCTCAGACAATTAGGAATAGTGCTTCCTCAAGATCCAGCTATACTACTCCTAGGCATATATACAAATGATGCTCAAGTACACAACAAGGACATTTGCTCAACCATGTTTGTAGCAGCTTTATTCGTAATAGCCAAAACCTGGAAACAACCCAGATGTCCCTCAACGGAGAAATGGATACAGAAATTGTATCCATTTATACATTTATACAATGGAATACTACTCAGCAATTAAAATCAAGGAAATTATGAAATTTACAGGCAAATGCTGGGATCTAGAAAAGATCATCCTGAGTGAGGTATTTCAGAAGCAAAAGACATACACAGTATATACTCACTTATAAGTGGATATTAGAAATAAAACATAGGATAAACGTACTAAAATCGTACACCTAAAGAAGCTAAGCAAGAAGGAGGATCCTGGTAAGATAATCAATCCTCACTTAGAAAGACAAATGGGATAGACATTGGAAGAAAGAGAAAATGGTGAACAGGACAGGAGCCTACCACAGAGAGCCTCTGAAAGACTCTACCCAGCAGGGTATCAAAGCAGATGCTGAGACTCATAACCAAACTTTGGGCAGAGTGCAGGGAATCTTATGAAAGAAGGGGGAGATAGAAAATCCTCGAGGGGACAGGAGGGCCACAAGGAGAGCAACGGAACCAAAATATCTGGGCCCAGGGGTCTTTTCTGAGACTGATACTCCAACTAAGGACCATGCATGGATATAACCTAGAAACCCTGATTAGATGTAGCCCCTGGAAGCTCAGTATCCAAATGGGTTTCTAGTAAAAGGAACAGGGACTGTCTCTGACATGAACTCAGTTGCTTGCTCTTTGGTCACTTCTCCCTGAAGGGGGAGCAGCCTTGCCAGGCCACAGAGGAGGACAGTGCAGCCAGTCCTGATGAGACCTGATAGGCTAGGGTCCAATGGAAGGGGAGGAGAACCTCTCCTATCAGTGGACTTAGAGAGGGGCACAGGAGGAGATGAGGAGGGAGAGTGGGATTGGGAGGGAATATGGGAGTGCGTTACAGCAGGGATACAAAGTTAGTAACCTGTAATTAATATAAAAATAAAAATTTACAAAAAAGAAAAAGATTAGGTGGTGTGGCCTTATTAGATTAGGTGTGGCCTTGCTGGAGGAAGTGTGTCACTGGGTTGGGCCTTGAGGTTTCCAAAGACCATGGTAGACAGAGTTCTCTTTCAGCCTATGGATCAGGATGTAGCTTTTATCTACTTCCTTAGTACCACACACGCCTGCCACCATTCTCCCTGAGATTGGCAGCCCCAGAATCAAAGATGCCAATGATTTATAGGACTAAGCCTCTGAAACTGTAAGCAAGCCCCTAGTTAAATGATGTTCTTTATAAGCTGCCTTGGTTATGGTGTCTCTTCACAGCAATAGAACAGTAACTAAGACAATGTACAAAATCATAATTTCATATATGTAAACATTATAATTATCACAGTCAGTAGATCATATCACTCTCATTTGGAGCAAACATTTGAAATATGTTCTGATATAAAAATTTCAATACAAAATATCATATTTTAATTGTAGTAATGATGTTATATTATAGACTCCTCGAACTTATATAAAAGATTCTAATGATTGTTACCGCCAATTATATGTCCAAAATTGTGTGGACCAGAAGAATAGAAAAGTGGGTAGAAACATAAAATCTCCGAAACTGTATCATGAAGACTGTAAGAGACAGCTGACTATAGTGGTAATAAGGAGATTTAATCAGCGATTCAGTAATGAAAGTCTTCTGTCAAAGAAAAATAAGATCTGATGGCTTCAATGATGAATCCTTCCAAACATTACAGATGGAATGATACTTCTCAAATAATTTGAAGAGAGTGAATAATATTTTGTAAGATTAGCATTATGTTGGGAACAAAAAGAGATAGACTCTTATAAAAAAGCAAAATGACAGACTAACATCTCTTATGAGCATACAGACACAGACGTTCTCAATAAAATACTAGCAAATCAAATTCAGAAGCATATATAAAAAGGATCATACTCCATGAAAAAGTGGGATATGTCACTGGAGTTCAAAGATGGTTCAAACTATTCAAATAAATAAATAAATAAATAAATAAATAAATAAATAAATGTTGTACCCCCATTAACAGAATAAAAAATAACAGATTAAAAATAATTTAAGTGGGCGGGGCAAGATGGCAGCGCCGGGAGGACTCTCATTCTGAGGAGCAGCACAGCAGGATTGGCACAGTGACCAGCAATCAGAACTCGCGGCCATAAAACACAAGTGGTTGTGTTTCTCAGGTGAGAGGATACCCCACGGTGGGGGATTCGATCAGCTTTAACTCACCCGGCAAAACCGCGGAAGAGATCCCCGTTCCGCCAGGCGCTTGGTCGCCAGCCCAGAGCTACCCGCCAGCGCGATCTGGTCACGGTCCCAGACTGAACTGTGGGCCCACAACACCATAGACTGGATCTCCCAGTCGAGAGATAACCCCACGGAGCAGGAAACAATTGGGACCGACCCCAGGTTACCCAGACATCCCCTGGAAAAGACTCGGGTTCCGCGGGTGCCCCAGGAGCCAGCCCGGACCCAGAGCCGGGAGGGACAAAGGCGCCTGCCTGCACAGAGCCCTGCCTGCGCGCGTGATTCGCCGCCTCAGATAGAACTGTGGGCACCAGGGCAACAGGGCACCAGACTGCGTGTCTCTGGCAGGAGGAAACCCCCAGCGGAGGGGGTCAGCAGCTCTAACGCTTAGGACACCCAGCACCAAAACACTTCCTGGACTCACGCAGACTCTAGTGCAGGCAGAAGCGCTGTGCTCTGCCGCCATTGTTGCGTTCCCCTGGGGCACTGGGACACACAGCTGCATCCTCGGACCTGCAGGAGTCAAAGAGCCATTACAACAGCCCTCAGATACTGTGCCAGGGATCGGCCAGTTGTCCCTGGCTGGACTGCCAAAACTGTAGGAATCCCTGATCCTTCAGGGGGGCTGCACCCACAGCGTCTGGACCAGAGCGGTGCCTGTAGCCGCCATCCCAGACAGAGACACACAGCTTCTGGTCCAGAGTGAGGCACCCAGCCTCCAGACCAGAACAGTGCCCCCAGGTGCCAAATCAACCTAGGTGCACATTCTCCAGGTCCAGAGCAGAGCAATCAGCCTTTGGCCCAGAGACTTGCTGAGTGCACCTCCCACTTTCTCAGACAGAACTGTGCGCCCCAGGATAACAGACTGAGTTTCCCTGCTGGGAGAAAACCCCATAGCTAGGGAATCAGCAGTTTCTTCAAGAGGACTGTACATGGAAATTTAGTGAGCAGCAGCACACTAAATTTATAACAAGAAACCCAGCAGTGGGGCAGCTGTCTTGAGAAATTTTATGGGTAAGAGGAGATCCCCCCCTGCCTAACATAGACCACAGCTACTACTCAGGGCTATAAACCTGAGGTGAGCAGTGGCATCTCCGGAGAAACACTGGCCATACAGTGACCATAACCAAAAATCAGAGAAGGACTCCTTCAGGAAAAATCATCTTCCGGCCAAGGGGATACTCCCTACCTCAGGACTCCAGGAAGCACAGAAACTAACAGCCAAACCCTAAATCAGCCCAATGGGTAGAGGTCAGCGTAAAGGCTCAACCAACAAAAGACAGAGCAATATGGCATCTCCAGAACCCAGCCATCCAGGGGCGAACAGCCCTGAACAATGCAGCATAATAGAAAATCAAGAAGAGGACCTCACATCTATGTTGATGAAGAGGATAATAGAGGAGACAAATAAAATACGTAAAGAATTAGAGGAAGATAAAACCAAACAGATCATGGCTATCCGTAAAGAAATGGAGGAAGATAAAGACAAGCAAATTAGGGCCATCCGTGAAGAAATACGGGAAGATGCAGCCAAACAGCTTGTGGCCTTCAGAGAAGAAATAATTAAATCACTGAAAGAAATCAAAGAGACAGAGTTGAAGGAACTAAAAGAAAAAGAGGAAAATACAAGCAGACAGGTGAAGGAAGTAAACAAAACAACTCAAGACCTGAAGATAGAACTAGAAAAATTAAAGAAAACACAAATGGAGGAAATAATGGAGAGGAAGAATTTAGGGAAGAAAACAGGAACTACAGAGGTAAGCATAACCAACAGAATACAAGAAATGGAAGAAAGAATCTCAGGTGTAGAAGATACAATGGAAGAAATCGATGTATCTGTCAAAGAAAATGTGAAATCCAAAAAATTCCTGACACAGACCGTCCAAGAAATCCAAGACAATATGAAAAGACAAAATTTGAGAATAATAGGAATAGAGGAAAAAGAAGACTCCCTTCTCCAAGGCCCAGAAAATATTTTCAACAAAATCATTGAAGAAAATTTCCCCAAGTTAAAGGAGAAGCCAATAAGGATACATGAGGCCTACAGAACACCCAACAAATTTGACCAGAAAAGAAAATCCTCCCGCCACATAATAATCAAAACAGGAAGTATACAGAACAAAGAAAAAATACTAAAAGCTGCAAGGGAAAAAGGCCAAGTAACATATAATGGCAAACCCATTAGAATCACACCTGACTTTTCAACAGAAACTATGAAAGCCAGAAGGGCCTGGACAGATATCATGCAGACCCTAAGAGAACACAGATGTCAACCCAGGCTACTATACCCTGCAAAACTCTCAGTCCTCATAGACGGAGAAAACAAGATATTCAATGACAAAAACAAATTTCAACAATACCTACACACAAATCCAGCATTACAGAAGACACTGGAAGGGAAAATACAACCCAAGAAAATTAGCTTCTGTCAAGAAAACACAGGAAATAATTAACCTTACTACAGCAAAACAAAAAGCAACCAAGCACACAAACTTATGAACACAGCCAACATCAAAATCAAAGGATCTAACAGCCACTGGTCATTAATCTCTCTCAACATCAATGGACTCAACTCTCCAGTAAAAAGACACAGATTAACAGAATGGATACGTAAACAAAACCCAGCAATCTGTTGCATACAAGAAACACACCTAAGACACAAAGATAGACATTACCTGAGGGTAAAAGGTTGGAAGATGACTTTCCAAGCAAATGGACCCAAGAAACAAGCAGGAGTAGCCATTCTAATATCTGATAAAATAGACTTTCAACCAAAAATAATAAAAAGAGATGAGGAAGGACACTTCATACTCATCAAGGGAAAATTCCACCAGGAAGACATCACAATCCTGAACATCTATGCCCCAAATACAAGAGCACCCACATTTGTAAAAGAAACATTGATAAAATTTAAACCACATATAGATCCCCACACATTAATAGTGGGAGACTTCAACACCCCACTCTCGACAAAGGACAGGTCAACAAAACAGAAATTAAACAAAGAAACAATATCTCTGACAGAGGTCATGAATCAAATGGACCTCACAGACATCTACAGAACTTTATACCCAAACACAAAAGAATTTACCTTCTTCTCAGCACCTCATGGAACCTTCTCCAAAATAGACCATATAGTTGGTCACAAAGCAAGCCTCAACAGATACAAGAAGACTGAAATAATCCCTTGTATCCTGTCTGATCACCATGGAATAAAGCTGGACTTCAACAACAACAGAAATAGCAAAAAGCCTACACACTCATGGAAACTGAACAACTTGTTACTAAATGACAGCTGGGTCAGGGAAGAAATAAAGAAAGAAATTAAAGCCTTTCTAGAACTCAATGAAAATGAAGACACAACATACCCTAACTTGTGGGACACAATGAAAGCAGTGCTAAGAGGAAAGTTCATAGCACTAAGTGCCTTCAAGAAGAAATTCGAGACAGCTCATTCAAGCAACTTAATGGCCCACTTAAAAACCCTAGAAAAAGAAGAAGCAGACACACCAAAAAGGAGTAGACGGCTGGAAATAATCAAACTCAGGGCTGAAATCAATCAATTAGAAACAAATAAAACAATTCAAAGAATCAATGAAACCAAGAGCTGGTTCTTTGAGAAAATCAACAAGATAGACAAACCCTTAGCCAAGCTAACTAAAAGGCAGAGAGACACCACCCAAATCAACAAAATCAGAAATGAAAAGGGGGACATAACTACAGACACTGAGGAAATCCAAACAATCATTAGGACTTACTTCAAAAGTCTATATGCCACAAAATTTGAAAATCTAAATGAAATGGACAATTTTCTTGATCGATTTGACTCACCAAAGCTGAATCAGGACCAGGTAAATCAACTAAATAGTCCTATATCCCCCAAAGAAATAGAAGCAGTCATCAAAAGTCTCCCATCCAAAAAAAGCCCAGGACCAGATGGCTTCAGTGCAGAATTCTACCAGACCTTCAAAGAAGAGCTAACTCCAATTCTCTTCAAACTATTCCACAAAATAGAAACAGAAGGAACATTACCAAACTCATTCTATGAAGCCACAATCACCTTGGTACCTAAACCTCACAAAGACTCAACAAAGAAAGAGAATTTCAGGCCAATCTCCCTTATGAACATTGATGCAAAAATACTTAACAAAATACTTGCAAACCGGATCCAAGAACACATCAAAGATATTATCCACTATGACCAAGTAGGCTTCATCCCAGGTATGCAGGGGTGGTTCAATATACGGAAATCCATCAATGTGATCCACCATATTAACAAACTGAAAGAAAAAAACCACATGATAATCTCCCTAGATGCTGAAAAAGCATTTGACAAAATCCAACATCCATTCATGTTTAAAGTACTGGAGAGTTCAGGGATACAAGGCACATATCTAAACATAGTAAAGGCGATATACAGCAAGCCTATAGCCAACATCAAACTGAACGGAGAGAAACTTAAAGCAATCCCACTGAAATCAGGGACAAGACAAGGCTGCCCACTGTCTCCATATCTCTTCAACATAGTGCTGGAAGTCCTTGCTAGAGCAATAAGACAGTCGAAGGAGATCAAGGGGATACAGATGGGAAAGGAAGAAGTCAAATTATCACTATTTGCAGATGATATGATAGTATATATGAGTGACCCCAAAAACTCTACCAGGGAACTCCTACAGCTGATAAACACCTTCAGCAAAGTGGCCGGATATAAAATTAACTCAAAAAAATCAGTAGCACTCCTGTATACAAAAGACAAAAGGGCTGAGAAAGAAATTAGAGAAACAACACCATTCACAATAGCCACAAATGACATAAAGTACCTTGGCGTAACCCTAACCAAGGAAGTCAAAGACTTGTATGAAAAAAATTTCAAGTCTCTGAAGAAAGAATTAGAGGAAGATATGAGAAGATGGAAAGATCTCCCATGCTCATGGCTTGGCAGGATTAACATAGTAAAAATGGCCATCTTACCAAAAGCAATCTACAGATTTAATGCAATTCCCATCAAATTGCCAACACAATTCTTTACAGACCTGGAAAGAAAAATTCTCAACTTTGTATGGAATAACAAGAAACCGAGAATTGCTAAAACAATCCTCTACAATAAAAGATCTTCTGGAGGTATCTCCATCCCTGATCTCAAGCTGTACTATAGAGCAACAGTTATAAAAACTGCATGGTACTGGCATAGAAACAGAATGGTGGATCAATGGAATCGAACAGAAGACCCAGAAATAAACCCACACACTTACAGACACCTGATTTTTGACAAAGATGCCAAAACCATACAATGGAAAAATGATAGCATCTTCAACAAATGGTGCTGGTCCAACTGGATGTCTACATGTAGAAAAATGAAAATAGATCCATACTTATCACCCTGCACAAAACTGAAGTCCAAGTGGATCAAAGACCTCAACATAAAACCAGACACATTAAATCGGCTAGAAAAAAAAGTGGGGAATACCCTAGAACTCATTGGTACAGGAGAAAACTTCCTGAACAGAACACCAACAGCACAGGCTCTAAGAGCAACAATCAATAAATGGGACCTCATGAAATTGAAAAGCTTCTGTAAAGCAAAGGACACCGTCATCAAAACAAAGCGACTGCCTACAGATTGGGAAAGAATCATCACCAACCCTCTATCTGAGAGAGGACTCATATCCAATATATATAAAGAACTAAACAAGCTGAAAAGCAACAAACCAAGTAATCTACTTAAAAAATGGGGAACAGAGCTAAAGAGAGAATTCTCTGCAGAGGAATATCGAATGGCAGAGAAGCACTTAAAGAAATGCTCAACCTCATTAGCCATTAGGGAAATGCAAATCAAAACAACCCT
Source organism: Psammomys obesus (assembly GCF_907164565.1). NCBI lineage: Eukaryota > Metazoa > Chordata > Mammalia > Rodentia > Muridae > Psammomys > Psammomys obesus. The sequence goes on from NW_026586816.1 coordinate 11,321,422, forward strand.
GAGATTTCACCTTACACCCATCAGAATGGCCAAGATGAAAATCTCAAGGGACAACACATGCTGGAGAGGTTGTGGAGAAAGGGGAACGCTTCTCCACTGCTGGTGGGAATGTAAACTGGTACAACCACTCTGGAAATCAATCTGGCGCTTTCTCAGACAACTAGGAATAGCGCTTCCTCAAGATCCAGCCATACCACTCCTAGGCATATACCCAAAAGAGGCGCAAGTACACAACAAGGACATTTGTTCAACCATGTTTGTAGCAGCTTTATTTGTAATAGCCAGAAGCTGGAAACAACCCAGATGCCCCTCAACTGAAGAATGGATGCAGAAACTGTGGTACATCTATACAATGGAGTATTACTCAGCAATGAAAAATAAGGAAATCATGAAATTTGCAGGTAAATGGTGGGACCTGGAAAGGATCATCCTGAGTGAGTTGACCCAGAAGCAAAAAGACACTCACGGTATATACTCACTCATATAAACATACAATATAGAATAAACTCACTAAAAGCTGTACATCTAAACAAACTAAGCAAAAGAGAGGACCCTAACTAAAATGTTCAATCCCCAACCTGAAAGGCAAAGAGGATGGACATCAGAAGAAAACGAAAATAGGAAACAACCTCGGAACCCGCTACAGAGGGCCTCTGAAAGCCAGAAGAAAACAGGAAACCACCTTGAAACCTGCCACAGAGGGCCTCTGAAAGCTTCTGCAGTATAGACTGTCAAAGCAGATGCTGAGCCTGATGGCCAACTGATGGGCAGAGTGAATGGAATTTTATGTAAGAAGTGGGAAATAGTAAGAGCTGGAGGGAACGGGAACTCCACAAGCAGAGCAACAGAACAAGATAATTTGAACACAGGGAACTTCCCAGAGACTCCTACTCCAACCAAGGACTATTTGTGGAGATGACCTGGAACCCCTGCACAGGTGTAGCCCATGGCAGTTCAGTGTCCAAGTGGGTTACATAGTAATGGGAAGAGGGACTGCCTCTGACATAATCTGATTGGCCTGCTCTTTGATCACTTCCCCCTGGGGGGGAGCAGCCTTACCAGGCCACAGTAGAGGACAATGCAGCCACTTTTGATGAGAACTGATAGACTAAGATCAGAAAGAAGGAGAGGAGGACCTCCCCTATCAGTGGACTTGGGGAGTGGCATGCATGCAGAAAGGGGAGGGAGGGTGGGATTGGCAGGGGAGGAGGGAGGGGCTTATGGGGGGATACAAAATGAATAAAGTGTAATTAATAAAAAATAAAAATAAAAAAAAATAATTTAAGTGAAAACAAAGGCTTTGACAAAATTCAATGCTTTCCATGATAGATAAAAATTTCTCAAAATCCTATATAAAATGTATCTTAGCCTATCAGATCACATCAGAAGTGGCTGCATTGTCATCTTCTGTGGCCTGGTAAGGCTGCTCTCCCCTCAGGTGGAGGTGATCAAAGAGCAGGCCAATCAGATTATGTCAGAGGCAGTCTCTCTTCCCATTACTATGAAACCCACTTAGACACTAAACTGCCATGGACTACATCTGTGCAGGGGTTCTAGGTTATCTCCATGCCTGGTACTTGGTTGGAGTATGATTCTCTGGGAAGACCCCTGTGTTCAAATTTTCCGGTTCTGTTGTTCTCCTTGTGGGGCTCCTGTCCCCTCCAGATCTTACTATTTCCTACTTAAGATCAGAAGGAAGGAGAGGAGGACCTCCCCTATCAGTGGACTTGGGGAGGGGCATGAGTAAAGAAGGGGAAAGGAGGGTGGGATGGGGAGGGGAGGGAGGAGGGGGCTTATGGGAGGATACAAAGTGAATAAAATGTAATTAATAAAAAAAGAAAAACAAAGAAACAATGTATCTTAGCATAATATAGGCCATATATTACAAGACTTCAAGTAATATCATACCCAATGATAAAGGTCAAAACCTTTTTCTTTCAGATTAAAAATACATCAGATTTTCTGAGAAAGCACCAGATTGATTTCCAAAGTGGTTGTACAAGTTTACATTCCCACCAGCCATGGAGGAGAGTTCCCCTTTCTCCACATCCTCTCCAGCATGTGTTGTCACTTGAGTTTTTGATCTTAGCCATTCTGATGAGTGTAAGGTAAAATCTCAGAGTCGTTTTGATTTGCATTTCCCTGATGACTAAGGATGCTGACCATTTCTTTAAGTGTTTCTCTGCCATTTGATGTTCCTCTATTGAGAATTATCTGTTTAGCTCTGTACCCCATTTTTAATAGGATTACTTGGTTTGTTGGTGTTTAACTTCTGAAGTTCTTTCCAGAGACTGATACCCCAACCAAGGACAATGCATGAAGAAGTCCTAAAACCCTGGCTCAGTATCCAGGTTGGGTTGATAGTAAAGGAAACACGGAATTTCTCTGCCATGAGTTCAGTGACAGGCTCTCTGATCACTTCCTCCTGATGGGGGTGGGGGAGACTTACCAGGCCACAGAGGAAAATAATGCAGCCAGTCCTGATAAGAACTGATAGACTAGGGTCAGAGGGAAGGGGAGGAAGACCTCCCTTTTCATGGGACTAGGAGAAGAGCATAGGGGGATAAGAGGGAGGATGGGATTGGGAGGAGATGAGGGAGGGGAGCCACAGTCGGGATATAAATTGAATAAATTTTGATAAATGATAATAATAAAAAAAGAAAAAGTACATCAGAGATGTCAACTCTCGGCCCTTCTGTTCAGCACAGTCTTAGGAATCCTACATAAGAAATAGGGAGTAAAGTGAGAGAAAAGCATACAAATTGGAAAAGGAATAAGTAAAACTGTCACTCTTTGTGAATTATGTGTGTGTGTATATGCCATTGATGAAATAACCCAAAGATTGCACAAATAAATAAAAAGACACACTAATGAACAAAAGAGTGGACTTATTCAACTGCCCATACTACCTAAAAAAACCCATAGATTTGGTGTAATCTTCATCAAAATTTCAACAGAATTCTCTACAAAAATGCAACAAAAGCTAGTCTAAAAAATATATAGAACCATCTAAAACCTGAGAGCAAAGCAAATGCCTTGACAAAGAAGAATAAATTATCATTTATTTTCTAATTAAATCTAATTACTATGTTAGAGTAGTTTTTAAGTTACAGTAATTAAAATAATATGCTATTAATATAAAATAGATACAAATACCCATGGCATGAAAGTCAAAGCCATTCCTATGTGTTCAGGTAACATAGGATCAGAGGTCCAAGAACATAATGGAGATACAATGGTTATTTCAATAAATACACTGGGAAAACTGCTTCTCTACATTTAAGAGGCTAAATTTCACCCCAGCCCTCATTTTCTGTCTTCAAATCAACACAAAATGGACTGAAGACTTAGATATAAGAACTGGAAACTGTGAAACTCCTAGAATGAGACACTGTGTAAAATGATTCTTGACATTGTCCTTAACAATAATACCCAAAGCACCAACAGTAAAAGCAAAAATAAATGAGTGTGCCCACATAAAACTTTAAAGCTTTAGAACAGCGAACAAGCCAATCAACTTTGTGAAAGGGAAGTCTGGAGAACGGTGGAAGATCTTTGAAAGCCTGCATCCAAAGACAAGGGTTTAACATCCAAAATAAACAAGCAATCCACACAACTTTGCAGTGAAAGAGAAATAAATATATTAAACGCTAAAAGAATAACTCACATAGTCGTTTTATTAGTAAAACACACAGGTCAGCAAGAAGTGTGTGATCCCACACACAGGCTCTGAGAACGCAAATCAAAACCAAAAGGAAATGTCAGTCCATACTTGGATTGTTGTTCTCAAAGGACAAGTAAAATCACTGGTGTTGGGAGGGTATGGAGAAAAAGAAAGTGGGACTATCTTTACAGGTAATGTAGCACATGCTGAGTTCTTAAAGGCTTGGAATGTGGCTATTGTTTGATCTACTGATACAGTTTCTGAGCATGTAGCTGAAGAAAGAGGAATCACCATTTGGAAGAGGAATCTCTAGTCCCATGTTCTCTGTATCCCCATTTATAATTATTAAGACATGATTAAAATCTAAATGTCCATTAACAAAGGAGGAACTTAGAGGATGTCATGGCAAGTGAAATATGCCAGAGAGGAAAAAAAATCTACTGTATTCTCTCTCTCTCTCTCTCTCTCTCTCTCTCTCTCTCTCTCTCCATCTCTCCCACCCCCAGCCAAACCAACAGCAGCAAAGTAGAAGGGTGGTTGGAAGTAACTGGAAGGAGGTAAGACAATGGGAAATGGTTGTCCCAAAATTAGAAATCAAATCACTATTAAAAGTAATTGCTTGCATGTTTTTTTGAGAACCCATTTTGATAGCAGAGAGAAACAGCATTCGTGTTGAACATGCAGGTGAGTCTTCATTTGTCAGATACAAATCTAACAGCTGCTTTGCACACTACAGACTTTAATACCCCCTCCCTTTGCAGAAAATGTAGGGAGTAGTCAAAGAAATGACCAAGAAATAAACATAAGCCCCAGAGGAATACTTTTGTCATCAATCTGGCTAACCTGTTTCATGGTGTCATACCCTTGAACAAGGCATATGTGAGAAAGGAAAGAAAAGGATTTGCCTGGTAAACTGTGAGGCAGAGAAATAATTGCTACACTGTTACATTTATTTAGAATGACCTTTCAAGGAACTCAGGTCCACATTATCATTGATTATAGTCATTCACTTAAAGTATAAGAAATTCTGTGTTCAAAATTAAAAAGAGAGCATAACTTTTTTTTTTTTAAGGAAAGTACAATGACCGGTCATGACCACTGATATAATGGAAGTTTTTATTTTAGTAGGAAGTGGATTTTTGTTAATTAGTGACATTGGTAATTATCCAATATAAGCTGTGATGGAAAATCACAGGCAATGATGGAAAATTACAAGCACTTCTGAGACCATAAACCTGTGGCAGGGACAAGTGAATGAAAGGATGTCAGAAGTGACACTGAGTTGGTGATTTGGTGGAGCTGAACTGCAGCTACTCTAGAGGAGGCAGAGGAATGCACATAAGCACGTGTCTTCTGGAGAAAAGAGACTGGAAACAGGCTAGGACAGCCGGGCCCAGTGGCTTGCAGCTAACAGGCTGTGGAAAGAGGCCTTGTGCTCTGTATTGAGGACTTTTCCTTTACTGTGAGATCAGCAGAATACCATTCAGAGAGTTTAAGCAAACAAGCAGTAATGACAGGTTTTCTTTGTAAAAGAAAAAAATCTTGGTGCTGTATTGAGAATGGTCTAAGGAGCAAGAGACAAGTCAGATGTGGACAGAATAGTTAAGAGGCTTGGAGCTGGAGAAATGGTTAAGCTAGCAACATCCTTGCTGTGTAAACATGAGAACATGAATTTGTATTACAGGACACATCTATAAATCTGTGTGCTACAAAAAGGGCCCATAATCCCAGTGCTGGTGAGGGTGAGAAAGGAGGAGTTCTAGTGTTTGCTGGTCAGCCTGTGGACTGGAGTCAGTGAGACCCTGTTTTAATGAGAGAGCATGTCATAAAAATGAATAAAGTAAAAACACGGAGCACTATTGAAGAAGCATCCAAACTCAACTTCTATTCTACACACACACACACACACACACACACACACACACACACACACACACA
>NW_026586816.1:11327033-11332160 GCF_907164565.1 Psammomys obesus
CACACACACACACACACACACACACACACACACACACACACACACACGACAGAGACAGAGACAGAGAGAACTGCAGGCAAGACAGAGTATACTGGTAGTAATCACAAAAGAAAATATAACAGCTGTGGAAAGTAGTTCCAAGATAGAGTTGGCAGGATTTGTGATGAATTGGATGAGGAGAATAATATGGTAACTGTCAATATGACCCTGGCCTTCCCCTCTGCTTACATGAGCCCTGACTCCGTGTTAACTGACACCCTCAAGAGTTTCAACTACTATGTAACTGATTGTATTCTATATTTCTTGACTTAGCCATGTACATGGTCAATAAAAGCAGAAATTCCAGTTTGAGGCTTTGAAGCCTGCAACTGAGGCTTTCCTTTCCTGTGGTTTTGTTTCTCTGTGACAGCATGCCCGAATTGCCCTGCTGGAACATGATGAATACATGAAGGGGAGCTGAGATGTTCAGGCATCCCAATGGAGCTTGATCTGGATCAATAGGCTGACATTTGGCACATAACCAAAGGTGTAAGCCTAGCCAAAAGCAATACTACCTTGCAGCAGATTCCTAGCTGCATCTTGATGTGTGAGAAATGACTGATTTTGTATTATGCCGCCGAGATTTTATGTGTGCAGTACTTTTGGCAATAAACAAACTGAGAAATATATTTATGCCACAACCCTCTGTTAGATACTGAATATTTTTTCCCCAATTCATTTGTTGATACCCCATGCTCCAATAGATGGCATTAAGAAGTAGGGGGGTTGGGGAGATACTTAAGTCAGTAGGATTAGTGCCATTAGAAGAAGAAATTGCTGAGAAATTATTTTTAGTCATCAATTAAAGTCAAAATACGACAAGATCATCAACACACTTGTAAAATGACCCTTATCAGAAATTGGATCCACTGGCATCCATACTTTGGGCTTCCACGTTTTCCTAACTGCCAGAATGTTTATTTTTTAAACTACACAGTCTATGAAATTCTATTATAAGCAACCCAAGGAGACCAAGACTTCATTTTTGAAGAGCTGCTATCAGAGCAGAAGTGAATGTGTTACAACAATGCAGGATTCTTAGGACTAGAAAATCAAGGAGTTAAGTTTTGATGGGAGATTGTACCATTAAAACTTTCTAAGACATTGTTGGCAATTAATCAATACTCCTCAAAAGTTGGGTTAATAAGCATGCCTTTCCTTAGTAGTGGATGATCCCGAAAGAAGATTCTAAAGGGATAGATGGTGTTTTTGCATGTTTTTTGTTTGTTTGTTTGTTTGTTTAGCTTATCTTTGGTGACAGAAATGTTTTTATGTTTAAGCAACCATCATTTTTTAAAGGATGCTTACAAGATCATGTAACAGCAATGCATTTTTATAAAGTTAAGTTGGAAAAAATCCTTTTCAGTGGAAAGTTCCTGGTTGGCTTGCATTTCTATTGGTTATGTCCCACTTTTGGATTACTTCACAGAGAGTTACAAAGGGTACATCACCATTGATGGCAGAAACAAAACAGTCCCAACAGCGACATGGCTAGTTCAAAGCTACATATCTTCAAAGAGGATAAAAGCAGAAATTGAACAAAAGCTTCTTTCCTGGAGTTAAACTGTGGAATGATGGCAGGGATGGATCAGGCTGCTTACATGCAGTCCTGACCTCTGTTTATGGATGTTTTCAAGAGTTTCTACTTTAATTGTTGCTGCTAGGTTGGTGGTTCAGAAAAAAATGTTTCTGTCACATAGGTCATGCTGCTCAGAGGAGTTCAATTGCCTCCATATCTTTTTTTAACTTTGATTGCTATTGGTTTTAAATGCTTCAATAGATTTGCAACTTTAACATTCAAAAGACTCACCATAGCTCCTTAGTGAACTTAATAATGTAGGCTTGTCTCCCCCTTCCTTCATAAGATTCCCTGCACTCTGCCCAAAGTTTGGCTGAGTCTCAGCATCTGCTTAGATACCCTGCTGGGAAGGGGGAGATAGAAAGACCTGGAAGGGTCTGGAGCTCCACAAGGATAACAACAGAGTCAAAAAAAATCCAAGTCCAGGGGTCTTTTCTGAGACTGATACTCCAACCAAGGACCATTCATGGAGATAACCTGGACTACCTGCACAGAGGTAACCCATGGCAGCTCAGTCTTCAAATGGGCTCACTAATAAGGGGAGCAGGGGTTGTCTTTGACATAAACTCAGTGCTTGACTCTTTGATCATCTCCCCCTAAGGGGGAGGCAGCCTGATCAGGACACAGAGGAAGACTATGAAAGACAGTCCTGATGAGACCTGATAGGTGAAGGTCAGATAGAAGGGGAGAAGTACCTCCCCTAGCAGTGGACTAGGGAAGGGGCATTGGAGGGGGGGAGGGAGGGAAGGAGAGCGGGATTGGGAGGGATGAGAGCGGGGCTACAGCTGAGATACAAAGTGAATAAATTGTAATAAATAAAAAATTATATTAAAAATAATAATGTAGGTCTGGCATGGGGGCTGGGACTGAATTTCCAACAGGGTCTCAAGAGGTGATGCTTCTGGTGTATGTTAGGCAGCAATTCCTTGACGCATGCTACACTCCTGCTCATAAGTCCAAAGAGAGAATCATGGAAGTTTTATTTCATACAGTGTCACTCTGCCCCTCCCCCCTCTCTCTTTTGCTCTGCTCTCTCCTCCTCTTTCCTCCTCTCCTCTTTACTCTTCCTCCTCCCACCCTTCACTCTCTCTTCCTCAATCTCTCTTTTATCTTCTTTGTTTAATAATTGTTATAGTCATCTTATGTAAAGTCATACCTGTAAATGAACTAGATGCATTAGAGATGCAGGGTTTAATAATAATATATGTGCAAACCGCGAGGACTGGTAAGATCCCAGACTGCACCGCCTTTCTACTCTGCCTCTCATGCATTGTGAAACTGCATCTCCAATCATCTGAGGAACTGAAAACTGCGAGTCTTAGAGGATATGAAGGATTTTTTCTTATCCTTTCATGCCTACATTTTGCTGCTCAGGAGAAGGCAGCTTAAACCTGCACCACAAAACAAAAGCCATGGGGAGAGAGACAAGGGCTTTGTCCTGGATGAGTTCGCCTTTCCCTCTGGAAGGCCGCCAGCAGCAGTGGGAGGCAGGGCGGTGCTATGCCCACTTGGCTGCCGGCTTTCCTAAGTGAGCATTATTGGACCATTCCACTTTCCCCAGTTTTCCTTATGAGAGCAACAGCCTGAAATGTGACAGAGAGTGCAGATGTATGGATGGAAATGTTTCCTGGCTCACCATTCTTTCTTAATTTTTAATATATTTTCTGTGCATTTTATAAACTAAAAAGGAGTAATCTTACAGAAAACATAGACCAGCAAAAGAATGAAAGAAAAGAAGGTATAACTTCATTCTTCAGAGTAAAAAACTCTTTAATTTCTTTCTCATATTTTAGAGATAATGGCCCAGATAATGTGGCCTCCTTTTGCAAGGCCTTCTGTCTTCTCTTTTGGTTGCTGTTGTTGAGCAGTACTGGCTGAGCAGTGGGAGAGGCATGATGAAGAGTGAGCGTGCAAAAAGCGATTGCTTTAAGCACCTTGGCTTTTCCTTTCATATCTGCTTAAACAAATCATAAAACAAAATTTTATGATTTTTGCAAAATTAAGATCCTGCTTTATAGTTATTGGTAATTGCTTTCTTTTTAGTAATATGTTGGATGTTTTCAGTTATCACTAAACAACACATATGACAAGATTTTTGATGCCATAGAATTTTCATCTTTATCTCTTACGATAGTTTGAGTGTTAAAACCAGGGTCACCTCCCATACATTACTCCTTTTTGCCTCTTTTTTACATCTTACATGTTTCTGTCCTTATAGAAAAATGAGAAATAAGAACAGAGCAATAAAAAAGCTCAAATGTACAGCATTTTAACATGATGGAGACAAAGTTTGCCTGAGAGATGTGCAGGTTTGCTCCAGCCAAGGCTTTAAAGGGGGCAGAAGAGAAGGCCTGAGGCTCCAACACTACAAGAGCAGAGTGAGCTGGGGGGAAAGTAACCACACAGAGAGGCGGCATGGGGGGGGGGGAGATCTGATGAATACAGTCTCCCATCCCGGGGGAGAGTCAGCAGAAACAACAGATTTAAGAAGCAGATCCACAGCAAGCAACATCATCACAGTTTCTAAAAAAATAAGTCTGACTAAATATATGTGTTTTGTTAAATGAAAGAGTGTGAGAAGGTAAAAATGAAATATAGAATAACTTAATTATGCTGAATAGTGAAACAACCAAATAGTAATTTAAAAAATGTGAAATAAAAATTCTTATAAAAATCACTGCTTTCAATAATATATACTTTTAAATGTATCCTCACAACATGGAAAAGTAGGAATAACTGAATTTTATGTGAATAATTTTGCTTACCTCAATACACATTAAGTATTTTCAACACATGATGCTTATAAAATTATTGAGACTTTTATACATTTATGTAAATCTTTAAAATACAGAGTATTAGTAGAAAAATGGAGTAGATATGAAGTTCATAGTTATGGAACTGTTGACAACTAATAGTTGCTGAGAGAGAGAGTTCTTTGAGTATGTGGCCCTGATAGGTCAACTATATTCCAGTGAGAGGCCACATATACAAGAGTACATGGGTAGAACAAATTTGACTTAATAGGTAAGAAAAAACATAGCATCACCTTGGATGAGTAGGAAAAGGAGATGTGAATCTGAGCGAATTAGGGAAGGAGAAGAGCATGATCAAATTACCTTGTACAAGGGGGTTGGTGAGCTTGCTTAGTGGTTAGGAGCACGTGCTGATCTTGAAGAAGACACAAATTTGAATGCCAGCACTCATGTCAAGTGCCTCACAACTGCCTATAGCTTCAGTGCAGAGATACAATATCCTCCTCTGGCCTCCATGTGCGCCCATGCATATACAAACAAATATAATTTCAAAAATATCTTGTACTAAATTCTAAAATAACTACTAAAAATTATAAACAACACCAACAAAACAAGCTTGTTAGGTGTGCTTAACCCTTCATCCTAGAAAAACACATATAGGTTATTATCGACATGCATATGTGCACACACAGAGGCAGGCCGAAGCTGTAGTGCGCGGGTTATTGTCGACATGCATGTGTGCACACACAGAGGCAG
>NW_026586816.1:11332170-11350267 GCF_907164565.1 Psammomys obesus
ACATGCATGTGTGCACACACAGAGGCAGGCCGAAGCTGCAGTGCGCGCAGAGGTCAGCGTCAGTTCACTGAAACGCGCGACCACTGTCATTGCAGTTCATTGCAGTGTCAACGCAACAACTTGTGGTTCGCACCAGATGGGAGGTGTGGGGGCACAGCTTACGTATTTATATGAAGCTGCAATAAAAGCAGCATGGTCTCGCCGCATGCATACACATGGAACAGAATAAAATATACAAATATGGACACAGACTGTTATAGTTACCTGTTTTTTTAATAAAGGTGTGAAAAATACACATTAAAGAAAAGATATGTGCTTTAACAAATGGTGCTATAAAAGCTGGATATGGACACAGAAATAAACCTCAAAAGCAAAAAAGGTTTTAAAGGATGACATGATGCTCTAACACTACCTGCCAGTGGAAAATTCAGAGTACACTTTATGGCACAGGCATAGGCAAAAGGTTCTGAAGGGACCCACATTGCTCAAGACGTAACAGCTGCCTCTGACAAACTGGATGTCGTTAAATTGTACAGCTTGTAAAGGAAGAAACAGCTAATTGTGACCACCTACAGAATGGAGGAAAATCTAAAGATACATCTGATGGAGAATATATAGAATAGAGAGAGAAATAAAAAATAAACCAATCAATGAATGAACTAATAGCATGGGCAATTAGTTCTCAAGACATTAAACACAAATAACTAGTGGTCACATAAAAAATTTAACCTCATTAACCATGAGAGAAATGCAAAGCAGAATTTGATGTCCTCCTAGTCTGAATGTTCAATCTTAAGAAAATAAACAAGTACAAATGCTGGTGAGGACGTCCATGCCAAGGAGAGCACGTGTGCATTGCTGTGGGAGTGTGCACTAGTCCAGCCTCTTGGGAAGTCAGGTTGGACAATTCTCAATGGACTAGAAATAAGTCTAGCACATGACTCACACACAGCGCTCTGGGGTGAAGGTCTCCGAGTGGAAATGTCACAGACACTTGCACATCAAGTTTACCGTGGCAGTAGTGGCAAAAAGTAAGCTATGGAACAAAGTTAAATGTTCCAGATTAGGTAGGAAAAATGTGGTACAAAGACAATGGGACCTTTTTCAGCCATAAGGGAAAATAAAGTTGTGTCATCTACAGGAAAATCTATATAAACGAAAATAAAAGTGAGTCAAGCCAACCTCAGATAAATACTGTATGTTACTTGTTGCTCTTAGTTTAATAGGGTCACATAATATTGCATATGTATATATTAAATAAAAGTGAAAATAATATGTGTTCAGGGACAGAGTATTAGGGGCTGGAGGGGCAGTGAGGGAACAGGATGAGTAATATGCTTTAAATATAACATGTATCTATAAATTTTTTAAATGGGTGAATAAAAGCATTTTTATTCAGACAAAAGCCAGTCTTAGATAAGAAACACAACCTATAAAGAAACAGATATTAGACTGACAGCTGTCTTTTCACAGTAACAGCCAGAGCCCCAAGTTAACCTGTGTGGGGGAACTCCTTCATGCTCTCGAAGGACATGCCTTGAAGGAGAACAGTGCTGAAACAAGGACCTTTTCAGAGCAACACTGAGAGAGTTTACAAGCAGCAGACCCTCACAAAGGCCACAACAAAGAACATACTCAGGCAGAAGGAAAATTATTCCAGACAGTATGCCTGTACTGAAAAGGAAACAAAACCTTAGATACTGGATGCATTGGTGAATGTAAGTAAGAGCTGACTAGGTATAAAGCCAGAATATCAAATTTGTGGGGTTAAGCAATCAAGATAGATTTGATTCTGACAATTTAATTTGAAAGAAGTGAAATTGGAACTATGTTTCATAGTCTGATGTCTGAAATAGGAGAAGAGTTCCGATGTTGATTAACTTCGGGGAACTGAAGGTGTGACCCATTGGGGAACTTTAGGATTCTTACTAGAAACATAGGCAAAGATTCTCAGAGGAACTAGGATAGCAGCTGAAGGCAAATCTTCTAAGCTGGTAAGTGCTAAAATGAAATGGAGATGAAACCTAAGTCAAATGAGGCTGAGAATCCAGGAACAAGCTCTCAAATGAACAGACACCAATGGGCACAAATCAGGCCGAGACAATAAAAATTGTGCTGCCCTCACAGTCAGTGAAAGATGAATTCTAAGAACTACTTTCCTAAATTAAAGCTCACAAAAAATTGAAAATAAAACTGTAGAGCATCCTCCAAAACCAGTTAAAGAACATCAACAGTAATAAAATATTGGACAAAATCATTTTAAACATAGAAGCATTGTAGAAGACAAAGAGGTTGATTACTATTTTGAAGAAAGGTTTTAATCATTGGAAAATATTTTATAGGTATTTGTGCTTTGAAAATTAAGCTTAAAAATAAACAAAAGTTTGTGAGAGTGTAGAAGGAAGAAAAAGGTTTACCTATGAAGAGATTCCAGCGCTCTTCTCTATTGGGGCGCACGACTTAGTCATAGAAATGTCGAACAATACAGTCAGCGACTTTGTACACGTTAGACCTATCTCCAATATTGTTTGTGCAATACATAGGGAGTTTATGAAAAATTACGGTACTTTAGGTCAGAAAGCAAGCCTCAGTGCTCAGTGATTTACAGTCATGCATGCCGCATGCCATAATTTCAATATGCTTGCTGGGCTGGCAAGTTCTTATTGCGTTTTTGATGCAAACTAGAATTATCTGTGCAAACAAATCCTCGATTGAAAAATTCCCTCCACCTGGTTGACATGCGGCAGCGTCTGTGAGCTACTGTCTTCACTGAAGCTGCTGCTGAAGGACCCAGACCCAGGTTGACGGCGCCGTCCTTGAGCAGGTGGGCCTGGGGCCTATAAAACAGCTGTCTAAGAAGGCCGCTGCCGCAGCCAGTCAGCAGCTTTACTCCCTGGTTTACTCTCGAGCTCCTACCCTGACTGCTCTAGGTGATGGATTGTGAACTGGAGATTATAAAACAGAATAAAACCTTTCCTCCCGAAAGTTTCTCTTGGTCATATTAAAGCATTTTATGACAAGAGAAAAGGAACTAGAAGACCTGATTTAATAAATAAATAAAATTAAGAAACGGTTGCAGAGTGTATTTGTGCGTTTGTGGAACGAAGCGCCTGAGTTGGGCAGCATTCTGTGCTCTCACACAGCAGTAGATATGGCAGAGCTCAGGACCTCTGGAGGGCTCACCAGGGGAGCACAGCGCTGAGTCCCTGCTGGGATGCATCTGTCTCCTGTGGTCATGGTGTAATGGGAAATTCATCTCTGTTTAGTGGTTTGAGCAGATGGCTGCGTGTGATTGGCTGAAACCAGGCTCCTTGCTTATTACAAATACTCTTCAGTTCTGCCTTATTAAGTACTAGGTTGTAGTTCGTTTCATAAGAAATAAAAAGGCAGCAATGGACTCAGTTTAACTTCTTCATGCTTATTTGGTGCATAAGGTAGAAATTAATAAAAGTATAACTAAAGATACTAGTATGAGAGGTAAGAGCTGATTTGCCTAAGGTGAACCATGTAAACTGGCTTTCTAGAATGGTGGTAGACCTCCTACAAAGCTTCTGTAACCAGGCTGCTTTCTTATGTAATGGGTAAATAGAGGTTTGGGCAGTGGTCCCCAAATGGGGTCAGGACAGGGCCAGCTGCTACAGCCCCTGCTTTGAGTGTGGAGCTGACAGGAGAGGCCTGGGGCCAAGAGTCTGCCACACCATATTTGCATTTCCTAGACAAACCCTTTGATCACAGATGAGGGGTGGGAGAGCTATGTTTTCCTAGCAGCGATTCTTTACAATCCTCAGACCAAGATGTGGGGCTCCTTTTCCAGAATGACTTCTGTTTATGCCAGAGACCTTTATGTTTTCTCAGAGCACAGTTGGGGTAAAACTTCCAGACAGCGCATCTCTGCAAGCAATTTCCTCCTGAAAGATTTTCTCCAGCAGTGTTGGCATGTGCTCTGCTTGGTTACTTGCCCTTGTTTTTACTTTAGAGCAAAGGGCCTCTCACACACGGATGAAGGGACTGGAAACTGGCAAAGCTGCTTTGGAAAATAAGTTGGCATTACTACCCAATCGGCACAGTCACCGCACTGTAACTAGGAAACTCCACCTCAGAGAAATGGGTGTGGGTACACAGTTGGGCTGTCTACCCTGTGACAGAATCCCATGAGGTGACTAAATCTTGGGGTACACTGTGTGAAGGTGGGTCTCTCTATATTCAGTCATTGATTGCTAAAGAGACAGAGAGTTAAGTAATAGCCTGATCTCGGTATTATTTCTATGGCCCATCACAGGTCTTATATTTTGTGAATGTTTGTCCTTCCTCACTTGCCTACTGGTTCTAATAAAGATCTGATGGCCAGTATGTGGCCAAGTGGAGGGTGGGACTTCTGAGACAGAGAGAGAGACACAGACAGACAGACACAGAGAGACAGATTCACCAGCAGACACGGATGTGATGGCAGCAGAGCAGAGAGCTAGTCAAATGGTGGGAAGTAATGCCAGGATCAGTTGAGTTAAGCTAGAAAGCTAGTTGGAGAGAGCCCAGCAAAAGGCCAAAGCTTTAGATGTTATTAAAGGCCTCCTTGTCATTGTTTTCCTGCTGGCAGGTCTGAGAGTCCTGCTGTGGGTAACCATCGCAGGCCAGAGCAGACCATCTTAAGCATCTTCCCTTTTCCCCGGAAGACTGACTTCAAGTGTGAGCTTCACAATGTTAGTCTCATACAGTCTGACTAGCCAGACACGTGTACCGTTCTGAGATACTAAGATTAATATATATATATATATATATATATATATATATATATATATATATATATATATCACCATTACCTTTCCTTTGGGCACAACAAAAACAAATAACAGGCTGGTAAATAGGACTTTTTGATATTTTAGTCATTTGTTTTCTTTTAACAACTGAAATTTAGAACGTGAAAGCTAAGTGAGCTTCGCCCCCTCTTTCTTGCTTCTTCCAAAATTGAGAGATTCCAGATTAGTTATATTTAGAGATTCAGCATAATTAAATTGGTATAGATATGATTCACCTAAAAATCATTTAAGAGTCTCTGAAATATTTCAGGAAAATAAGTTGCCAACAAGCCTTTTTTCTTTTTTTTAAGAAAAAGCAGAAAGACATATACATACTCAAAGTTTCACCAGGCAGCGTGATATCTCACCCTCTGTCATGAAAAAAAATTTAGTCTTTACATTTCTACTACATAGGTAAATTAGAATTTTATTTGAAAAAGGAATTGATGTGTCTTTTAAGTTTATGTTGTTTATTTGGCATAATGTTGTCATAAAATATCCCCTGTCTTCATTTGAGATGTACTTTTCTTTTCCCGTATTTTCCTGGGAGCTACACACCATATGGAGACATAGAGAAACAGCTTTATTTACCTTCTTGTGGGTAAATATCCCTTCAGGGACTGCACAAAGTCACCAAGTTTTAGGGTCTAAGAAGCCACAGGATGAGTTTTCATAGCAGGTAGAACTTGTCTGGAACGCATTTCTCTTTATTTTCTCTCTTTTGCTTTGCCTCTTATTAGTGACATTGTTGTGACAATTCCCTCCCATCTCCTTGTCATCAAGTGCAGGAGGGCTGTACCTGGTTCTGTCGTGTGGAAAGCATGGCTATGTAACTTGCTTTCAGCCAACAGCATGTGAAGGTGAGACTGAGTCATTTCTGGGAAGATAGACTCAGATGTCAGAATTAAGAGAAGGGATGCTCAGTTTGTGCCCATAGGACAATAGCCTGGGTACTTGCTGGGTGTACAAGTATGCTTTGGACAAGATACTTTTGATGTATTACAATGGGAGATTTTAGGGATCTTTATTCTGGCCTCCTAATAATATTCTAATACAGCATTTCTTCTCCTTAGAGAAACACTAATCCTAATGGCACTGTATGTTAATTATAATATCTGAACACAAGACCAATGTTTTATTATCAGAATTCAAACAATTTCTTCTGACAGTGAATCTCCTTTTCTGCAGCAATTCAGTGTAAAAATCTGTTTTATATGTGATTTTTCAACCATTTGCTAAATTATGTTGCTGTAAGATACGGAGATTAGAAAAACAGAGAAACCTGCCCATGGTACTTTCTCCTTTCCTTCTGTTGCTGACAGATACTTTGGTGCAAGACATTTGACTCCCAAGTGTCTGTTTTCTATATAATTAAAATGAAGGAATTGAACTATGATATTTTGAAGTTAATTTCATCTGCAATGATGTATGTCTTTTTGCAGCATTTCTCAGATGATGTTCTGCCATCTTGTTCCTTATACACTCAGTGGGCAGTTTTCCACCTTGACCTTGACTTCCATGTACTCGGGCCTCCTTCCTTTTCACTGCACAAATGCGTTTCTCAGTGTTAGATGGCCCACAGAGATTCTTTTTTTTTTTTTAATTCTTGGAAAAATTCAGAAAACAAAAACTTTGGAGAAGAATAATTACAATTATGCCATGAATTTCCTACTGTGTGCTCATGGTAAAAGTTAGTAATCAATGATAATACATTTCCTTAGTCATATTTCAGTTACTTTTAACATTGCTCATTAGAAATTGACTCTCAATAGATATTAAATTTTTATGCTGACATTTCTACTTTCCCTGATTTAGGATGTGAGAGCCAACTAGTGTTCCACATCTTCCATAACCAAGCTGCATATTTTCTTCACAAGCACTACAACTACAGAGTGTATTTTAATAGGAGACTTTATTATGACAGTAGGTTCTTGGATATTTGTTATATTCAACTACAATAATTTCTGAAGGCAAAAAATTAGTGTTGCTATATTGGCCACAAAGTTAAAATTCTTTTATGATGAGGGCTTCCTGTTGAAAATGCTCTTCTGAATGTTGCGAATGGTTTTGTCCTCTCCGCCCAGCATTCATTAGTGTTAGCTGCGTCTCTAGACTTTATTGTGAGAGTGAATGAATGGTGCAGATGGTTGCTATAGCAGAGGCAGTAGACTTTTAAGCTTTCATTAATGTATATACGTGCTGCCTGAGTTTATGCATGTGTATCAGTAAAGGTCAAAAGTGGGCACAGATCCTGGATTTGTAGTCACAGGTTTTGTGAGCCGTCTGCTGGTGCTGAAAACCAAACTCTTGTCTTCGGTAGGAGCCCTGAGCTCCTAACATCTCTCCAGCCCATAGGCAGTATTTTTAAAGTGAATAAACACAGCAATATTCAGTTGTTGGAAAACAGCAGAATCTGCATATGTGAAGCATGTTTTCTGCCTGTTTATTAGTGTTTGGTGCTCACGAAGAATTGCTCCCTAAAAGAAGTCTATCATGTGATCCTTACTCAGGGCAGTGGTGGGAAAATGCATCACTTGGAGGCTCCTAACTATTTTTCTTTCTAACAGCTTACATTTCTTTAGTATAGTCCATGACTTTTTCTGCACTGGGGTACCTATCCCTGCCCTATGGCACCTCTCCATCCTAGCCACCTCACAAATGCAGAGGCACACATGGATAAAGGAAAAAGGGTTGATTTACTAAAGCATAGCTATTGGCTCACTGTTTCAGAGGCTGGCGTACAGACTAAATAACTGACAACAAACGAAAACACGAGCCAAAAATATTATATTTTTGCATCACAGCATTTTGCTTCTTAATGTGTGGTCCATGAACTGGCCAGTCTGTGGTGAGAAATACCCAGGGGTTGAGAAAAATCATTCAGAAAATTTTATAGCAATTTCTCTCTATTCTGCTTTTCTACTGATCCATGTTCATTGACATGTGACCGTCAGTGCTTAAATAATAAAAATAAGACTTGAATTTTATAAGGCTTGGCTTAATTTTTATTTCATATTTACTAATCACTTATTTTTAAAGGGATAATCATTGACAGACAGGAAACTGTGCAGCTTTTGAGAATTATATTTTAATGTATGTGTGTATCTATGTGTGTATTTAGTCTAGGCTGACTTTATCTCAATTTTTTTCCCTATGTGATCAGGGTTCTAATAAACATTGAGGTTCATGTTTTAATTCTTAGCAAGGTAAAATACATTGTGTAGGTTTCTTTTTGAGAGGCTATCTGTAATTAATTGTGCAATGTTTCTTGTGAGGGAAGCAGAGCACACTCACATTCTGTTTTTACTGGGTGACACTTCTCTAGAAGGGCAAAGACTAGCAGTGGAGGCCTGCCTTCCATTTGACCTTTTGAGTTGCCTGCATTTGCTAGCTGTAGCTCTAAGTTTCAGCTGCATCAACTACGAATTGCTGTTCAAGAAAAAAGTGTATAAACTTCTATACCCAAGAAACAGGTAATGTGTTGCATTCAGAACCAGGTGTCCTTTGACAAACGCTGGAGTTGGAGGTTACTGGCTGAATTAAGGATACAGCAGGCAGAACGCACCTCGCAAAGTACAGTTTCATTGCTGCTAAAGTCATGTGGGGATTTGGCTTGCCTACATTTTCATTTAAGTGGTATTCACAAGTAATGGCATTGTGAATGAAGTTATATCATTAAAATGTCAGATATTTTAGGCCCCATTTCCATATGCCTATTATATGAAGACCTGCAACTTGAAATCTCTCCAGATTAAACTGAGAGGAAAATATAGGCTCTCATTTTGAGTACATCCCAGAAGGGATTAAGTGACCTGATTTCAAGGAAAAAAATAGAACAGGCTATGCAATGACTAATTTGCCTCTTGGCGAAATAAAAGTGACAAACAACAACTTTATTCATAATAGAAGTTTCCCCAGAGCATATACTTTTCTGCTAAGGCTGGCATATTCCATTTGTAAAATATTTTGAATGTATCTCATGTCATGGGCCTCTGTTTGTGAATTCAGACTTTCCTACTTTCAGAAGCATAAAATCTACCTTCCATTTTAATGTAAAATTACTCGTTTTGGAAGGGATCGGGAACACATCTCATCAAGCACAGAATTTTATTGGGAAATGGACTCAGTCTCAGGCTGCAGGAAAGAGCCACCATCCACAGCCAGGGAATGTTATCAGCAGATTTATACTTGTTAGGAACTTGCCACATTTTTAACGTGCTCTGATTTGGCACTGAAATGAATAACTGCAGTATTTTCTCACTGGAGTAAAATCCTCAGCATATAGAGCCTTTGTTGTTGTTTTTGGAAATTTACTGCTTGCAATGACAGTGTGTAGCCATGTTGTCTCTTCATTCCATGTTTATGATCGGAGACTCCATAGACTTCATGATTAATGGAAAACGCTGATGTGTCTAATAATTTGTTTCTGTTTATAAGTCAAGTATTAGCAAATTCAGATGTAATGGTTCTCTTCCTTTTCTTTTTGTGTGAGGTAGGCTGGCCTTTACTCAAAATTCTCTCTTCTATACTCCTTGGGTACTGGAATCACGTGCCTTAATTGTTTTCTTTTTTTTTAATCTATTTAATATTTTAATTCAGAAAACGTTGCTCTTTTCATCAAGATCTGTTTGCTAGAATTCTTTTTTTAATTTATGTATTTATTATATTAATCACAGGTTATTTATTTGTATCCCAGCCATAGCCCCCTCCCTCCTTCTCTCCCAATCCCACCCTCCCTCCCTCATCTTCTCCCTGCCCCTTTCCAAATCCACTAATAGGGGAGGACCTCCTCCCCTTCCATCTGACCCTAGTTTATCAGGTATCTTCAGGACTGGCTGCAATGTCCCCTTCTGTGGCCTAGCAAGGCTGCTCCTCCCTTGGCGCGGCGTGGGGTTGGGGGTTGAAGAGCTCGCCGTTGAGTTCATGTCAGAAATAGTCCCTGTTCCCCATATTAGAGAACCCATTTGGACACTGAGCTTCTTATGAGTAGGAGCTAGCCTATTCCATACGGTTAGTTCCAGGCCACTAGGGGCTGCATAGGGAGACCCTATCTCCAAAACATTGAAGCAAAATCCCAGGGTCCTGAGAGCATCTGAGCTGGCCCTGCCTCTCACCAGGGGCAGCTCTTGGGAGAATGGGTCCTGCGGCATAGAAGAGCAGGCTCTGGTGAAGGGGGCGTGAGTGAGGCAGCCCTGAGCATGAGCACAGGAGAGCTGGCCCAGAGCTGGCCCGAGAGATCACGAGTAGGAGAGCTACCCTTCCCTTCAGTGGGCACTGCGTTTGTGAGAGCTGACCCTGCAACCTTGCCTGGTGAACACAGTGGAGCTGGCCTGACAGTGAAGGCGCAGGTGCGCCAGCCTTGAGGGCTTGGGGCCCCCCACACCCTCACTGGGCAGCAGAGTGGAGCTGGCTCTGGAGGCATGGGTCCTGGAGATCTGGCCCCACGGGTGTGACAACAGGAGAGCTGACACGCTGACCAGCTTAGCTACCATCCAGGCCCATATCCGGGGCTCTGGGTTGGTCCACCCTTAAATCTATATCAGCTGTGAATGTTTGGAGGTGTGAAAGGGCCAGTTCTGCTGACCTAAAGTTTCAGGATCTCCATGACACAGGGCAACAACAGGATAACTGGGAGGAGTCCTGGTGAGGATCCTGATGGATGGGGTGACAGAAGCCGGAGGCCTTGGATCAGATCAGCAACTCATTGCAATGAACATCTGCGCGGGAAGAAGTGTGGACAGAGGGGTGTGCTGTGGGACACACTACAGCTTCCACAATTAGGCATTTTCTATGCTTTGTTTTATTTATTTACCTTTTTTTTTTTTAATTTTCTTTTGGGGGAGAGGTCACAAGGGCAAAGGGTGGATACAAGGAGACAGGAAGATGAGTGGGACTGGGGTGCATGATGTGAAACTCAAAAAGAATCAATAAAAAGTAGAAAAAAGGGAGCAAAAAATCCTCAAAAATAAAACAAAACAAGAAAAATGTAAGCAAGGGAACTTGAACAACAAAAGAAAAGCAAGGTATTTTTATTGTAAAGTGCCAGCTCTAATAATGCTACCTCTATTTTTCCTAATTCACTGACTATTTCTCTTCAAGGAAAAAGAAAAGTGCATTAAAAACATGGGATATAGAAGAAAGAACTAATATTAGTCATCAGCCTTCGTTCTTAATATGTTGAGGAAGTGTTTCCTCCTTCAGGTGTTAGGACGGGAACCATGGAAGCAGTATATGACAACCTTCCAAATTAGAATTTTTCACTGTAGAGTCTTCAAACACTTTCTGAGTTTTCCTCATTGCGTATGGCAAATGCTAGAAGTGCTGGTGAGTGAAGACTGGGCTCCAGCTGGACCTATGGCTCCATCCGCCAGCACCTTCGGTATGTCACATGATCAAGCAGGGGTCTCGGCCCCGGCAACTGATGATGACAAGGAAAGGAATCTAGAGGACTCCAAACAGAAAGCCAGACACCTCAGCATTTTACTTCATGTCTTTTCCTAGGCAGGGAAGACAAATCCTGGCTGTGACAGTGAGATCTCAGTAACAGGGAGAAACTGAAGCGGTGGCTGCCGTCCAGAGAACGTGAATCACATTCTGCCGGTGTTGCCTCAGCTTACTGAAAGAGAAATACACTTCTGGGCTCTGGAGGTGTTGTCAAACATGAGGGCATGCCTAGAGAAATGTCTGTTTTCATGCTGTACATTGACACAGAAACAGAGAATAAATAGTTCATTTAAAGCTTAGAAAAGAACAGCACAGCTCACACTTACATTAGGAACTGTAGGAAATAGTTTCTGCCTTTTCCCTGCTGACTGTATGTTAGTTTTATGAGTTCTTTACCTAGACTTTGAGCAGCTCTTTCAGTTCCTTCCTGGGATACTAAAGATAGAAGGTAGGGGCAAATCCATCCCCCCAAAACTGCTCACTCACAATGCTTTTTGTTATTGTTGCTGTCTGGGATAGTAGTTGAAATGGAAGAAGTTCTTGTTTGTTTGCTTGCTTGCTTGCTTTAAAGTGAAGTATATTCCTCCTTCCTTCCTTTCTTATTCCTCTTCCATTACTTTTCTTTTGCTTGCCAGTTTGCAGGGAGTAATTCCATGAAATTATTAGTTGAAACATTGTGGAAGTTCACCTTTCATTTTGGAACTCTTAAACCAAGTATGTTTTCTTGTTTTTGTCCTACCTTTCCTGACATGAAATCCATGTAGATACATCCCCAAACCCTTCCCTGGATGAGGGGAACATGGAAGAGCTGCGCTCATGCATTTGTGAGTCATCTGATTCGAAGGCTGATATGGATGCAAAGAGACCTGTGGGAAACTTTGAGAAACTGTGCTTTCCTCTCTAGCCTAAGAGCCACATGTACAACTCAGCTGCATGGAAAGGCTGAGCACATGGGACAGGGGTACAACTCTGGAGAAACCGAGATGAGACTGGACACATGGGCCTTGTAGATGTATTTCCCTCCCCTCTGTGTGGTCTTCCCATTGCTTCCTAGATTTCAACAGCCACAAGCCTCCCTTACACACTTCTTGTTTGTTTTTCTAGACAGGATTTCTTTGTGTGCACTTGGCGGTCCTGCACTCATTTTGTAGATCAGGCTGGCTTTGAACTCACAGAGATCCGCCTACCTCTGCTTCCCAGAGTGCTGGGATCACAGGCATGTGCCACCACGCCCAGCTTATTTACACCCTCAACATTGTGATAAAATCCTATCAGGAAGGCTACCATTTCCACCCTTTTAGATGTTTAGTTAATGTGACATTGAGTACAGGCACCTTGTATAGCCACATTGATCATTTGTCCCTAGAATATGCTTATTTTCCTAAACTAAAAGTCTGTCCCTTTTAAAAACCTATTAACACCCCCTCCCTCCCTCCACCCACCCCTTGACATTTCCCTAAAGGATCTACTCAGACAAACAAGAATCCTGAAATTCCCCACCCACTCATAATCAAGGAAAATCTCCTTCACATGCAGGCTCTGCTATGTATGAAACAATAAGTTAACACTTGAGAGGAATCAAACCAAAAGAAGAAACTTGGAAGTGCCAGCACCCAACATGGGTGAAAGGAAAGTAGCTTGGTCTGCTTCTGTTGAGTGTCTTTTTGCTAGACATTATTACTAGCACGAGATAAGAGAAATAAGAGTCCACTCTGCTTCAGAGCGTACATTAACCATGAGTGTTCTCATCAACCCATTAAATGGCTTTTTTTTCTCACTAAGCAAAGAAAGTAGAAATTAAAAGTTACAGAGTTCCTAATTTGTCCCAAGCTTGTCATATATATTAGTTCACTTTAGCTTCATTAAAATGTTAGAAAAGAGTTATTGTTTTTTTAAAAACAACCCCATTATTTATTGAGCTTCTTCCAGAAGATAGCCAGTTTACTGCTAATTGCCCCAAACTCCACTCTCTTTGTGAAATAGGTACCATTAGGATTTCTTTTTCTTTTTCTTTTTCTTTAAAGAACCAAAAAAATTTGTGCACAGGGGTCTTTTCTGAGACTGATACCCTAAACAACTACCATGCGTGGAGATAACTTAGAACCTCTGCACAGAAGTAGCCCAAGGCAGCTCAGTGTCTAAGAGGGTTCCCCAATAATAGGACAAGGGACCATCTCTGACATGAACTCATTTGATCACCTCCACCTGAGGGGGGAGGAGCTTTACCAGTTCACAGAGGAAGATAAAAAAGCCAGTCCTGATGAGACCTGATAGACTATAGTGAGAAGAAAGGGGAGGAGGACCTCCCCTATCATTGGACTGGGGGAGGGGCATAGGAGAAGAAGAGGGATGGAGGGGGGGATTGGGAGGGGATGGAGGAGGGGGCTACAGCTGGGATACAAAGTGAATAAACTGAAATTAATAAAATAAATTAAATTTAAAAAAGAAAAGAAAATTCTAACTCAAAGTAGTTGAGATGCTTCGAGTTGTAAATGCGGAGCTGTGTGGGTCCATTTACATTAGTCTCTAGACTATGGTTAAATCCAGAAGCCAGTCAAGGATTGACCTCACAGTGGCAGTGCAAATTTGGTTGAATGTTCATCAGAGAGAGTATGTGACTGAGGTATATGCTTCTTTTCAATCTTTGATAATTTTTCTCAACCAAGTAATATTTTTTAAATTATTTTTTAAAAAAAGACAAGAAAAGAAAAAATAAGGAAAACATTGAGCAGTAAGTATTTCTGCCATCTAATGATCTCATACTAATGAGAATGTCATTAGTATATAAGATGAAAAAGAATTAACAGCTTAGATGAAGATGATCAGTAATGTCTGTCCATGGAGGATGAAATATTGGCAAATGCAGCAAATTTGATATATATATATTTTCACATTTAAGCCTCTAACGATGCTGTTAAGTAGATGGTATGACATATGAGAGTGGCATGATACAATGATGCAAAGCAGTTTACTCCAGATCATACCTCAGCTGAGGGCGGCTGTGCTGCTCACCATGGCCATTTGGGGCTATTTCTCTCAACCTTCTTCTGGACTTAGAAGAAGTCAATGCTCATTTTTAAGTAAGGAAAGACGTGTGTGTGTGTATATATATATATATATATATATATATATATATATATATATATATATATATATATATATTTCTGCTGATCTAAAATGACTAGTTAAAATATCATTTTCCTCTTGGCATGGTTGGGGGCTAACCAGAGGTCTTATCTCTGTAAAAGACAGCATGTGCAGGTAAATATTTTAGATATAACATATCAAAACTATGTTTAAGTTTTTGCTCTTGAGTCTGCATGGATCCTTCTGTTGATCTTGGGGGAAATGGTGGTCCCTGGACTGAGAAGACTTCATACTAAAAACCTGAGTAACAGTTGCCTCTGGCTTCTTAGGACCAAGTTTGGACAGAAAAATGTTATATTTTAAAAAATCAAAATTTATAGTTTAAATAAGTATACAAAATCAAAATAAAATTACAAATCACTTGATTTTATATACAAACACAAAATAGATAAAATATTCTAAATATAAAACATAAATTAAAAATGAATTAATTAAGTTTTTAGAAAACTGTGATGAAGGGAAAGAACAGGGTGACATTAGTGTTATATAACTAAGGTTGTGCTCTAAGGCAAATTCATGACTCATTCAATTAGTTAAGAACATTAAAATGAGACTAAAACAAGACAGCATTCATGAAGAAATTATTTTTAAAAGTTCTAAACAATGTATCAGAATAAAATAATAAAGTTGTAAATAGAAATTTCAAAAGAAAATGGGACTATATGATATATTGCAAGGCTGTTCTGAAAACTATTGATAATTTGAATGTGGGAGATTTAATCAAGATTTATAACAAGTATTGACTTAAAAAGATATTAAGAGTACATTAAGGTGCTAGTAGAACAGTAGTATTTTAATAAATTATACTAATAAGTTAAGTTTTGCTAATAAGCTTGAGACTCTCAATGACATTACGGTTAGTTAATTGTTAACCATAAAAAGCACTGGAGAAGAATCAGTCATGATGAGATCAACTTGCAGAATAAGCTGATTTCTAGCATACTCTTCACTTGTTCAAAACAAATAGAAGCAATTGTCACCCAGCTTCTGAACAGATCCTTGGTTCTATAACCTTTGCTGTTTTGTTTGTTTTTAACTTAAAGTAATTTTTTAAAATTTAGTCACTTTACATGCTGATCTTAGCCCCTCCCTAGTCTCCTCCCAGTTCCACCTTTCCTTCCTTCTCTCCCTTCCCCCCTCCCCTAGTCCTCAGAAAGGTGGAGGTCCTTCTCCCATACTAACTGATCCCAGTATATTAAGTCTCATCAGGACTGCCTGCATCCTCTTCCTCTGTGGCCTGGCACCCCGCTAGGGGGAGGTGATGAAAGTGCAGACAACAGAGTCTAGGTCAGAGAGAGCCCCTGCTCCCCTTACTAGCGCCTAGTGAAGACTGACCTGCCTATCAGCTACATCTGACCAGGGGCCTGTGAGTCTCATTGTCTGCTTCTATCATCTGCTGAGTGGAGTCTTTCAGAGAACATCTATAGTAGGCCCCCATTTTGTTCCCTGTCTTCCCAACAAACCAAATAATCCAATTAAAAAATGGGGTACAGAGGCAAACAATTCTCAACAGAGGAATAGCGAATGGTCAAAAAACACTTAAAGAAATGCTCAACGTTGTTAATCATTAGGAAAATGCAAATAAAAATGACTCTGAGATTCCATCTTACACCTATCAGAATAGCTAAGATCAAAAGCTCAATGGGCCCTGATAGGCTAGGGTCAGATAATAGGTGAGGAGGACTTCCCCTATCAGTGGACTGGGGAAAAGAGCTAGGGGAGAAAGAGGAATGGAGGGTGGGGCTGGGAGAAGATGAGGAAGGGGGCTACAAATGGGATACAAAGAGAATAAATTGTTAATAATAATAATAATAATAATAATAATAATAATAATAATAATAATAACAAAAGGAAAATGGCAATATGGGAGAAAGGGAGAAAAAGATCAAAAACTCAAGTAACAATACATGCTGGCAAGGTTGTTGAGAAGAGGAACATTCTTCTATTGCTGGTAGGAGTCCAAACATGTACAACCAGTTTGGAATTCAATCTGGCGCTTTCTCAGAATATTGGGAACAGCTCTACCCCAATACCCAGCTATACCAATCCTGGGCATACACCCAAAAGACCATACAATAAGGATATTTGCTTAACTATGTTCATAGCAGTTTTATTCATATTAGCCGGAAACTGGAAACAATCCAGATGTCCCTCAACTGAAGAATGGATAAAGAAACTGTGGTACATCCATAACCTTTATAAATAAATGTTAGTGGTTCAATCTAGGAGATGATTTGGATAACCAATTTTGGGGTCTTATCCTGGGGTCAAGAACTCACAACTGTGCATGTCATATGCCTTGGGGAAGAAGTTACCACTATTGTTCTGCTAAATGGATGTAATATCAAACTACCCTCTAAATGGCTGGTTCTCAACCTTCCTAAGGCTGTGGCCCTTTAAAACAGTTCCTCAGGTTTTGATAACCCCAATCATAAAATTATTTTGTTGCTACTTTGTAACTGTAATTTTGCGCAGAATATCTGATATGCTACCCCCTAAGGGCTCACAGCCCAGAGGTTGAGAATCACTGGAATAAACACTTATTGGTATACCATAAACTATGTGTTTGTTATTCCAGGGAACCTTATTATTATAGTAAAGGAAGATTTATACAGAGACTCACAACTGGTCAGAGTGCAGACAATAAGAGAAAAAGAGGAGAGAACAAACATGTTATAATTCTACTTCAATTAAAATCTTAAAAAAGTTAAGGAGATGACACAGGTTGGGTAGCGAGGTGGGTGTGTAACTAGAGGGAGCTAGGGAGATGAGTAGAAGTGAATGTGATCAAAATAATCCACGAATTTCTCAAAAATACTTAAAATTAAACATATACATACACGCACGATAGGTTGATGATAGATTAGATAGATAGATAGATAGATAGATAGATAGATAGATAGATAGATAGAGATGTATGTGTGGGGGAGAGAGAGAGAGAGAGAGAGAGAATAGAGACCCTGTGACATGCTTAGTCCCAAATGGGTGGTGATCTGTATTATACCACACACTCAAGATTCAGATATCATTGTAGAATGGAGGATGAAAGATTGTAAGAACCAGAGGTTGTGGACCAATACTGCCTAACAGCGTTTTCTGGAAACAACTGGACAGTTGCATACAAGCACCCCCCCAGAGGTTGGCTAAGACTGAATGAGTAAAATGAGTAAAAAGACAGTCAAAAGTCCCACATGGTGAGTGGGAGGGGGAGCTCAAGAAATTCCACCCCTGAGCAGGAGCTTTTGTCAGTGCATGGCTGCTGGAAGAGAAAGAATTAGTTTTCTTCAGGGTTGTAGCCCCTGATAGGCTATTCTCAGTTCATTGGATGGCAGGGAATAAAAAATAATACACAAAGTGGTAGGAAAGGTGTTAGTGGGATATGGAAAGATCTGGAGGGGTGTGGCATGGGGATGGACTTTTACCAAAACATATTGTAGATATGTTTGTGATTATTAAACAATAAAGAAAAAATACATTTTCAGAAAGGAGAAAGATAGCTAAAAATTAATGCATTAGACCACACGTAGGGAATTGTTCCTTTAAATTGAATATAATTGCATCGAACCAACAGCATTGATACTCACTTCTCTTGCTTTAAAATTATTATCATTATAATAATTATTATGTGTGTGAATTCATGTGTGCATGCCAAGCCATACTCATGGCAGTATGAAAATAAGCCATACTTATGGGAGTATGAAAATAAGCCATAC
>NW_026586816.1:11350277-11418441 GCF_907164565.1 Psammomys obesus
AGTATGAAAATAAGCCATACTTATGGGAGTATGAAAATAAGCCATACTCATGGCAGAGTGAAAATAAGCCATACTCATGGCAGCATGAAAATAAGCCATACTTATGGGAGTATGAAAATAAGCCATACTTATGAAAATATTGGAGAGTTGGTTCTGACCTTCCATTGTGGGTCCCACGGATGGGTTTGATGTCCTCAGACTTGGGCAGCAAGTATCTCACCAGCTGAACCATCTCCCTGGCCCTCATCTCTTCTAATAGAAAAGCACATAATGCCTTCCGAAGAATTGAAAAATTTAAAAACTATAGGCTGCTCATGACACTCTTCTAAATGACCTCTGTGAAAAAAAATTCCAAAAAATGAAATTAAAATAGCAAACATAAGCTAATTGTGAACCACTTATATAGAGAGATTATTATGTATATGATTTGACTATTAATCTCAGATAATAGTACTGAATAAACCTTAAACTTCTCAAAGATCTAGTAACTTCCTGGGTGCAAAATTAAACTTTCAAAAATTCACTACTGTCTCCTATAGAAAAAAATAACTATGGGGAAAATGAAATAAGGAAAAACTCCACTCACATTATTATAAATGGCAATAGGTTAAACATGAATGTAATACATACAGATACTTTCAAAAAATAAAAATACGAAATCTTACATGTAAGAATTGGATAAATGGAAACCGCAAATTTTACACGGGGAAATTTAGTATCATAAAGTTTTCAATTTTTCTCCAAATAAGCATAAAAAATTCTATGATTGGAAAATAATAGCAAACAAACCTAGGAGATAAAAAAAAAAACAAAATTTACTTGTAAGAATGAAAAGATTAATTTAAAGCTATTTAAAGCTACTGAATAATAAATGTACTTACACAAATAGTCGAAATAGAGCAAACATGAATTAGAGTGGTCTGGCAACGGTCTCAGACATCTGAGCACCAAATCAGTGAAGAAGAGAAAAGCTAGAACAGACGTTGAAGCTGAAGCTGTGGAGAATCAAGCGGTTCTCTGTACGCTTGCACTGGCTCTCCACAGTTGTGTGCTTAAGTGTGAAATCAAAGTGCTTGTTCGCAGTTAAGTGCTTGTGTGCTGTCTTTTGTTGTTTTCGCATTGAATTTCTGTACAGAAATAGACACAGGAACCATAGTCACCACGATTAGCATTATTGCTAATGTTTGTATAGTGCTTCTGTTGTGTCAGGAACTG
The DNA here is from genome assembly GCF_907164565.1 of Psammomys obesus. Taxonomy (NCBI): domain Eukaryota; kingdom Metazoa; phylum Chordata; class Mammalia; order Rodentia; family Muridae; genus Psammomys; species Psammomys obesus. The sequence goes on from NW_026586816.1 coordinate 11,351,493, forward strand.
TTCCAAGCACATCACCAGCACCTCATCATTCACTTGACCTAAGAACCCCACACATTTCATACCATTATTTGCTACGACTTACAGAAAATGCTCTTCAGGCGTAGACAGTCACGGTGAACTGCCCCACACTGGCTCTGAGGCCAGGGTAGGAAAACAGGCAACCTGACATCAGAGCCCACCGCTTAAGATTTAAACTGAACTCTCTCTCTGTGTCTGTCTCTCTCTCTCACACATACACGCAAATGTATGTTTATAAATATTTTAAAACAAAAGTAGTAACTTGGGACATAGATACACTAAAATATTAATATGATTTTTGTTTTAGTAGTGAGAATTTTTCATTTTAATATACTCAAAGGATTAATACAATTATGTCACAAATCGCTTTCATACCTGTTGGTGGTTATAGCCTGTACTTCCTGTCATACTGTACTGAGTTACTGGTGCTTTAGCACAAGACCTTAATGCTCAGCTATTTTTCAGTGGTTTCCAGAGATGAACGGTCTCATAATTATTATGCTCGATGCCTCAATACAAACATTAGACCGGCCTAACTCTGAAGTTGGGAGCAGGTGTAGCCTGACACTGAGTGGAATGAGACATGTCTTTATTCTGCTGGGTTGAACAAAGATCTGAAACTTCTTTTTAGTCTAGCATTTTATTAATTGACGTCAGAACTTTACAAAGAGAGAGACACATTTCACTTCTTACAGAAACTAAACATATACTTACATTTAAAATATGACGTACACAAAAATTTAAAATCTATTAAAACACGTGTTCCATTTTTTAGCATGTACTCGTAGGGAAGCCATGCAGCATGCACAAAGGCATTGTTTATGGCTGTCATTCCCTTCCGGTTAGAATTTGCTGCTCCAGCTGAAGTATATTAAAAGAAAATATGCTGCTTCTCTGTTTTTAGCGCTTCTACTCTGTGGCTGAAAATAAGGGAGTGGGATGGAGGGCTTCTGAGGTGCAACCTGACTCAACCCTGGCTTTTGCTCTGTAATTCTGTGGGTGTGCATCTATGTTACTCAGCCTCCCCCACAGACCTCTCACCTGATCAGCCTCCAAGAAATCCACACGCCCTCGTTAGCTGAATACAAAGCCCAAAGAACACCACACGCCCTCTAGTTCCAACTGGCAGATCCATCTTCTTGGCAGAAAGCGCCTGTGTGCACCTGTTCAAATAGATCTTGAGTGAGTTTTAGTCTTTCTGTATTTGGCTGGTGAGGCATGTGGACTGATTCTTCATTTACTTTGCAAATCAATAAGCATCAAACCAAGTTTAATCACTGTGGTCAATTCATGTATGCACGCTCGCTTCCTCATCTCCAATTAAAAGATAGGATTTATTACATCCTAGCTAATAGTAAACAGTTAATTTCAGCTACTCCTTTTTAACAGCAAGAAACTACTTTAAGCTGCTTGATCATTGCTTGATCTCAGGACTTTGAGCAGCTTTTCAGGGAATGTTGAAATACATTACCCACAGCCTATAAGTGCCTGTGATGTTCATGTTTAGAGGGGTAGATGGTGATGTTGGCAAATGCCTGATATACAACGTGTATGAAGTAGCGACTGTGTCACCTATTCTATGGAGCATATTAACACGGGAGAGCAGCAGCTTAGACATGTAGACGTCTAGGTGCTTGTCTGCCATGGAATTAGAGCAACGAGAGCCACAAACTTCCTCCACACCAGCCTGAATTACCACACAACCGCTGAGAGTTGACAGTGACCTGTGAGCCTCATGCTCAAGCTGGAACAAATCTGGTGATAATGATTGCTTTGGCACAAGGCGTCTGATGTGCTCTGTGGGTGGGAGACTTACCAAGCCCTTCCAGCATGGCTGGCAACACAGATCCCCCAGTCCCGGTGACTTGAAATCCACTAATATTCTTAAATAATTTAGGGGGAAGAAAGCAGAGATTTGGAACACTAACATCCAAATTCTAGGGTGAAAGGTAGGAAAAAAACAAAACAAAACAGTGATTTGACCTACTAATTGGGAGAGATCAAAGGAAAACAAAATTACATTGTTTTATATCATAGTCCTTTCACTATGAATTTTAGTACTTGCTAAATTATAGATAACTGCCTTTAATTTCCATGTGTATGACTGTTTTGCCTGAATGCATGGCTGTGCCTCCTGTGTTTACAGTGCCACAGAGAGGCCAGAGAGGGTTTTGGATGCCATAGAACTGGAGTTAAAGACATTTATGAGTTGTGATATGGGTGCTGGGAATCAAACCAGGGTCCTCTGGAAGAGCAGCTAGTGTGCTTAACTTTTGAACCATCTCCTCTCCAGGCCTCTGTGTTGAAGTTTATCATGAGGAAGGCTGGAATCTCAGTATAATTTGGCTATGAAGGTTTTCTTTATCTCCAGACAGGGTATTGTGTACCATAGGCTGGTCTCAAACTATGTAGTAAGGCTAGCCTTGAACTTCTGAATCCAGCATTCCACGGCTGGGATTACACTAATGTATCATCTGTCTGCCTAAAAAAATTTAAACTTATCAATGGAATTTGCTTTTCAAGTGTATTTTGACTGAAATCCCAGGCACTGGACAGATGAAAACAAAGGTACATTGTTTGACCTGCCAATCACGCACCAGGAGGAATGACCCATAGAGTTGAAACACTTAGTCCAAGTTAGTCTTGTACATTTCCAGACATGATAGGAAATGGAGGCAGGCACCATGACCATTCACTAATTCCATGCCAAGAATTGGTACACTTTCTTTTTCTTATCACATGGACCCATTTATATATTTGGTCCCTTAGGCATATGTAAAAGTTGGATATAGAAGTAGAAACAAACAAACAAAAACACTGCCAAGATTTATTAGTGTTATTGTCTGTTATTCCTCTTAAACTTTATAATGATATATGATTACCTGTTGACTTAGTTTCTTCTCCTTACAACATCCACTTGATGGTGGGAAATGAGGAATTACTCTGCAAAAAATACATCATGTAGACAGAGGCGCATAGTATTCAGAATTACATAGTCATATCAGAGAATTTCAAATCTCAAAAATTCATGACTTAGCCATGGAGCAGCAATGTGTTAGAAGTCATTGAAAGAACATGACTAAGAAAAACATAATGCCAACTCCAAAAGGTGCTTTGAAAACTATTGTCTGCAAAATTAATATAGATTTTTTTTTCTTTTTGTTCTTCCCAGAAAGTGAAGGATAACACAAGTATGACGTGAGATCATTTGGGACAGAGGGTCTTACTAGTTGAAGACATAGAGTGAGACTTTCAGAAGAAGATGATGGTTAAACCTCTGCATTTTCTCCTGATATCTCCTGTGTGTGGAAGACTAGGATAGAAGGTCAAAAGATTCCTGAGTTTAAACACTGGTGATTGCTGAAGCTCAAAGCTACAGACAGTAAAACCTTCCAGATAAACAGGTGTAAATTTGGACTAACAGAAAGAAAGATTGCCAAAGTAAGCATAGAACCACTTAGATTTGAAGCAGATTGCAGCATCTTCTAGAATAAGTTAGAGTATCCTGTGGGAATAGCAGAGAAATGGGGCATAGGGAGTCTCAAACATGGAGAGCGAGGGACCTGGAATGTGCTGTTCGGTGTAGTATACACGTAGGTCAGGGGCTAATGGGAAGGCGTGAAGAGACAATCTTTTTGTTATACCTTTGTCTGGACACAGGCTTGCTTTAAGGAACAGGTGTAGCCAAGGAAACAGACTCTTGAGAGGGAATGGTCAATAGCAGAGTGGCACCGCAAACAATGATAAACACAGAGTGATGTTTATGGTTGTCCCAATTTGTTATGTGTTTTCCACTCAGCTACTGGACACTTGTAATCTATATTGGCATCAGTTAGCAAATTAACAATAATATCAGAGGACACAAAAACGTGTGGATGCTGCATTAAGAAATGAAAACAAAGCAGTTTCTCTGGGATTCATTTGAGTAAGACAGAGTGCAAATTTGAATCATCCACTTCTCTCCCTTTATCTTCTGTCTGTAATTTGTGGTTGCTGACTTATCTGTAATCTTTCTGCTGTGTGCATTTGTGACTAATGTCTGACTGTCCCCATTGCTGCCCCTAACAAAGGACTTAGCTCCATATTTATTGAACAGCCCAGAAAACAGTGCAGGAAAAGGCACAAAGGACAATTTACAGAAATCTTAACAGAGCTTTATGAGAGGAAAATCCCTCTTACTGACCCAAAATAGCAAACACAGCTGCACAGAGAACTTGTCACGCTACATTCGGTCGTTTTCAGCAGTCATGGTAGACAGAGGTTGTGTAGGTTGCTTCAGCTGTTGGCTGCTTTCAGCAAGTGATGGCCACAGCACAGACATACACTATTCTGGTTTAGAGGCATAGAAGAGTATATGATCTGAGATTAAATACGTAACATTAGCTTAGGTTGTAGGAGCTGATTTTATGGGAAATCTAATACATAGTAAGACTGAGCACACTGTTCCCTGAAATGCAGGTTAAATATAAAACAGCCTGAGTACACAGTAGGACATCAGGTTAAAGGCATAGCTTTAATTAGTCTCAAACAAACTCAAGCTGTATTATTAACCTTACTGTGAGGTCTGGGAAAATGTTAGTCTTTGCGAAATGTAAAATGATTTTATAAAATTGTATGACTGCATATATAATGAGTTTTAGTGAGTTAGGTATTGGAATAGAGCTGCCTACATTCAAATAAGAAGAAGAGGCCAAAATTACCCAGATGTAAATGGGACAGAGATTTTAAATTCCATATTAACTGAACCAATTATCTAGAACAGGTAATGTATCAGGCACTGTTCTGTGCAAAGGGTTATAGTACAAAGGAGACAAAAATTAGAATACTTACTTCTAGGAAGGGTAGAATGTATACCCTATATGAAGGATGTTTCAAACAAATTCTCTATGCACTTGAATAAAATATACAGAACAAAAATGCTCACATTATAAGGGCTACAGTGGTAGTTTAATAGTATGCTTGTCCCATTCTTCTGAAATGATACCAGTGAGGAGCAATAAACAGAGTAGACAGGAAACTGGTTTTCCACAGATCAGAAGTAACTTTTAGGGATTATACACCCTGGACATTGTTTCTAGGGAAAGAAGATGCTTAATGGCATTGTTGTAGATTCCTTTGGAAGATTCTCAACAGGAAAAGATAGGTGGTAAAGCACTGGACTCCTCTGACTGAAGGAGAAACAGTGGCCACACAAGAGTTCACACAAAAAAATTCCTCAAACTGTGTCATTCTAATATGTGCATTTTGTTTGAGCATTTATCTCAAGATATACTATAAAGAATCAGATTTAGAGACAGGGTTGACAAAAGAATGAAATTCTTGGCAGAGAAAACAAAACAACTGAAGGTGTGTCTCAACTTCTATGCTCATATATATGCTGAAGGAGGAATATGGGAAGAGAGAGATGGGGGAAGGGGAGAGAAATTCTATGCTTCACTCATTCTTAGAGCCTAAGGCATAAAATTCATAGTAATGCAGCTAAGCAAATACAAAGGGATAGGCATAGGAGTTGCAGGAAACAGAATGGCTGTGACAAATGGAAGATGTCATGTTACATTTCTCCCATGATAAACTACTGGTCAAAACCAATGCAAACTTTCAGGTAATAAAAGCCTGTATCTCACAGGCAGCGAAGAGAAAAACAGTGATACTTTGCATCTGGGGTTGCCATGGAAAATATCATAGACATGTGATTACAAAGAATAATGAACCTTACTTCTTAAAGCAATTATTCAAGAAATGCTCAAGTCTCTAGTGTGAGTGAGACCCAAGAAGAAAATACAACAGCAAAAGGGGCTTAGCGTTTGGAAAGCATCCATGAAGGCAAAGAGAATAATAACGCGCGGACAGAATTAAAGCTCTTCAAACAATGGGGAAGAAACTATATGGGTACATACGGTCAGCAAAGACGTAAAAGAGACTGGCGAGGGGACTAAATTCACTGTGATGAAACAGCAAGCTAAAAGGATGTTTTCATGGTATGGCTTCCTAATGTTTTTAATTTGATGGACTTTCCACATATATGGAGCAAGTACATTAGGCAATGAATGTAAACCTTTACTTTACCTTTAAGCAAACTTATCAAATACCAGTATCTTTCTTCCTGATGCTTTCTTTGGTTCCCAGAGTCTGTTCCTTCTTTAAGTTCTCATAGCAGGCTGAAACCTGAAACCAACTGCTTCCACCTAGAGCACTGGCTGACAAACTGCACAAAACTAATGTCTCTACACAGAGGTGTGAGGAAGGGCCTCGGTCCATTCCCCCAAGGCAGGACAGCGCATAAATCTGTGGTACTGACTATCAAACCCTGTCATGGGACAGGATTGAGAAACCATGCTTTGTACCACTGTTATTCTCCTTCCTGATGTCTTGCCCTCTTTCCAGTCTGCTTCTTGGGGTTGCCTTCCTAACTAATTCTGTGTACCTATCCCTTTCAATTTTAGATGAACAGAAAAGCCATGATAGCAATCATTATAAGATCTTGGCATATAACCCACAACTGAAGGGAAAAAAAAAGGTTAAGAGAATTGGAGAAAAGCTGTCAGTGAAGATGTTCTTAAGAAACATGTTCAAAACCTCCTCCACCGCCACTTTGTGTGGTGAACATTTAAAGGAGGAGGCTTCAGTGCTCCACCTGGAGAACATGGCACCTGCCTGTGGAGTTTAAATTGAAATTGGTTTAGTAAACAGGGAGCATGGATAGTGATGATAGAGAAAGAAGAGAAGCTGAGCCAAGAGGGAGTCCTCAAAGATAGACCCTAAATTGTGCCCACTCCAGGCATGCATTATTACTGTCCACATCATGCAGTGAGGCAGGATTCACTGAACTAGAGCTCACTATTTCAGGTAGTCTGAGGAGACCTGCCATCTTTGCTTCACAGATTCTGGATGCCTGAAGTTGAACACAGGTGCTGGGGTCTTATATGTCAAACACTCATCTTATGAGCCCAATTGGTGAACTTCTGGTGACTAATTCTAACTATCATCTTGCCTGGATTCAGAGGTACCTAGGATCTTAGTAGAGTGCCCCTCTAAAAGAGTAGATGATGGCATGGCTATCACAGAAAGAATTAACTTAGTGGGGGAGAATCCGCCTTGAATTTCAATCAAGCCATCACATGGCTTAGGGATCCAGGTAAAATAACATCTTCTAATACCTTGCCAAAATGACAAACACAAAGAGAAAGAGGAGGGGCGCTAGCTGTATGGTCTCTAGGCCTTTTAGGAAACATAGAGTTGTTTGGCCACATATATGCAAAACAACAACAACAACAATAAAGTGATATTGTAGACATCAAGCGAATAGCGCTGTTCAAAAAGGAATGCCCCATGGTGCTACCAGTGCAAAACCAGAAGAGTCTACAACACCGCCCAGAGTGCCAGGGGCATCACTGAAAACAAGCAAGCTAGGGCAAGATTCTTGCCAAGAGAATCAACATGTGGACCGAGCACTTAAAGCAGTCTAAGGCAGACATGGCTTCCTGAAGCAGGTGAAGGAGATTGACCAGAAGGAGAAAGAAGCCAAAGAGAAGGGCACCTGGGTGCAGCTGAAGGGTCCGACTGTGCCACTGTATTTGTGGAACAGGAAGGAGCCTCTGCTGCTGGAGCCCATTTCATACGAGTTTATGATGTACAAAATAAAATAATAAACAAACGAATAAACCAAGGGGGCATGAAATCAGCCAGCTAGCTCATGACTGCCACCTCCATTTCATGGTGGACATGAAGTGGGCTGCTGTGGTTAGTATGCCCTCCATCGTGATGGGCTGAGATCATGAGCCCAAATAAGCTTTCCCTGCTGGAATGTTTTTTTTTTTCTTTGTTTTGTTTTTCGCTCAGGAATTTTGTTCACAACTACAGAAAGATAACACAGGAACTGTATTATGGCTGTGTCAAACACCTTTGATAATTAAAACTTCTCAAGCAGCTTGTCATAAACAATTCATTTCACTTTTCATATAAAATTGTTGCCTGGAGCAGAAACAATTTGCTAATAATCTAAAATTTTAAAATCACTTCTTAAAATAGAAAATTAAAACCTTTTCAGGTTATACTATAATGAATGTGGAACAATGGCGCGGCCTTACATGGCCTACCTAGCACATGGATGGGAGAGGCCCCAAGAAGGTTGAAAATAGGGCAGGAGAAGGACCAAGCCCACCCTCATTGGACCTGACCTGGACCTGGCAGTCCTCAGACACACTGAGCCAGTTATGATACTTTCTCTGTGTCCCTCTCCTTCTCCCTCCCTTCCATCTCCCTCTTCACTATCCTCTCTCTTCCCCTCCCCCTCTTTGGATATGTACTATCTGCTGGCTCAGAACTCTTGACTCCTCTTTCTCAGCTTCTCCAGTACACACCACCATTTCTTCTTTCTTTTTTTTTCCCATTTATTTATTTATTTATTTATTTATTTATTTATTTATTTATTTATTATTTTTAGTTACAATTTGTTAACTCTGTGTCCCAGCTGTATCCCAATCCCTCATTCCCTCCATTTCAAGCCTCTGAAATAACTCATGACTGAAGAAAAAAAAAATTCCAACAAAGGACCAGAATATAGGCATCGAAGCTAATGTGGTTAATTAAGACAGGTATATATGTATATAGAATGAAATTAAATAGGTAGAAACTGAGAAAACTTGATAATATTTTGCTAGGAACAAAAATTAAACTATTCGTCTCCATTTTACTACAGTGTTGTATGGCATTTTCTCTGGCGGCTTTATCTCCTTTGAATACAGGGCCATGATTTTCTCTGTTCCTTATTCTCCTCATTATGGGTTTTGTTCTTTGTTCTCTATAAAAAAAAACATAAATTGTAGTTTGATGTATTTGTTTCATTGTTGCTTTCAAAGACTACCTTTTGGAAACACATCCTCTTTTATTTTCCCCATTTATAATATTTAAAACTTCCATTTGCTTAACTATTATTTAATTCTGCTCTTTATATTCATATCTAAATGTAACATAACACCCCCAGGCAGCTTCCTCTGCAATGCTGAAAGTTATTGAGGCTATACATTTCTGCATAAAGATTTCATGTGTTCTCAGCTTTTTTTTTCTGGGGCTGTTGTTTTTCACTGCCTCTTTGACAGGTTTCAATTTCCTTTTTGATCAAAGATTGTCTTGCTGTGTGCTTCTGTATTGTTAGTCATTACGTTTAAGATTTTTGTTGCCATTTACTTAATTCTAATTTTCCTAGATTATGACCAGAGAATGCAGCTTTAAAACACTGTCCACTTCCACATTTATATAGATCCCCTCCACCTCCATTGACCCTATTAAAACTGTATGAATAGGCTGGAGATGTGTGTCTCCATGGTCTGACACAGCACTAACCTAGCATTCACAGCCTGTGTTTCATCCATGTGCTGCCACATATGGGAGTTCCAGAACTCCCTCACAACTGCACTCAAAGGATAAGGTGCTGAATATATCAACTCATTGCCTATGTTTTCCTGTCTCTTTTTCTTTTTTGATGCTCTCAGTTCTGAAAGGAATACACAGATGCTTCTAGCTTTACCACATCATCAACAGGTTCTCCTGGCTTGTAAAAGAAGCCCTTTAAGCCGTGAGCATCTCCTGAGCTGGCTCACAGCATCTCCAGCTTCACACATTCAGATGTGCCATGTCACCAATCGTCTTCTTTACTCCTGTCTAGGACCCATAACTTCCATTTTGTTGATGCTAACGTTATTTTATTTTGTTGTGAGTCCACTCATTCTGTTTCCATTTGTTATTTCAAATGTTCTTTGCAGATGATACCTGGCTGTGTTTTATTAAGAGATATATTACCTGACTCTTTTATAAAAGGAGCTTTTTAAAAAAAAATTATTTATTGACTGATGGATTCTAAAATGCTGCTTTTTATTTCAGATCTACTGCAGCTTGTGGTTTTTTTTTTTTTTTCATTGTTCTGCTTTTCTTGTTTATTCTTTTTCCCCTTTGCAAAATTGACATCTTCTATTCTCCTTTGACATTCAAGTTAATTTTCGTACTCTTGATCCAAATAATTAGATAACGGTCATTTGCCATTTATTTAAAAAGAGACCACCTTCTGTTCATCTCAATAGATTAATGATTTCTAGGTTGCCTTTATGCATGAGGCTAGCATGCCTCCATGCCCTGAAAGGCATTTATAGTGATAATGTAAACAAACAAACAGAACAATATAGCCAATTGACAGGTGCAAACTCTGACCATTAATGATAAGGATGGGCAAAAGATTGTGAGCTAGTTCATCAACCAAAAGTCTAACAAAACTATACCAACCACTTAACAATTTTTGCAAATGTTTTCCTAAGTTCCCCATTTCTTTTTTTATTCTTTCCTAATAAAAGCACATTTTCATCCGAAATGGAGAGTAGGGTTTCTTAGCCCAAACAAGAAAAGTGAAAAGTATGACATTTCAAGAAGTTCCCATTATTTATTCATTTATTTAGTAGATATTTATTCAGCATCTGCTCTGCCCCAGAACTCTGCAAGCATTAGAATAGTATTTGACTATGTCGAGTGAGCTGTGGCTGTTTGTCCACTTTCAGGTGAATGACCCACTTCCTCTTCTTAAAGAAAATCCTGTTTATGTGGAAAAAAACATGTTTTTGTTTTGGTCCCAGGTGTGGGGCTGATGCAAGTGGTCCTCAGCAGCAAACTGTTTGCCTGGTGCAGGCTCTGAGAGAGGCTCCTTGGCAGCTGCAGATAGTTTAAATCTGAGGACTCTGGAGAGAGAATAAAAGGCAGAGCCCAGAGAGTGTTCCGGAGCTCTGAGAAAGAAGAAAGCTGCGGGTGGTCTTTCCCCCTGCCACCGACACAGTCTGGTGACAAGAAGTGGGAGATATCCCGAAACAAAGACTGGACTTTACACAAGGAACCTGGAGACCCTAACCAGCAGAAAGAAGCTAAGAAAACAACGCCCCTTCTCCCCAATAACCTTTTTTCTCTTACCTGGTGTTGGGGTATTGGAAGGTATTGGTGGTGTAAGGAGAAAAAGATAAATGTAAATTAAAAAGTTTTCTAATATAACCCCCAAAATGGCCCCCAGTGTGGGGCTTAAAATAATGAGTAACGGCATAGAGAAGACAGCGGGGTAGGAACAGATGAAAATACCGCTTCGGGATCCCAGCATAAGGTTCACTGTGGCTGCCACTGCTGGTTTCCTTCCCGCTTTACTCCCAGAGGGGATTCTTTGGTTTTGTTTCATTGTAGAGTTGGAAATGCAACTAGAAAATTAGCGGGTGGAGGTTGAGATGCTTGGGAAGCAAAAGCATCATTGGTAAAGGAACAGTACCTGGTAACTAAGAGCCAGAATTCTCCACAATTCCCGCCCAGCCCTGCTAGGAACACTTAACTGTGTCAAGTTCCCACAGCCTCTGGGAAGGCTGTACAGGCAGGAAAGGTTAAAGGCAAAAGGCCTGTTTCAAGAAAACAGGTTATCTTCTCTTTCTTCAGAGACTGCAAGTTTGTTTGTTTGTTTGTTTTTCCATACAAATCTTTGACTTCCTTGGTTAGTTACACCAACGTATTTGTGGCTATTGTGAAGGATACCGTTTCCCTAATTTCTTTCTCAGCCCTTTTGTCTTTTGTATACAGGAGGGCTACTGATTTTTTTAAGGTAATTTTGTATTCAGCCACTTTGCTGAAGGAGTTTACCAGCTTAGGAGTTCCCTGGTAGAATTTTTTAGGTCACTCATGTGTACTATCATATCATCTGCAAATAGTGATACTTTGACTTTTTCTTTCCAAACTGAATCCCTTGTTCTCCTTTAATTGTCTTATTGTACTAGCAATGACTTCAAGAGCCTTGTTGAAGAGATATGGAGAGTGTCCCTGATTTCACCAAGGACCATTCATGGCTAGACCCCCTGCACAGATGTAGCCCATGGCAGCTCAGTGTCCAAATGGGTTCCCTCATAAGGGGAAAAGGGCTGTCTCTGACATGAACTCAGTGGCCTGCTCCTTGATCACCTCCCCCTGAGGGGGGAGCAGCCTTGCCAGGCCACAACGGAGAACATTGCAGCCAGTCCTGATGAGACCTGATAAACTAGGGTCAGATGGAAGGGGAAGAGGACCTCCCCTATCAGTGGACTTGGGGAGGGGCATGGAAGAAGATAAGAGAGGGCGGGTGGGTGGGATTGGGAAGGGATGAGGGACAGGACTACAGCTGGGATACAAAGTGAATAAACTGTAATTAATAAAAAATAAATTAATAAAAAAACAGGCTAATCTTAAGCAAACTGAGCTGCCAGAGGAGCAGCCTCAGGTTAAGATTTTAATACCATTAACTTTCCTAGTAGCCACCAAAACTTTCAGATGTTGAAATGCTCAATACTGCCTCAGAGCTTAAAATGGCCAGTCTGTGTTAACTCAGAAATGTGGTAGGTTCTGCCAGAGAAGCAAATAAGCATTTCTGGCAGCAATGGTTCCTGCAAGAACGTAGTTCGAGGCTCAACAGCAAAAGTGTGAGTCCATCCAGATAAAGTCAGCTGAAAGTCATCAGGTTATAAAAGAAAGTATTGATCCAAAAGGGTTTGGTTCCTTAGTTATCTCCTTTTACGAAAGCAACAGCAAGTTTTGTTTATATGAAAAGAAAAGCCTTTAAAAAAAGGAAAAAAAAAAAAAAAAAAAAAAAAACAGAAAGGGGGAAATGTGGATATAGACTTGTTTGGTTTTTGTCCCAGGTGTGGGATGCAGGGCTGACTCAGATGGTCTACAGCAGCAGACTATTTGCCTCAGGTAGGCCCTGACAGGAGTGCTTTGTCAGTTGTAGATAGTTTAAATCTGAGGATTCTGAAATGGAATAATAACAGAGCCCAGAGAGTGAGGATATCAAGGAAAAAACAAGGCTGCTCCTGCTTTTCTTGCTATTCCTGGTTGCTGTTGGGAAACAAGAAGTTGGAGATCTCCTGAAACAAGGAATGGACTGGCTCCTAGGAACCCCATGACTATAACTAGCAGGAAGCAGCTAAAAAGAACTGTATCCCCTTTACTATTAACCCTTTCCTACCTGGTGTTGGAGTATTGGAAGGGATTTGGTTGGAGTAGGGAGAAAAAGATGTAAGAAACCTAAATAAAAGTTTGGGTTTTTTTTATTTTTGTTTTTCTTTTTTTAAGAATGCCTACATAATCCAATTTTCTTTTCTTTCTTTTCTTTTTTTTTTTTTGGCTTAGAATAGAGGATTCTTTATTTACTTTTTTTTTAGATTTTTTTCTTTATTAATTACACTTTATTCACTTTGTAATGCTCAATCCCTATCCAGAAAGGCAAAGAGGATGGACATCAGAAGAAGGAGAAAAGAGGGAACAAGTCAGGAGCCTGACACAGAGGACCTCTGAAAGGCTCTGCCCTGCAGACTTTCAATGCAGATGCTGAGACTTATGGGCAACCTTTCGGCAGAATACAGGGAATGTTATGAAAGAAGTAGGAAATAGTAAGATCTGGAGAGGACAGGAACTCCACAAGGAGAGCAACAGAACCAAAAAAATCTGAGCACAGGGGTCTTTCCTGAGACTGATACTCGAACCAAGGACTATTCATGGAGATAACCTAGAACCCCTGCACAGATGTAGCCCATGGCAGTTCAGTATCCAAGTGGGTTCCATAGTAATAGGAACAGGGACTGTCTGCCAATTTTCTTTTGGGAAACTGCTGTCTCAGTTTGCTCCAGCCATGGTGATAATGACAAGAATTTGAATCCTGTTCACCTACAAAGGGTTTGAAGTATTCTGGTTCCCTTTGATTTGTGGTTTAGAAATTCAACTACTTGGAGGACTCTGGAAACCAGGAGGAGAAAATAGCAACTACCCTGGTGCTGGGTCTAGAAATTGTGATTTGCATGATCTATGGCAGGATCTTCATATCAGCTGATTCTGACATGCAGCCAGGGTCAGGGGAGGACAGGCAATTGTGACCTCTGCTTAGCCAGGTAGATTATACATCCACAGCCTTTACCATTGTAATGAATAAAAGAGCCAGTCCTCAGCACCCCTCAAACAAGACCATGGGCATCATCACTCTATTATCTCTTCATCTACCATTCCAGTTTCTGAGATCCCCATACTTGATGAACAAATGCCTTTTCTACTGGATAAGCTGCCAGTCATTCCTATCACTTCCAGATAGCACGTGTCTATCTTGTCATTAATGATCTTGTCATTAAACTACAATATCTGTTTGTGACTCTAAGCCTGCTGAATTGGCCAAGCTTTCAGCTCTCAGTGTTATGTTAAAAAAAAAATCTTGAGAAGAAAAGAGAACTGTCCTGTTGGTCCAATTTCACATTTGTACCCTCAGATGTGTTTTTTGCTTGCCCAGCCAATTCCACAATTAAACTAGCTATTTTTCTTTTTTTTAAACCTTTTTATGATTCTGAGTTTCACATCATGTACCCCAGTACTGCTTATCTTCTTGTCCCCTCCTATCCACCCTTTGATTGTAACCTACTCCCAAAGTAAGCACACACGCACACGCACACCACAGCATAGAACACATCTCATTGTGGAAGCTCTACTATGTCACAGTGTGTCCCACAGTCCACACTTCTTCACTTGCAAAGGTTCACTGCAGTGAGTCATTGGTCTTTGTCGAAGTCTTTGGCTTCTGTCACACCATCAATATTGAGCCTTATTGGGAATCCTTTCAGTTATCCTGTTGTTTCCCTGTGTCGTAGAGACCCTGCAGGTTTACATCAGCAAGAATGGCCCTTTCATGGGCCCCACTCAATCACAGATAATAGAGATTTGGGAGTGGGCCAACACAGAGCCCTGGAACCGGGCCTATGAGGTAGGTGCTGGTCAGCTTGCTGGCTCTCCTTTATCCACACCACCAGGATGAGTTCTCCAACACTGCTCTGGCAGGCCAACCCAAGGAGCAGGGTTACCTCCCCTGCTCTCGTGCTCTAGGGGCCAGCTCATCGGTACTCACTCTTCCAGAGCCAGCCTCACTATGCTGCCTAGTCAAGTGTGGGCCCACTTTCCAAAGTGCTACAGCCAGCAAAGATACGAGGCAGGTCTTGTGCTCTCACTCACTCAGTGCTGCCTCACCCGTTCCTTGGGCATCAGGGCCGGTTTCACTGTGTTTCCCAGGAGAGGTAGCAGGCGCTTTCTGAGTGCTGCATCCAGTGAGGGCGCAAGGCTAGCTCTCCCGACTACCACAGGTGGTGCGGGGTAAGGGCCAGGGTATTACCTCTATACCCATGCCACCTCACACTCGCCCGTGGCTGGCTGCTATGGACCACCTCCACTAGGGCCATCTCTGCTGTCTGCCCAGTTGATGTGCAGGATGACTCTCCCAAGTGCTGCAGCCCTGCAGCCAAGGAGGGCAGGGTCAGCTCACCTGCTCCATGACCTCAGGGCCTGCTCTCCTGACTGCTACCCGTGACAGGGGCAAGGTGGAGACACCAGCCCTGCACCCACGCCACCTCATGGCAGAGGAGTGTCAGGGCCGCTCTCCCATTCTCTCACGCTCTGGTAGCCTCAGCTGTACCCTCCCCAGCAGCATCAGCTCTGCTGTGCTGTCCAAGTTAAGTGCAGGGTCCGCTCTCTCGAGTGCTTGAGTGTGTGTTGTAGCTGGTGAGGAGCAGGACCAGCAATCCAGAGCTCATGACCCCGTGTGAAGTTTTCCCAGCTGTGGAGAGTCAGCACTTCCATATTCAGGCCCTCGGGGCTGCCTCACTTACACCCACACCACCAGGACCAGCTCCAGCATGCTATCTAGGCAAGGCCCAGGGCCAGCTCTGAGTGCTGCCAGGTGTAAGAGAGCACCAAGGCCTGCTCCAGTGAGGGGTGGGGCCAGTTATGCACAGCCCCTGGACACTCATGTGGTCTCCTGCTGTGCTCTGTGGTGGTAAGCTGTGTCCTCCTGTGCCATCAGCCAGAAGGCAGGTCTACTGGAGTCTTCCCCTGCCTGCTCTGCACTGCCTGGGTTTGATTTGATTCGATATTTACGTGCCCTAGGCATAAGACAGCTTTGGCCACCAAGCTGGGCATCAAGCTAGGATGAACAGAGGACCGCCATCTGCTCTGCCCCTGACTGATACAACAACAGCACCTCCAAGGTGTCTGTTTGCCATTGCTAGCAGATTCTTAATTTCTGAAAAGGCAACATATACAAAGAACTGAAAGAATGCTGCAGAATTGCATGTATAAATCAGAAAGCAGACAACCAAGCAGGAGAAAAAAAAAAAAACACTCTGAGAAACATCATATAATGGTAGATTAGGAGAATGCAAGCTTCTGCATAGAGAAGAACATCTGAAGTCTGTTTCCATGCCACATTTGCATAGAGACCACACTGCAAGTGGAATAAAAATAACACAGGATGATGAACGTTCCTGCGTGCCTTTTATTATCTCTTTGTTTTAGGGTTACGTGGCATGGAAGCAGTAGTTTATCTAAGACAGACCCCCGCAGGACAGACACACTTGTAAAGGAGTGAAAAAGAACAGAATTAATAGGGCTTTGATCCTAACAGGGGTCTCCTTTCCCCTCAGCTTGATTCCACCAGAAACCCATGGAGTGTGGAGCCATTACAAAGCAAAGGCAAGTGGGTGGGGCTTTATGTATATTTGCCACCAAATATATATATTTGGTGGCAATTTCTTATGCATTTCTAAGAGAGCAGAGAAATTACCTGCATAATGGGCCAGTTCATAGTTTCTTAGTAGTTGCTACAAATGTGGCTGTACCAGTACTAGGTACTTTTGCCCTTGAAAAGTAACGAACAATATATGCACGGGAAACAGAATGTTAACACGGAAGTACTCTGTCCATAAAGAAACATGTCCTCCCTCACTTCTTCCTTTGCATCCCTCCAAACCTGTTGCCTTTAAGCACTGGCACTTGAGAAACTCATGCTTCCTCTAAACTTTGGTTCCAGGAAAAATGAAATCTTGGAAGGCTGCCCATCCTCCAGTGATTGTGTCTACACCATGCACAAACAGGTAGTGGCATCAAGTAGACTCAGTGGAATTAAAGACACAGGACACCTGAAACTGGGATTAAACATTGGAAGAGGAATTGGAAGGGACGAGGCGGCTCTGGTTAGAAAGCACTTGATGCGTATGTGCGATTCCTAAACAAAGATGCAGCCTTGTGATGAAGTAAACACTATCTTGAATGTGTTGGCAGCTTTCTGTTTAACCAAATGTACTTAATCATTAGCTGAAAGTGGGAGATATGAGCTTTAATTGTGTCTCTGACTTTGGGTAAGAGATTTGAAGTCTCTGGAGTTCACCATCGTTCTTTAAAAATGCAAGTGGTCAGAGCCCGCGTTCGTTTTGGACTCTGTGAACATGTTTGAGGTACTTCACCCAGGGAGAAGGCAGAGCTAATATTGTTTGTTTACAAGCAACACGTTTTGATCTTACCACCTTTGTACAAAACAAGAGAAAGAGATGTTAACCACCCTCCCACCCGACCCAGAGGAAGATGGTATGGCTTTGTTCGGATCCAGGGTCTGTGAGACAACATCTTGGATGTGTCAATGACACGTGATTTATTGTGCTTCATAATGTTTGGGAACAGATATTTGTTATTTCATCCAAGAAAAGCAATTTTCAGAAGCCTCTTAGAAGGTGGCTGGAGCATCAGTAATCGGTGCCATTTCTTTATGCCAACATTTCCTTAAAGCTGCACAATCTTTCATTTTAATCATCCCTCTCAGCAGGCTCCTTCCAGGGCTCAGGAGCAGGGCACCCAACCCTCAGAAATGAAGTTCTATTTTTAACATCCACCAGACAACAACCTCCCTATTAATTGTGTGAAATCTGCTCAGATGGCTGCTCTTCTGGGTTCTTGTGTCCCACACTCCCCTCTCCACTCCCCATCTGCACAGCCCTCCCCCGAAAATATTTTTAGTTCTAGCAGCTACATCTTTGAGAGTTACTAGGAGGAAGCTATAGTTTGCTAAATAAACATTTTAGAAATACAAGTTTTCATTCCTGATATTTTCAAAAAAGATTAAGCATGCTGCTTCTTATAACAAGTCAGAATTAACTAAGCAGCAGTCTGGACTTGGAATTCTTCGTCTTCCTGGGAATTCCTTTTTAACTGGGAGTAAATGTGCCATTATTCAGCTCCGTTATCTACTATTTAGAAGACTGAATACTAGTCTTCTCAAGGTAGCCTTGAGAATCATCTTTGGAATGGGAAAATCTACCCTTTCTCCCTACGTACATTTTCTCACAGTTTTCAGTTTTGTATCAGTAGATGCAGGCCTCTCTCTACAGCAATATGCTAGGACACAGCACCCACAGTTAAGGGCCAACATGGTATATCACTTAAGCTATAATCATCAAAATATTTTCAAAGCACTTGGAGGATTCCAAGAAATAGCATATACAACAAGAATTTGGGTTAGTTAGCACAAATTGCAGTGTTTAATTGCCCATACTCCAGAAAAGAAACCATGGCCATGTTATTAGTTGTTGTGCTTTGTGGGTTGTGTTTGTTAATAGGTCATTTGTGCATATAGTAAAAAGAAATTTCTAAGAAAAAGACAGTGCAGTCTCTGTCCAATACTCTTTTCTTGATCTTCATATATGCATATATTTAAGCAAATATAGATACAATATACATATACTCACATGTAGTAATGACCCCCCAACACACACACACACACACACACACACACACACACACACACACACACACTCACCTCATCCTTTAGTTTTATCACAAGTATTTTTCTGTATCTGTAGTGGTTTGAATGAGAATGGCACCCATAGCCTTCTATATTTGAGTGCTTATTACCCAGTTGGTGGAACTCTTGGGAAGAATGAGGAGATAGGTTTCAAAAGACTCTTGCAACTCCCTGTGTTCTCTCTCAGCCTTGCGATTGTGGGTCAAGATGTTAACTCAACCTGTTATCATGGCCTCTAACCCTCCGAAACTGTCAACCTAATTAAACACTTTATTTTCTAAGTTGCTTTGGTCTTGGCATTTTATCACAGCTGTAGAAAAGTAACAAAGACAGGATTCATACTAGGGATTGCTGTCTGCTGTGGCAGGTCTAACCTTGCTGGATTTTGAGAGAAAGTAACTCTGGTAATTTGGACTAGGAAAGCTGATGAATGCTATAAGCAGGGCTTAATAGACCATCTTAGTAGGAGCTTGGAAGACTTTAGTACTGAGAGAAAATGGACTGTGTATGCCTAAATCAGGAAGCTTCAGAAGGGAAGCATGTTAACAATGAGGCTAGAGACTTCTCTCATGATATATTGTCAAAGAATGTGGCTGCCCTTTGCCCTTGTCCTAAGATATTGCTTGAGTCTAAATTAAAAAAATAATAGACATTTCTTTGATGGAGGAGATTTAAAGACATCTCAATGCTAATGGTTGTGTTGTTGGTAATCACTCTTATTCAGGTCTACAGTGAAAAAGAGCAGGAATGGAAAAAATACAATATATATAGTTTACAGCAAAGAGAGGCATAAATATATTTAGTGTTAGAGTCAAGGCTTGTACTGAAAGAGATGAGATGAAAGAGTGACCTGATCTGAAATGAAATGCGAGTCTACCTTCAGGGTAAAACCCCATCCAGGTAAGTTTCCAACTTATGCAAAGAAAAAAAAAGCCTAAGAAATATTTTTGTTCTAAAAACGAACAACAAATCAAAACTGCCACATATCTGATTCAAAGACTGAGAGCTCATCCCAAGTTCTTAGTCAAACTCAGTGTTGTAGCTGCATGGCTAAGGAGAAGTACTGAGTGCAAGCATGTGGCAGCCTGCAAGGCCTTGAGAAGTCTGTGTGAGGCTGTGAAAGTGAAGCCTGCATTGCATGGGAGGGCCCACGATGTCAGAGGTACCAGAACTATGGGGTGTCTGCCAAGGAGAGGTGCACACAGAGAGTGGAACCCACTCAGGGGAAGAAGAGCATTGCAATCAGAAAAGCTATAAGGAAAGAAACACCAAGGCCATTTGACATCAGACAGAGAGACAGAGAATTTGGATTGCCCTGCTGGGTTTCAGTTTTGCTTTGGTCTAGTATTTTTTTTTACTATACTTTCATTCCTCCCTTTTGGGGATACTAAAGTATATGCTGTGCTATTGCATGTTGGAAGTATGAAACTTGCTTTTCAGTTTTATAGGGTGTTACAATAAGAAATTGCCTTGAATCTCAGAAGACTCTAGATGTTTAAACTGTGTTGAGACTGTGAAAGACTAAGAGGACTTTTGAAGTTGAACTAAATGTATTTTTGCATTATGATATGGCCATAAGTCTATGGATAACAGAGGGTGGAATGAAGTAGTTTGAATGATCATGACCACCATGGGTTCATATTTTTGAATATTTGTTCCCTTGATCGTGTAACTGTTTGGGAAAGATTAGGATGTGTGTCACTATGGGCAGGCTTCAAGGTTTCAAAAAATTTGCAATACCCAGTATTTTCTCTGCCTTATGGAGGTGGATACAGATGTGAGCTCTTAGCTGTTCCTTTGAGCAACCATCATGGATTCCAGCCCCCTGAAAGTGTAAGCCAAATTAAACTCTTTCTTTTACAAGATGACTTAGTCATGATGTTTTATCACAGCAAAATCACTTTAGAAAAGTAACCAAGACAGTACCCTTATTTTTATTTTTCATTAATTACAATTGAAGGACATTTTGTAGCTAGTCTTCAGGTCTGTCTTTTTCATAAATAGTGACCTTGTGTTCCTTTATCTAATGAATCAGAATCTATACCAGAATCTATAACAGATTTCTAATTAGTAAGCAAAATAAAGAGAAAATGAGGGGTTATATTTCTGGTAAGTTACCCTTTAGCTAGTCAACACTTTTGTTTATGTGTCCCTTAGAAAGCTCTTTCTCTGTGTGTTTTTTTAATAGTCTCTTCTCTCTCCTTTCTTCATTTTCCTTTCTTCTCTAACATTTAGCAAATCTATGAAATTTCTGTTAATATTGGTCTAAAAAATTCAAATGCCTTCAAAAGGTAAGTTCTCCACAAATAAATAAATAAATGGAGAAACCATGAGTTTTTAGCTATGGAGTGTGTGTTCTTTGCTTTTTGCTTTCCAAGGAGTCTCCTTGTGACCAGTACAAAGTCTTGCAGTTGCTCTAGCTCAGAGCCAGCAATTTACTTTCTGGGAACTGTTCTGTGCAGCACAGGAGAGCGGTGTCTTTTGTAGCAAGAATAAGCAGCAAGAAGTGATGGGTGGGCCTTCTGTGGAGTCTGATGTGCAGCTGGGTTTTCAGGAAGCCCTAGGACTTTAGAGATTTGGGCATCCATGCTGACTGCATCTTCAATTCTTTTTTCCTCGATGCATCCTATAGCTCTGGAGTCTTTTGTGCATTGCCTGCACTGGCACACTTTGGGGGAAGAGCATTCTCCACAAACTGGCAGATGGCTGGCACATGTGTTTTCCTGAGTCTCAGTTAAAAAAAAATCAATAAATACTATTCCCTTACTCGAGATCTCTGTGAGATTTTGCACCTTTCCTAGAGAACACACACACAAAGAGAACTACCAATGTTAGTATAATTTTAGAACAATATATTTATGTTAATTGACTGTGTTATAGGACCTTTTGAGTATTTTTCTTAGTTTTTAATAATAATGGTATAGGTTGAATTGTTAAAATTCAAAATTCACCTGAAGTGATGATTTTTATACAGATGAAAACCTGTGTGAGAGTGAAGCAAGCAAAAGTGGACAGGAGAGAAAGTCAGGAAAACGGGGGCTTTGGCTTGATGCCACTAGCTCTCACTGAAGGCATAGGTTTTTTTTTTTTTTTCCTTTATCTTCAGATTGTGATTCTGATACTGGGGAAATGAGAAAACCTCCAGACATTTCCAGAGAGATTCTTTTGGGAGCAATTCTCCTGAGAAGCTGCCAGCTGTTTGCAGCTGACACTGAAGTGGAGACTTTCATTGGTCTATGGCTTGACTAGATGGCCACTGGGTCTGACGACGCATGGTAATGTCAGAGTTTTCTTTATGTGAATTATGTTGTCTATGACCAGAGCTAAGTTTACTTTTTCATGTGTACTTTGAACGACTTGCATTTCTTTTGCTAGCCAGCTACGCTGGCTCCAGCTCTCAGTACTATATAGAATAGCAGTCCTTTGAATGGAAATCCTATCATTTATCTTCCGAAATGCTTTAGTTTATCACTGTTGACTGTGGCTATCATGGAAGCTCAAATTCATATATGGTTGTGATTACATTTGGCTGTTTCCTTATATCCCTAGTTTTTATAGTATTATAATGGAAGGGTATTGCATTGTTTCCGCATTCCTGGACTAATTTATGTTACATTAGGGTGATATGCTGATTGGTTAATTTTACTTGCAGAAGCATCATTGCATTATGAGGACAAACCCCACTCAGCCCTACTGTAAAGGATCCTCCTTTTCTTATGCTATTGTGTGAATTTTGTTGAGAACTTTTACATCAATATTTACACAATTATTAGCCTAAGTTTTATTTTCTTACATTATCACTGATTTTGATATTGCGGTACTGTTGGTCTCATATAATCAGTTTGGAAAAGTTAATTTCTTTTCACATTTTGGTTTTGGAGGAATTTCACAAGAATTCATCTTTTTTTTTTCCCCCTTTGGTAGAATTCTCCAGTGAAGACATCTGCTCTGGAGCTTTCCTTTCCTGAGATGTTTTTAGTCAGCCATTCAGTAACGTTACTAGTTATGAATCTGCTCAGTTTCTTATAGATCCATAATTCAGTACTGGTATGTTTTATGTTTCTGTGAATTTATTTCTGTGGTTTTTATTGTTCAAATAATTTCTCTTTAGGTAGATTGATTTCTAAATATTTTATTCTCTTTGATACTATTTTAAATGTTATTTTTATTCTTCTAGATTATCGAATTTGTAGTTAATTACTGGCAGTCTCTTTTTAAGACTCGTGTTGCTTTGTTGCATTCACTGGAATATCTCCTCTGATTTCTGACTTTTGATAATTGATTATTTTCTATTTTTCTTAGTCTCATTATGAACTTGTCAATTTTGTCAATCATTTCATAAAACCAACTCAAAAGTCCAATGAACTCTTTAATTATTTTCTATTTCCTTTATATCTTTCTGCTGTTTATCTTCTTCCATCATCTAACTAACTTTGGCTTCATTTCTTTTTGTTTTTCTTCCTCACTGTGTGTTGACATCATCTAGAATGTATGTATTTCTTGTTATAACATCTCTAAGTACTGTTTTGTTGCATGACAAAGGTTTGGCATATTGTCAGTTTGCTCAATTTGTTTGTAATTTCTGTTGTGCTTTCTTTTCTGGCCTAAGACTTTTGACTCAAAGAGTGACCTAATTAACTTCCAGTGTTTGTGAATGTTTCACACCCATTTTTCTATTGATTTGTTCTTTGGTTCTGATTTTGTTAGGAAAAATATTTGATGTGGATTTCAGGCACCTTCAAGTTGTCAAGACTTTTCTAATGGTCTTAGATTGCATATGTACTGAACATTTTATATTCTCTTGTTAGGTGGAGTGTTCTGGATATGAATTTTAATTTCAATCTGTTTACAATGCTTTATCTTTTAGTTTCTTATTGATCTATTTGTTGAGTTATTTTATCCATTACTGAAAGTGAGGTGTTTAAGTCTACCAGTATGACAATATTATCTGTTTCTTCAACAGTTCTGCAATAGTTCTTTTGTGATTCTTGATGCCTTACTGATATTGCATATAACCACACAATAATGTTATTTTCCTGATGAACTGATTCATTTATTATATAATGCTTATCTTTGTTTCTCCTTCATTTCTGAATTATTGTCTATTTAGTATAATGTAAATATGGTCAGTCCTTTTCCCTTTTAATTACTGCTTCCGTGTAAAATTTTTCAACACACATGATTTTGTTTATCTATATAAAATGTATGAGAGGTGAAAGAAAGCATATATCTATCTCCCTAAGACAGGCTTAACTTGCCTGAAATGATGATCTCCATGTATGCTCATTTTCCTGCAAGCAACATCACCTCATGCTCTATGGGTGGAACACCGTTCTGCTGTGTGTTCGCCATAATTTATCCATTTTTGGGCATCTGGATTAGTTTCCATAGCTTAGCTGTTGTGACTAGTTCCACAATAAAATATTACTGCAAATGTCTCTTCTGTGATGTGCTGACCTGGAGCCCTCTTGATGGGTCCCATCTTCTTACCTAACACAGTGCTTAAAATCCTTAATGCCATATCTTTTGAGTTTTGGACCTAAATGAATCTCATGGATAGTGTATACTTTTGATTTCTTTCTTTTTTTTTTTAAATTTTATTGTTTTCTTATCAGTTACATTTTATTAACTCTGTATCCCAGCCGTGTCCCGATCCCTCATTTCCTCCCAGTCCCTCCCTCCCTCCCTCATCTCCACCGTGCCCCTTGCCAAGTCCACTAATAGGGGGGACCTCCTCCCCATTCATCTGATCCTGTTTTATCAGATATCTTCAGGACTGGCTGCAAAGCTCTCCTCTGTGGCCTAACAGGACTGCTCCTCCCTTGGGGGGTGGGGAGGCCAAAGAGCCAGTCATTGAGTTCCTGTTAGAAATAGTCCTTGTTCCCCTCACTATGGGAAACCAATTGGTTACTGAGCTACCACAGGCTACATCTGAGCAGAGGTTCTAGGTTACATTCATACATGGTCCTTGGTTGCATGTCAGTCTCAGAAAAGACCCTGTGCCCAGATAAATTTGGTCCTTGTGGAACTCCAATCCTTTCCTCATCAGACTAACTCCCCTTCTTTCTTATGATTCCCTGTACTCTGCCAAAGGTTTGGTCATGAGACTTTGCTTTGAAAACACTGCTAGTTAGAGTTTTTCAAATGCGCTCAGTAGACTCCTGTCAATGTTCAATGCGCATCCCCTCTGTCTTTCAAAACGAGGATTGATAATCTTACCCCATGTCCGCTCTCTTGATTATCTTTTTTAGGTGTATAGATTTCATCATGTTTATCATATCTTATAGGTCTATATAAGTGAGTATATACCGTGTTTGTCTTTCTCCTTCTGGGATATTTCACTCAGGATGATCTTTTCTAGATCCCACCATTTGCCTGCAAATCATGATTTCCTCCTTTTTGATTGCTGAGTAGTATTCCATTGTGTAAAAATACCACAATTTCTGTACCCATTCCTCTGTTGATGGACATCTGGGTTGTTTCCAGGTTCTGGCTATTACAAATAAAGCTGCTATAAACATGGTTGAGCAAATATCCCTTTTGTGTACTTGAGCAAACTTTGGGTATATACCTAGCAGTGGTATAGCTGGGTCTTGAGGAAGCACTATTCCTAATTGTCTTAGAAAGCGCCAGATAGATTTCCAGAGTGGTTGTACCAGTTTACATTCCCACCAGCAGTGGAGGAGGGTTCCCCTTTCTCCACAGCCTCTCCAGCATGTGTTGTCCCTTGAGTTTTTCATTTTGGCCATTCTGATGGGTGTAAGGTAAAATCTCAGGGTCGTTTTGATTTGCATTTCCCTGATGGCTAATGAGGATGAGCATTTCTTTAAGTGTTTCTCTGCCATTCGATATTCCTCTGCAGAGAATTCTCTGTTTAGCTCTGCTCTCCATTTTTTAATTGGATTACTTGGTTTGCTGCTTTTCAGCTTCTTTAGTTCTTTGTATATACTGGATATTAGCCCTCTGTCAGATAAAGGGTTAGTGAAGATTCTTTCCCAATCTGTAGGCAGGCGTTTTGTTTTGATGACAGTGTCCTTTGCTTTACAGAAGCTTTTCAGTTTCATGAGGTGCCATTTATTGATTGTTGCTCTTAGAGACTGTGCTGTTGGTGTTCTGTTCAGGAAGTTGTCTTCTGTGCCAATGAGTTCTAGGCTGTTCCCCACTTTTTCTTCTAACAAATTTAGAGTATCTGGTTTTATGTTGAGGTCTTTGATCCACTTGGACTTTAGTTTTGTGCAGGGTGATAAATAGAGATCTATTTTCATTTTTCTGCATGTGGACATCCAGTTGGACCAGCACCATTTATTGAAGATGCTGTCTTTTTTCCTTTGAATGGTTTTGGCTTCTTTGTCAAAAATCGAGTATTCATAGGTGTATGGGTTTATTTCTGGATCTTCTATGCAGTTCCATTGATCCTCCTTTCTGTTTTTATACCAATACCATGCAGTTTTTATTACTATTGCTCTGTAGTACAACTTGAGATCGGGGATAGAGATACCTCCAGATGGTCTGTTGTTGTACAGGATTGTTTTGGAGATTCTGGTTTTTTTGTTTCTCCATATGAAGCTGAGAATCTTTTTTTCAAGGTCTGTAAAGAATTGAGTTGGTATTTTGATGGGAATTACATTGAATCTGTAGATTGCTTTTGGCAGGATGGCCATTTTCACAATATTGATCCTACCAATCCATGAGCACGGGAGATCTTTCCATCTTCTGATATCTTCTTCAATTTTTTTCTTCAGAGACTTGAAGTTTTTCTCAAACAGATCTTTCACTTGCTTGGTTAGTGTCACCCCAAGGTACTTTATGTGGTACGTGGCTATTGTGAAGGGTGTTGTTTCCCTAATTTCTTTTTTTTTTTTATTAAATCTTTTATTTATTTTTTATTAATTACACTTTATTCATTTTGTATCCCCCCATAAGCCCCTCCCTCCTCCCCTGCCAATCCCACCCTCCCTCCCCTTTCTGCATGCATGCCACTCCCCAAGTCCACTGATAGGGGAGGTCCTCCTCTCCTTCTTTCTGATCTTAGTCTATCAGTTCTCATCAAAAGTGGCTGCATTGTCCTCTACTGTGGCCTGGTAAGGCTGCTCCCCCCCAGGGGGAGTGATCAAAGAGCAGGCCAATCAGATTATGTCAGAGGCAGTCCCTCTTCCCATTACTATGAAACCCACTTGGACACTGAACTGCCATGGGCTACACCTGTGCAGGGGTTCCAGGTCATCTCCACAAATAGTCCTTGGTTGGAGTAGGAGTCTCTGGGAAGTTCCCTGTGTTCAAATTATCTTGTTCTGTTGCTCTGCTTGTGGAGTTCCCGTTCCCACCAGCTCTTACTATTTCCCACTTCTTACATAAAATTCCATTCACTCTGCCCATCAGTTGGCCATCAGGCTCAGCATCTGCTTTGACAGTCTATACTGCAGAAGCTTTCAGAGTCCCTCTGTGGCAGGTTTCAAGGTGGTTTCCTGTTTTCTTCTGGCTTTCAGAGGCCCTCTGTAGCGGGTTCCGAGGTTGTTTCCTATTTTCGTTTTCTTCTGATGTACATCCTCTTTGCCTTTCAGGATGGGGATTGAACATTTTAGTTAGGGTCCTCTCTTTTGCTTAGTTTGTTTAGATGTACAGCTTTTAGTGGGTTTATTCTATATTGTATGTTTATATGAGTGAGTATATACCGTGAGTGTCTTTTTGCTTCTGGGTCAACTCACTCAGGATGATCCTTTCCAGGTCCCACCATTTACCTGCAAATTTCATGATTTCCTTATTTTTCATTGCTGAGTAATACTCCATTGTATAGATGTACCACAGTTTCTGCATCCATTCTTCAGTTGAGGGATCACCATGGAATAAAGCTGGACTTCAACAACAACAGAAATAGCAAAAAGCCTACACACTCATGGAAACTGAACAACTTGTTACTAAATGACAGCTGGGTCAGGGAAGAAATAAAGAAAGAAATTAAAGCCTTTCTAGAACTCAATGAAAATGAAGACACAACATACCCTAACTTGTGGGACACAATGAAAGCAGTGCTAAGAGGAAAGTTCATAGCACTAAGTGCCTTCAAGAAGAAATTCGAGACAGCTCATTCAAGCAACTTAATGGCCCACTTAAAAACCCTAGAAAAAGAAGAAGCAGACACACCAAAAAGGAGTAGACGGCTGGAAATAATCAAACTCAGGGCTGAAATCAATCAATTAGAAACAAATAAAACAATTCAAAGAATCAATGAAACCAAGAGCTGGTTCTTTGAGAAAATCAACAAGATAGACAAACCCTTAGCCAAGCTAACTAAAAGGCAGAGAGACACCACCCAAATCAACAAAATCAGAAATGAAAAGGGGGACATAACTACAGACACTGAGGAAATCCAAACAATCATTAGGACTTACTTCAAAAGTCTATATGCCACAAAATTTGAAAATCTAAATGAAATGGACAATTTTCTTGATCGATTTGACTCACCAAAGCTGAATCAGGACCAGGTAAATCAACTAAATAGTCCTATATCCCCCAAAGAAATAGAAGCAGTCATCAAAAGTCTCCCATCCAAAAAAAGCCCAGGACCAGATGGCTTCAGTGCAGAATTCTACCAGACCTTCAAAGAAGAGCTAACTCCAATTCTCTTCAAACTATTCCACAAAATAGAAACAGAAGGAACATTACCAAACTCATTCTATGAAGCCACAATCACCTTGGTACCTAAACCTCACAAAGACTCAACAAAGAAAGAGAATTTCAGGCCAATCTCCCTTATGAACATTGATGCAAAAATACTTAACAAAATACTTGCAAACCGGATCCAAGAACACATCAAAGATATTATCCACTATGACCAAGTAGGCTTCATCCCAGGTATGCAGGGGTGGTTCAATATACGGAAATCCATCAATGTGATCCACCATATTAACAAACTGAAAGAAAAAAACCACATGATAATCTCCCTAGATGCTGAAAAAGCATTTGACAAAATCCAACATCCATTCATGATTAAAGTACTGGAGAGTTCAGGGATACAAGGCACATATCTAAACATAGTAAAGGCGATATACAGCAAGCCTATAGCCAACATCAAACTGAACGGAGAGAAACTTAAAGCAATCCCACTGAAATCAGGGACAAGACAAGGCTGCCCACTGTCTCCATATCTCTTCAACATAGTGCTGGAAGTCCTTGCTAGAGCAATAAGACAGTCGAAGGAGATCAAGGGGATACAGATGGGAAAGGAAGAAGTCAAATTATCACTATTTGCAGATGATATGATAGTATATATGAGTTTCCCTAATTTCTTTCTCGGCCATTTTGTCTTTGGTATACAGGAGGGCTTCTGATTTTTTTGAGTTGATTTTGTATCCTGCCACTTTGCTGAAGGTGTTTATCAGATGGAGGAGTTCTCTGGTTGAATTCTTGGGGTCGCTCATATATACTATCATATCATCTGCGAATAGTGACACTTTGACCTCTTCCTTCCCTATTTGTATCCCCTTGATCTCCTTTAGTTGTCTTATTGCTCTGGCTAGGACTTCAAGTACTATGTTGAAGAGGTAGGGAGAGAGTGGGCAGCCTTGTCTTGTCCCTGATTTCAGTGGGATTGATTTAAGTTTCTCGCCATTGAGTTTGATACTGGCTATAGGCTTGCTGTATATTGCCTTTACTATGTTTAGATATGTGCCTTTTATTCCTGATCTCTCCAAGACTTTAAACATGAATGGGTGTTGGACTTTGTCAAATGCTTTTTCAGCATCTAAGGAGATGATCATGTGGTTTTTCTCCTTCAGTTTGTTTATGTGGTGGATTACATTGATGGATTTCCATATGTTGAACCACCCTTGCATGCCTGGGATGAAGCCTACTTGGTCGTGGTGGATGATATCTTTGATGTGTTCTTGGATTCGGTTTGCAAGTATTTTATTGAGTATTTTTGCGTCAATGTTCATAAGAGAGATAGGTCTGAAGTTCTCTTTTTTTGTTGGTCTTTGTGTGGTTTAGGTATCAGGGTGACTGTTGCTTCATAGAATGAGTTTGGTAATGTACCTTCTGTTTCTATTTTGTGGAATAGTTTGAGGAGAATTGGTGTGAGCACTTCTTTGAAGGTCTGGTAGAATTCCGCGCTGAAACCATCTGGCCCAGAGCTTTTTTTTGAGGGGAGACTGTTAATGACTGCTTCAATTTCCTTGGGGGATATAGGGCTGTTCAGTCTTTCTACCTGATCTTGACTTAATGTTGGAAGATGGAATCTATCAAGAAAATTGTCCATTTCATTTAGGTTTTCAAATTTTGTGGCATATAGGCTTTTGTAGTATGACCTAATGATTGTTTGAATTTCCTCTGTGTCTGTAGTTATGTCACCCTTTTCATCTCTGATTTTGTTGATTTGGATAAATTCTCTCTGCTTTTTAGTTAGTTTGGCTAAGGGTTTGTCTATCTTGTTGATTTTCTCAAAGAACCAGCTTTTTGTTTCATTGATTCTTTGAATAGTTTTATTTGTTTCTAATTGATTGATTTCAGCCCTGAGTTTGATTATTTCCAGCCTTCTGCTCCTCTTGGGTGTATCTGCTTCTTTTTTTTTTTTCTTGTTTTCAGTTGGGCCATTAAGTTATTTGTATGTGATGTTACGAATTTCTTCTTGCAGGCACTTAGTGCTATAAATTTTCTCATGAGCACTGCTTTCAATGTGTCCCATAAATTTGGGTATGTTGTGCCTTCATTTTCATTGAATTCTATGAAGTCTTTAATTTCTTTCTTTATTTCTTCCATAACCCAGCTGTCATTGAGTAACAAGTTGTTCAGTTTCCATGTGCGTGTAGGCTGTTTGTTATTTCTGTTGTTGTTGAGGTCCAGCTTAAGTCCATGGTGGTCAGATAGAATACAAGGAATTATTTCAATCTTTTTGTATCTGTTGAGCCTTGCTTTATGACCAACTATATGGTCTATTTTGGAGAAGGTTCCATGCGGTGCTGAAAAGAATGTATACTCTTTTGAGTTTGGATGAAAAGATCTGTACACGTCTATTAGGTCCATTTGATTTAGGGTCTCTGTAAGTGTTTTTATTTCCCTATTTGTTTTCTGTCTAGTTGATCTGTCCCTTGGTGAGAATGGAGTGTTGAAGTCTCCCACTATTTGGGTTTTAGGATCAATGTGTGATTTAAGCTTTAATATTGTTTCATTTACGAATGTAGGTGCTCTTGTATTTGGGGCATAGATATTCAAAATTGTGATGTCCTCTTGGTGGATTTTTCCTTTGATGAGAATATAGTGGCCGTCCTTATTTTTTTTTGATTAACTTGGGTTGAAAGTCTATTTTATTAGATATTAGGATGGCTACTCCCGCTTGTTTTCTGGAACCATTTGCTTGAAAGACATTTTTCCAGCCCTTTACTTTGAGGTAGTGTTTATCTTTGTTGCATAGGTGTGTTTCTTGGATGCAACAGAATGATGGATCCTGTTTCCGCAACCATTCTGTTAGTCTGTGTCTTTTAATTGGGGAGTTGAGTCCGTTGATGTTGATAGAAATTAGTGACCAACAATTGTTACTTACTTTAGATGTGGTGTTGGTGGTGTCACTGAGTTTCATTGCTTGTCTTCTTTTGTTTTTTTTGTTGTGTAGTTATCTATTTCCTCTGTTTCCTTCGATGTAGTTGTTTTCTTTGGTTTGGAGTTTCCCTTCTAGTAACTTCTGTAGAGCTGGGGTACTATGTAGATATTGTTTAAATTTGGTTTTGTCTTGGAATATCTTGAATTCTCCATCTATGTTGATTGAAAGTTTTGCTGGGTATAGTAGTCTGGGTTGGAATCTGTGGTCCCTTAAGGACTGTATGATTTCTGTCCAGGCCCTTCTGGCTTTCATAGTTTCTATTGAGAAATCTGGCGTGATTCTGATAGGTCTACCTTCATATGTTACTTGGCCTTTTTCCCTTGCTGCTTTTAGAATTTTTTCTTTGTTTTGTAGGTTCAGTGTTTTGACTATGATGTGACGTGAAGAATTTCTTTTCTGGTCTAGTCTACTTGGTGTTCTGTAAGTCTCTTGTATGTTTATGGCCATCTCCTTCTTTAAGTTGGGAAAGTTTTCTTCTATAATTTTCTTGAAAATATTTTCCGGACCTTTGAGCCTGATGTCTTCTTTTTCTTCTACTCCTATTATTCTTAGGTTTTGTCTTTTCATGGTGTCCTTGATTTCTTGGATGTTTTGTGTTTCGAACTTTTCTGATTTTATTTTTTCTTTGAGAGACGTGTCAATCTCCGCAAGTGTATCTTCGGCTCCTGAGATTCTTTCTTCCATCTCTTGTATTCTGTTGGTGATGCTTACCTTTGTAGTTCCTGATCTTTTCTCTATGTTCTCCAGCTCGTGGTTTTTCTCTATTTGTGTTTTCTTTATTGATTCTAATTCTGTTTTCATGTCTTGAATCATTTCCTTCATCTGTTTGAATGTGGACTCCTGCTTTTCAATGATAGCTTCTATTTTTTTGTCCGTTTCCTCTCCATGTATCACTAATTGTGCCTCTACTTCTTTGGGTATAATTGCCTGTATTTCTATGAGAGCTTTGTTTATTTCTTCTTTATTTGCCTTCATTTGTGTGGACATTTCTTTGAGAGCTTTGTGCATTTCTTCTCTGTTTGCCTCAATTTTCGTGGTCATTTCTCTGAGAGCACGATTTGTTTTCTCTTGGTTAGTCTCGATTTCTTTGGTTATTTCTCTGAGGGCTTTGTTCATTTCATCTCTATGGGCCTCTAATATCTGGAGAAACATAGTTTTGAGGTCGTTTTCTTGTATATCCAGTGAATTGAAGTGTCCATTGTTTTGTGGGGTTGTTGGTGAGGTCATTATGTCCTGATTTTTGTTGGGAGTGTTCTTACGTCTGCCTCTAGCCATCTGGTTATTTATAATCCTCACTGGTTGTTCCTCAAGATTGTAGTTTGGGCTATGATCCTCTCTTTCTGTTTTCTTGACTGTTTTTTGAGGAAGATGAGAGAGGTTCACTGCTTTGGGAGTGTGCACTGTGTTTTCAGTTTTGCCTAAGTAAAGAATGTGACGCTCGCACTATTCATGTGCACTTTTCGTGGGCGCAGTGTGCATGCGCGGATTTTCTGACTATTGCAGTGGCCTGCAAGCCACTATTATGCAGTTCTGACTGAGATCCAGGGATTGTTTGCCTGGATTACCCTGATGGACCTGCAAGGCAGAGGCTTCAATGTTGGGGTCGCTATCCCAAGAATCCCTATGATGCCCACACTAGGAGTGTGGGTGGCAGGGATCTCATCTGGTTGCTTCTGTGGAGAGGCCCTGGGTCTGGGGCAATCTCTCCCTAGAAGGCTCACTCACTGTCTTGCAGGGCCAGTTGGAATGCACAGGGGTTCCCCTTGCTCACTACTCTCTGTTTTGGTCCTGCTGTGGAAGTGCACAGGTAGGCTAACAGTCAATTCTGTGACACTGTGGCTGCAGGACTCGGTGTCCACCTTTCCTGTGTGCTGCCTTTGTCCTTTCTTTGTCCTTTCCCTCTGCCAGGAGGGGTTATGTTGACTGGTCCCTGGGTGGCGCGGGAAAGAGTTAGGATGAGTGTACTCAATCCCGGATCCCGGCCCAGATTTCTCTGCCCGAAGCAGCCTAGCGGTAGAATCTATGTTTGCTGATCCCAAGAGAGTACCGAGTAGGGTTGAGTGTCCTCAGATCCAGAGCTTGGGTTTCTCTGCTAGGGGCCGCTGGGTGAGCTGGAGAGAGGATGCTGTGTCCTTGGCAGGCTGCCTCTCTGTCCTTCCCCTCTGACCTTCTCCTCTGCTAGGGCAAGCTTATGGAGGTGCTCTCAGGGGAGTGCCAGCAGGGGTTGGGGCTTCTCAGTCGGATCCTGAGCCCTGAGCTGGCGGCGTTTCTCTGCCGGGGGGGGGGGGGGGGCGGTGATAGAACTTGCTGCTAGACCTTATTGCGCTGGACCCAGGATAATCTCAGGACGTGTAGAATGACCACAGTCCCAGATCCCAAGCTGTGGTTTGTTTGCTAGGAGTGGCCAGCAGCACTGGAATTCTGGCACTGTGAAGCCACTGTGCACCTCTTTATCCTTCTGCTCCACTGTGGCAGGGTGATGGCGACGTTTGGGGGAGTGCCCGAAAGGATTGGGTTTTCTCAGCCCCGATCTCGGGTTGGGGTACAGACAATGTGGTCTGTGGCCGATTCTGCTGGACACCTCCTGCCTCCTCCGAAGAGGGAGTAGGGATTTTGAGCTGGGTGCGCAGCTGTGCAGCTGTAATCCGTGCGTGGCGGGAGCTCAATTGTGATGGCGGCAGGTACTGGTGGTCGGAGAGACCTTCCAGGGAAAGACTGGGTGACCGGTGAGCAGTCTGGCAACTTTCCTTCCCCGTGGGATTTTTTTGCGACTGGGACTCCCAGCCTTAGGCCCCCTTGTGCCCACCAATCAGCCTGGGAAAGTGATCGGGACACGCAGGCTTGCGGCACCAGCCCGGAGACCCAAAGCCAGAGTTAGCCGGGTTCTCTTCCGGGTTCTGGCCGGGCAGCCGAGAGTGGACCCGACCGATTCCCACGCCGTGGGAGCCTCCCCTCACCTGGGAAACCAGATCGATCCAGATCGATCGCTGTTGTTTTAGGGCCCAGAGTTCAGTCTCCTGGTTGCTGCACGGAGTGTGTTGTTCCGCTTCTCAGACAAGGTGTTCTCCAGGTGCCGCCATCTTGCCCCCCCCCCCCGCACCTTACTCTGATTTCATGTTGTAATCTTTGCATCCACTGAAAGCTTATTTTTAAGTTTTAATTTAGTTCACTTAAACTTGTAACAACTACAAACAGGATATGAATTATTCTTAACCACTTTGCTCATTGTTTTCTTATGAGTTGTATTTATTTTATTTTTATTACTTGTCTTGTTTATTTTTTTGTTTTTGTTTTATATTTTTGTGCTGACATTTTGGATTTTTTTTCACTTTCCTTTCTGTATATTCCCTGTGTATTTTGTTATTCACTAGCCTGAGGATTATATAACATCACCACCAACAAATGAATACCTAAAAATGTGGTACATACGCACAAGGAAATATTACTCGGCTTTAAAGACAAGTTAATGTTTCGAGTAAAAGGATAACACTGGAGAAATTATATTGAGTGATGTAACTCATATCAAGAAAGACAAATGCCACATGTTCACTGCAGAAGCAGATCCTAGCTTCAGACCTATTTCACGTGTCTAACTTGGAGCACGAGTGGAGGCGAGGTAACTAAAAAGGGACCCTAAGACAATGTTAAGATGGGAAACACTAAATTATAGGCCAAACGACTTCTTCCAGGGTTAGTTTTTACACAGATCAACTCACAGCAGCTGTGTTTATCCACTCACTGCCTACACAAGATCAAGTCAGTGAAAATCCGAGCAGAACTGGGGGAGGGACCCCAAGGCCTCATCATTGGCACAACTGCAATTAGCAGCGGTGATTGCTGAGTTAAGAGAGTGACTCTTCTCTGAGGACTTGGTCATTGGTAGGTTGTCTATGCCCCACTGAGCATCTCTATACCTGCGCATATGGGCATCATTAACTGGGCTTAGAGGATCATTAAGAGCAGGAAACAAAAGGAAGGTGTGATGTTGGGAAGATGGGGAAGGCACTAACAAAATTGGAGGAAGGTAGTAGATGAGGGACATGAGCAACAGGCACTGTACAAATGTATACTTTTTTTCCAAGAACAAATTTAAAATGCTTAAAAATGAGTTTCTATAAATAAATACAATGAATAAATAAAAACAACGTGGTATGAAGTTGAAAGAGTGATGCTCTGGGAAAGTTCTGAGGGGGAATAGACGAAAGAAATTACGGTGAAAATAATCATATTTCATTGTATAAATAGATAAAATTCTCAGAGAATAAAGTTAAACATCTTTTAAGTTTGACAATATATATTAAGCCGCTAATTTAGTGTCAGTAACATACAAAAATTACTCATTAACTTTTCCTTTTTTTGACTATTAGTGATATAAGTTATATTTCTGAGTTTGTATTCATTAGCACGAGTTTATAACTTTACTTATTTTTATGATTTTGTATTTAAATTCCATTTCAGCATTAAATGTGTTTTACAGACACAACATTGCAATTTTATAATCTTCCATATGTATTTACATATTACCAATTATATTATATTTTCAAATGTTTTGTTGTTGCTTTCAAGTGTCTTTTTGTTTCAACCTATAGAGTTTTAGTATTTAGTTTTAGATAAGGTAGTGTTGATGATGCTTTTATTTTTCTATGAATGCTTTTAAATTTATCTTTCATTTTTAATTTGTGTAGATGTGTTGTCTCACACACGGAGGCTATAGAGCAACATGAGGTGTCCTCAGTTACTTTCTAGCTGAGCTTTGGTATGGCATTTCTCAATGATTTCACTAGCTTCACTACAGAATCCACGAGATCTACCCGTCTCTGCCTCCCCATGGCTGGGGCTGCGGGCATATACTGCACACCAGCTTTTATTCATTTGATTTTTTTCTAATTTTTAAAATTAGGGTCATTCATTTTATGTATTAATGTTTTGCCTGCATGTATGTATGTGCATTACACATGGGTTTGGTGCCCACAGAGATTAGAAGGGGGTATCAGGTGCACTGGGATTGGAGTCACGGATGTTCGTGAGCCATCATGTAGTCATTGAGAGTCAAACCTGGGGACCTGCAGGAACAAGAGCTCTCAACTGCTAGGCCGTCTCTCCAGCTGATCAGCTTTTAATGTGCTCTGGAGATCCAGAGTGAGGTCTTGTGCAGCAAGCATTTTCCAACTGAGCCATCCCCATAACCTCTCTTTCTCTTTTCTGGAGGACATTTTTGCTGGCAAATTATCATTGGTTGGCATGTTTTACTTCATCAGTGTTTTGAGTGTATCATGGACCTACTTGTGACCCAAACTACTCTGCTTGATGACTCTGTTACTGCCATGGCCCCTGTATGTAATGACAACTTTTCCATCTCTATGACTCCTCTGTTTTCCTTTCATATGTTTTATCATAATACAGCATAGTTTCAGCTTGTTTAGGTCATTATTTTCAATCATTTTCTTGTGGCTTATTGAACTGCTTTGTTTTTTCTCTGTTTTATTTCTCAAATGTTGAAGTTTTAACCATCATGTTTTAAGTAAGTTCTCCATCTGCTTTTCTTTTCTCTTTCTGTTACACTATTATAACCAAGCTCTAGATTGACCTTGGTTGGTTTGGCATTGTTCAATGAGTGTTTACTGATTCTTTTTTTTTTTTTTTTCTGTTTCAAGTCTACTATAAAGTATATCTGTTGAATTTCTAAATGTAGTCAATACACTTTCCAATTTGAGAATTTGTTTGGCTGTTTTTTTTTTTTTTTGGGGGGGGGGTTGGTCTTTGAATGAAAATGACCCTGAGTCAGGCGGTAGTGGTACCTGCCTTTAATGCCAGCATTTGAAAGGCAGAAGCAGGTGGATCTCCAAGTTTGAGGCCAGCCTAATCAACAGGACAGCTAGCACTGTTACACAGTGAGAGCTTGTCTTAAAAATCCAAGAAAAAAAATAATAAACATTGAAAAGAAAGAAAGAAAATGGCCCCCATAGGCTCATATGTTTGAACACTTGGTCCTCATTTGTTGGAACTATTTTGGGAATGATTAGGAGTCATGGCCTTGTTGGAGGAGGTGTGTCATTGGGGGTGGAAGTTGCTCTTTCTCTGTTAATCTGTGGATCAGATGTAAGCTGTCAGCTACTGCTCCAGGGTCTTGCTAGGCTGCCTGCCACCATGTTCCTCATGATGGTCATGGGCTCACCTCTAGCATGTCCCCAATTAAATGCTTTATTCTGTAAGTTGCTGTGGTCATGGTATCTTTTCACAGCACTAGAACAGTAACCAAGAGTTTAAAATCCTAGTCCTTTCTTGGTACTCTCACTTGATCTTGCATTTTTCCTGACTGGCCATTTAGGCTGCTGTGGTCTCCCTTAGCATACTGAGCTTCCTTAAGGTGATTGCTACTTGTAAGGTAAATTAATAGATCTTTGTTTCTTCATGATCAGTTTTGGGATATTCATTTTACTCTTTGGATTGGACCATGATCCCATCTTTCTTCATGTGTTTTTTGGTTTTAGGTGGTGATTGAACATTTGGGGAAACATCTTACTTTTACAGTGGTCACGTAAAGACACACAAGAAGAAATTCCCTAACCCACCCAGTTAGAGACTCTTGGGGCCTGTCAAGCCTTTGAGGGAGTATGTCCTCTGTGGATCTGGGCCATAGTTTCTAAGAGTGGCATGCTGACTTCTTTGCAGGAACTTGCCCTCCCTCTCTTTCTCTCTGCTGTCAGGCATTTCAGGGCCTCCAGCATGTTGCTGAGCCCTCTTGCTCTTGTCAGTCTCTAGGACACAGTGTTCCTGTTATGCCTTCAGTCAGACAGGCAGAAAGCAGCCCCCTAGGCAGCTCCCCAGAAGTCGATCAGCCACACGTTCCACTGTTTCATTCCTATTGCAAAAGAAGCCAAGGAGCCAGCCTTGCCTCTCATTACAGGACTTTAAATATATCTGGGCACCATATTTAAATATATACAGGACTTTAAATATATCCTCAGCTCTTCTCATCAGGGCCCAGGCATCGGCCTTCATCCCTCTGCCACCCAGGGCTCTTAATGGGCTGAGACAAAGCCAATCTCTCAGGCAGCCCTCCAAAGGCCGGGATGTTGGACTATGTTCCAATCTCCTCTCTCTGGTGGAGAAGCCAAGAGCTGACTTTTATTTGTCATTCCTCCATACTGGGTAGTTTGGTGGAAGAACTGTCATAAGTGAAACAAGATGATTTTCTGCTCCCATATCTGTGGGTGTCTTCTTAATTTTGAGTACACATGGGGCACTGAGACTTTTAAAGTGGTTCTTAGCATTTTCCTAATGGTTTTTATTGTTCTGTTACTGCATTTATGGGCAACAAGGTCTCAGGTTTCTGCTGTTTTCTGTGAAGTCAGTATTTAATAAAACAATAATTCTGTTACAGATGAGAAAGGTAAAGACAGATGCAGGTTATAAGGACAAGTGGAGAGTCAGAAAATGTAGATTACGGGGGCATGGTTTTTTGCTGTTAAGAATAATTTAATACAGGCTAATAAATCAATTATGTATACAAGAACAGTGACTTTCAAACCTCTGTGTTCATTAGGAACATATAGCAAGTCCGTGGAAACACAGATAGCTGCATAGGTCAGAGTTCACAGAATGCTTCTGGGTCAGAAGGTGTTGGAGTCTGTAGTTATAACAGGCTCCCAGGTGCTCCTGCTGCAGCTGACCACATAGTCAGGCTCTTGCTCTAGAACCTGAAAGGTTGATTTCCCAATGAAGAAGAAAGGAAACCGGAAGCATGGACCATGAAGGTTGAACTTTTCTCTGGTTTTGCTTTCTTCCAAATATTGAGGGATAAGGAGTTTTTGTTGTTGTTTTTCCAACCTCCCTGACTACCAAAGAATGCCTTGACATGGCCCCAAAGCCCAGGCTGGACCCGGACTGGCGTTCCTCTTGCTTACCCTTCCCGATTGATGGCATATCAGTGAGCTCAATCCCTTGACAAGCATGCTGTATTTCACAGTAGAGAGGTTTTTTGGACTGATGAGAAGGTTTCAAGCATTCTCCCCTGTCACGTGTGGAAGCATCCACATTGTTGTGAGGTACCCTCCATGTTAGATGCAGGACCTACCTGAACTCACTGACACATTTTATAGCAGCTCAAGATATTACTGTGCTTACACGTTCCTTTTTTGCCATGCCTGTTCCCTTTCATTCACAACTTCTTCAGGTGCTTGTAAGGTCCTAATTTTCTCCTCAGGCAGCAGCTTAGAGCAGGTCTAGAGATTTCTGTGACAGGTTGAATGAGACTTAAGAGGAACTCAGAGGACATGGGCCTCATCAGCTTGTCAACAGAATTCTAGCATCAGCTACATTTTAATTTTTGCAACAATTCACACAGCAGGGAAAGTGTGGCCTTGGTAAGCCCACCGAGCACTAGGAGTTTTGAAACCATGGTAATAGCACAGGGGTTTTGACAGAATCTGAGTGTTGCCTACATGATTCACCATAGGAGGATTATGTAGGCTGAAAAAAAAAATAAAAATAAACACAGCAAACCTGTGATGTGTAAAGAAAAATGTCAACATTTTTCACACTTTAAAACTTATCTCATCAAGGGGAAGTTTTTTTTTTCTTTAGAAAAATAAGCAACTTTTGGATAAAAAAAAATAAAATCTCTCTCTGTGTGAGCTGCATCTTCTGAGGTGCCTGTCTTTTCTTGTCAGTGCTGCTTGAGTTAAGTTCCCAGTGTGGGGAAGTCAGCTTCAAGCTCTTTCAGGGTCTAAGAGCATAGAACATACTGAAAACTCACCGCAGTTAACTGAAGTGGAAATGAAAGGGGAACCATTCTGAAGACTTTTCTTCTCTCCCTCTCTTCATACTTTGATGTGAAGAAAAGACTCTCAGCTCCCAGGCTGGTGATAATGGAATTTCTTTTCCAGTCAGACTCTTCATGTATAAGCCATGTCTTAATCCTTCTTACTTCTTTCAGGATCCGTGATGCAGGCCCCTGTAACTACAGGTCCTGAACTAAGGAGATATTGCTGGAGAGAGAAAGTAAGCCACATGCTTCTCATGATGATGATGATGATGATGATGATGATGAACATAAACATAAACTAATGTGGGAGCTGGTTGACGGTTAAAAACTATAAAATCCCATTTTATAACTCCTTTCATTACTCCAGCGGTACTCTGGGAAATCTCTGAAAGAAAATGTGTACATAATAATAATGATGACAGTGGTGAACAGTTATGGCAACCTGTAAAGCTATAACTATGCATTTAAATAGAACATGTGTTCATTGTAAACTAATTTTAATGCTTGTATTATATCCATCACGCTATATATCAGTTGTAAAGTATGTCTGAAAAGGTAAAATAATATCAAGTGTAATAGCTAAAATTTCACTTAAATTCTGCTCTAAATCAATGCATTTATCAATGAAGACCTGCAAATAAATGAGTTTGTTATTAGTGACATCTGAGAAGTTATCCCATTAATACTCAGAAAATTAGAAATTAAAGGATTTTAAAACCAAATTTAATTGTTTCTATAAATATTAAAATTATTTAAAACTTTCAAAGTTAAAACTACTAGAGAGTTGAAAGGATCAAGTAAAAAGTCAAATGAAAATGATAAAGCCCAGTATAAATTCAGCTGATTCTGACTGAGCATCTATTGTGTACAGAATTCTCAGAGTTTCAGCACAATGACACACGGTCTACCAGCAGCCTGTATGGTAGTTCATAAGTGCAGGTGATGGCACCTGAACTCAAGGATGAGGTATGGTTGGCCACTGAGAGGAAAGGTCAGGCCTCTATCAGGTACAATAGCTACAGGTCCGCTCTGTGAAAGATGCCGAGTGTGGCTTATGCAGCATGAGAAACAGCATCGGATTAGCATTCAGAGTGGGTAAGAGAACAGGTTTTGATGAAATCGAAAAATAGGACACTTTATCTCCTAATAGAGACTAGAAGCTAAAAATATGGCTCAGGAGGAATACTAGTGAGACTATTTTTCTTCTTTATGCTCACAAAGACAAAAAGTGGAAGCCATCATTACTATATACTTAAACATCTATTGTTCATAAGTCATTTTCATATCTGTGCTTTTACATTGTCCACTGGGTTGCCATTGGCAGTATTGCTGTATCCCAGATAGAGAAAATGTTCCTGAGAGAGGGAAATTACTCATAGAGAATATGAATATGTAGGACAATTTTCTGAGGCTCCAAGCTATACAATGATGTTTATTTTCTCTTTATGGAGCAAAGTGTAGGGAGCATGAGTGCTGGAGGGTCTCACTTCACCTGAGGAATCCACCAGGCACAGTCTTGGAGTTCAGCAGCTGCAGCTTCTGGGTCAGGTTTTACTATTCTTTGTGTGTGTGTGTGTGTGTGTGTGTGTGTGTGTTGTCTCCTTTGAAGATAAATTTTCTCGTTTTAAATTTTGTTATTACCAAGAGAAATCATATATTCTAGGGAAAATTGTAAAGACAGAAAACAAAAGCAAAAAGATGTTTAAATACCTTCAATATCTTCTATTATATATATGTAAATCACTGTATAATGTACGGATTATTATCTAAAGAGGCAAACATATTTCAGATGTCTGTAAACTGGTAATTTCCCTTGTTGGACAAATAATTTCAAGCAGAATCTATTACGTATGGACCAAAGGGTGAAGTTGGAAATGACAGGTTTCACGTAACTCCTGCAAAAGCTCCTCTTCCCAGAATATAAAATAAGAGAATTGTTGTGGTTTTACATTTGATATTTCACTATATCAGTCTTCTATACAAACAATCTAGAAGTTAAGTTTTTGTGAATCCAGAATCTTTTCTTTTCTGTAACCTCATGGTCTTTAGAAGCTGACGCAGAGACCCTGTGACCAGCTTAGTCATCTCACCCCCGTGTACTAGTCTTTCTGTGCTGCTATAAGGAATAAATCAAGTAGGTACAAGGAAAGATGATGGACTATGGCTGCTTTCGTGTTAACAAATGAAGGGGAGAGAGTCCGAGTTAGAAAAATAGACAGATGTTTTCTGCAAAAAGATACTAGAAAAGAGAAGAAAAATAATGTCCAACACAGAAACAAAAGCTGAACACAGCCTCAGCTCCTGGAGCTGGTACTGGGGGTGGGGGTGGGAAAGAGTGCCAAGAAAACTGCTTTCAAGATGTAAGCCAGAGGGAAGGTGGACAGACCTGCCTCGGGCAAGCCTACAGCCCTCAGCAGCCTTAACCCAGTCGTGGGTTTGATAATGCAGTGGTTGCTCCAGCAGACAAATCAGAAAGAGAGGGAAATCTATTTGTCACTGTTCATGACTGGGGAGCAGGTGCCAGGAGCCATCTTGGGAGATAATCTATTGTTACCTTGTTACCGTAAGGATGTGAGGTCAGGGAGTAACAACAGATCAGGGACATCAATTTGACCTCTACATCCTCTAGGTGAAGAAAAGC
The DNA here is from genome assembly GCF_907164565.1 of Psammomys obesus. Classification (NCBI taxonomy): domain Eukaryota; kingdom Metazoa; phylum Chordata; class Mammalia; order Rodentia; family Muridae; genus Psammomys; species Psammomys obesus. Next base: position 11,394,151 of record NW_026586816.1, read on the forward strand.
TCAGGGAAGCAGTCATGGCAAAGAGAGTACCAAAAGAACAAGGGAAAGATATAGGCAATAGGAAGTGATCTCAGACTGCAAAGTGCGTAGGAAGAAATAGCCTGTCCTCCGAAACTACAACAAATCTCATACTAGGAATCCTCCGGGTTTGACAGTTTGATCCCGAGTCAGCCGGACTGATGAAACTCCGGAGCCACCCATCTGTCCTTCACGGCTGTACAGCATCCTCAGGCTGCATCCCTCCAACGTGCTGATCCATATCAGGTCTTGAGAGCCGGCAGACGGGTCCTTCCCTGTACCAACCCGAGTACTGCGGATGCTTCACATGACTCCAATCTACTCGGGGGATCCTTGTCAGCTAGAAGTTCAGCCAACTCAGCGGGTGCGAGGACCTCACAAACTGCAAGGCTAGGTGTGGTTCAGAGCTCCCTAGATTGGAAGAAGGAAAACGATGGCAACGGAAGAGCTCTAAAGGAGCGGCTCTCAACCTGTGGGTCACCGCCCCTTTGGCAAACCTCTACCCCCCAGAATTACATATCCCTAAAATTATGTATCCCCCAAATTATGATACATAACAATAGTGAAATTACAGTTGTGAAATAGCAACAAAAGAAAGTTTATGGTCGGGGTCACCACAGCACAGGGAACTATTAAAGGGTCGCAGCATCAGGGAGTTTGAGAAACGCTGCTCCAGAGGAGTCAGACATTTGTCAACTCGGCAGCCTAAACCAAAGGAAAAGCTGCAGTCACTCCAGTTTTCAAGGACTCAGAGGAAACTGCCATCACACCTTACTTTTGCTCCTCCCCGCTCCACACTTTGTTTTTTGTAACGTTTTCTTCTTTAGGAATGCTTCTCCCCATTTTGTTATATACTTAAAAGGATTTATTGTTATTGCATTTTAAAAATTCTTTTACTGTCCGTCTTCATAGATATCCTTAATTTTATTTATGCATTATGCCATTTTGAGCAGTATCTCTTTTTTATAGTTTTCCTTTTCCTCCCTTGGTGCTTACTGATTTTATTTACTTTCTACATTTAATAGTGTTTTGACTTACCCTTATTTTATAAAATACTATTGTGTTTTTAATGTATATTTTATTTCTTTTTGTATACTGGTCTCATTTCCATCTGGACTTTTTTTTAGGTTTTTCTTTGTACATTCTCTTCTCCTCGAACATTTTTCATCATCTCTCTACAGCATTTTTTTCTCACTCTTTTTTTCTCCTTTGATTTAGTTAACATACCTTATCTATTTCTCTGTTTACTTTTTTAAAATTTACCTTATTCATTTACTATGTATTATTATTTACTATTATGCACTCTTACTTTAAATAATTCTTAACTCCGTAACACAATTTTTAGTACTTTTGCTACTATTATGTGGTTTGTTGTTGTGGCTGATAAAATAGTTTATGTATTTCTCAATGACTGGCCCTGGTGAATACAGCCTCCAGGAATAAGTTACTATTGAAGAAGATTCACCTCTCAAAAACAGCAATAACAACAACACAACAACCTGAAAGAGAGGTAGAAACCAACAGATACATAAACACTGATACAGAAATATAATAATCATAAAAAAGCAGTATGACTCCTCAAAGATGGAAATGAGTAAAAGTCAGGGGAAGATTTCTAAGATTTTCTAGTAAAAATGATCAATGGTATGATAGCAGCATATAGACAAGTGGGTGAATTCATCCAGGAAAAAGGAAACTAAATGAACAGGGACAGTAGAAAGGACCACAAATAGAGCCTAACAGGAGAAAGAGCATCAGGATGGAAGACAGGCAGTTAAAATACTGCACTCAACATTCAGAGGGTCAGACATTGAGCATCTCTACAGAGTTTTAAAACGCTGATATGATCAAGAGACAAAACTGAAGAGACCACAGCATGAAGGCAGAGTGCAGTTAAACAACAAAGGTTTAGAGAACACAGTGGATGGCTCTACAGCTGAAAATTTCCTGAAACCAGAGAGAGAAACAGGCATCAAGTACAAGAAGTGTTTAGAATCCCAAGAATCTCTGTATATCACAGTGAAGATGTCAAAAATTCAAGGTAAAGAAACATTGTTGAAACTTGTAAGGGAAAGAAACCAACTAACCTACAAAGGCAGAAACAATATCATTAGATATATGGTCATCAACTCTGAAAGCCAGGAAAGCATGGAATGATTGTATATGCCTTGAAGGTAACTGCCCACCAAAATTGCTATGTCCAGCAAACCTTTCTTTTGAAATTGAAGGAGAAATAACATTTTAAGATAAATGCAAACTAAGACTGCTCTTAACCATCATGCCAACACTGCACAAAATACTTGAAGTTATATTATACACAGAGGAGGATGAAAAACATAATCAAATTAAAAACAACAATAACAACAAGGAAAGAGGACATTTCATTAAAGGAATGCATGCACAAAAGGGAGCTAGGACTGAGTCAATCATACTCAATGCAGCCAACCAGCAAACCAACAAAACTAAAGGAAAAGATAGAGCAGAGATTGAAGAAATGTCTAACCAAGGCCTGGCCTAAACAAAGAACCACCCTATGGGAGAGTGCCAACCCTAGACACTATGAATGATACTCTGCTGAGCTTGCAGACAGGAGCCTGTCAGAGTTGTCCTCTGAGAGACTCTACCCAGCAGCACCTCAAAACAGATGCTGAGACTTAGGCCAAACAGTGGGCAATGCTTAGGGAGTCTTGTGGGAAAATGGGAGAAAAGAGAAAAGGATCTAGAAGTAACAGGAGCTCCACAGGAAGACCAACAGAACCAACTAACCAGAGCCCAGGGAGGCTTGCTGAGACTGAAGCATCAACCAAGGACAATCCATGAACTGGACCTAGGACCCCTACAAAATTGTAACACATGGACAGCTTAGGCTTCATGTAGATCCTCTAGTAAAGGAAGTGGGAACTTCATCGGAAAACGACTCACTTGCCAGCTATGATCACTTCCCCCTGGTGGGACTACCTACCAGGCCACAGGAGAACAGGACATGCTCAGTCCTGATGCAACTTGAGGAGCAGGGGTGGATGAGAAAGGGAGCTCCCCTTTCCTGAGGAATAGGCCAAGGGGAGGAAAAAGGGTGGGAGTGGGAGGAAGGAGGGATTGGGCTACAACAAAGATGTAAAGTGAATAAAAATTAAATAAATGTTAAAAAATCATAAAAAGAAAGTAAAGAATAAAGACTAATGTAAGCAACCAGAAAACAACCAAAGAATTACCATAATAAAGAAACATCTCTCAATAATTATAACCTTAATTGTATAATAATTATAACCTTAAATGTAAATGGTCACAAACCATCAATAAAAAAACACAAACTTTCTTACCGGATTAAAATATAGGTCATAGGCCTAACTAAATTAGGCCAGCCAACATTCCTGAATGGAAGAAAGAAGAACTCAGGAGCCCCTATCTAAGGAGATACCGACAGCTAAGAGCTTTTGGGGAAGTTAGTAAGGTTTTTGTTGTGGTTGTTTTTAAATTTTGTATTTTTATTTTTTTAAGGTTGTGTCCCTTGGAAGATTTACTATGTCCAATGATGGCCTCACACTCATTAGTATACAGGGAGCTGTGGCTGAACGTGAGTCATAAAACAGCAACAATTAAAAAGGCAAAGAAGGGGGAAGTGTGGCAATGAGAATGAATCTGGGAGGAAGTGAGAAAAGAGTGTTCGTGAATATGAAATTCTCAAAGAATTGTAATAAAACAAACAAACAAACAAACAAACAAGTAGGTCTAAATACTTGTTGTCACCAAAATACACATTCCCATGTTAAAGTCCCTCACAGTGAGAGTTAAATGATAAAAAACCATTTCTTTTCTTTTCTTTTTTCTTGTTTTTTTTTTTTTGTTGTTGTTGTTGTTTTGTTTTGTTTGTTTTGAGACAGTGTTTCTCTGTGTAGCCTTGACATCCCAGGCTCACTTTGTAGACCAGGCTGGCCTTGAACTAAGGAAGATCCACCTGCTTTTGCCTCCCTGAGTTCTGGGGTTATAGGCATGAGCCACCACACCTAACTGAAAAATAAACTTTGAAGTAAACAGAAACACAAAATAAGCTCAATATACTTATTGTAATGTCTGAGTCAGTAGTGTTCAAACAAAAATTAGGCAGATAAAATAAAATAAAATAGATTACTACATATTAGTTAAAAATCCACCAAGAAGATATTATAGCTTTTTCAATATATGAATCATACATTAGAGCTGCTAATTCATAAAAAAATAAATGGACATTAATTGCCAGATATGATTATAGTCCTAAAATTATAATCATGGATGACTTTAACATCTTTACAAAACATACAGTTAACATAAGTTAAAACATATGTTAGTATATACCGTGTGTGTCTTTCTGTTTCTGAGATAGCTCACTCAGGATGACCTTTTCCAGATTCCACCATTTACCTGCAAATTTCATGATTTTCTTATATTTTTATTTCTGAGTAGTATTCCACTGTGTAGCTGTACCACAATTTCTGTATCCATTCCTCCACTGAGGGGCATCTGGGCTGTTTCCACCTTCTGGCTATTACGGATAAAGCTGCTACAAACATGGTTGAGCAAATGTCCTTATTGTGTACTTGAGCCTCTTTTGGATATATGCCTAGGAGTGGTATGGCTGGATCTTGAGGAAGCTCTATTCCTAGTTGTCTGAGGGAGCACCAAATTGATATCCAAAGTGGTTTTACAAGTTTACATTCCCACCAGCAGTGGAGGAGGGTTCCCCTTTCTCCACAACCTCTCCAGCATGTGTTGTCACTTGAATTTTTGATCTTAGCCATTCTGATGAGTGTAAGGTGAAATCTTAGGGTCATTTTGATTAGCATTTCCCTTTTGACTAAGGACGTTGAACATTTCTTTAAGTGTTTCTCTGCCATTCAATATTCCTTTATTGAGAATTCTCTGTTTAGCTTTGTACCCCATTTTTAAATTGGATTACTTGATTTGTTGCTGTTTAACTTCTTTAGTTCTTTATACTGGATATTAGCCCTCTGTTAGATATAGGGTTGGTGAAGATCCTTTCCCAATCTGTAGGCAGTTGTTTTGTTCTGACTACAGTGTCCTTTGCTTTACAGAAGCTTTTCAGTTTCATGAAGTTTATTGATTGTTGCTCTTAGAGCCTGTGCTGTTGGTGTTCTGTTCAGGAAGTTGTCTCTTATGCCAATGAGTTCAAGGCTCTTCCCCACTTTTTCTTCTAATTGGTTTAGTGTGTCCGGTTTTATATTGAAGTCTTTGATCCACTTGGACTTTAGTTTTGTGCACGGTCATAAGTATGGATCTATTTGCATTTTTCTACATGTAGACATCCAGTTAGACCAGCACCATTTGTTGAAGATGCTGTCTTTTTTCCATTGAATAGTTTTGGCATCTATATAATATAGGATAAACCTACTAAAATCTGTACACCTAAAGAAGCTAATCAAGAGGGAGGACTCTTGCTAAAATTCTCAATCCCTATCCAGAAAGGCAAAGAGGATGGACATCAGAAGAAGGAGAAAAGAGGGAACCAGTCAGGAGCCTGACACAGAGGACCTCTGAAAGGCTCTGCCCTACAGACTATCAAAGCAGATGCTGAGACTTATGGGCAATCATTGGGCAGAGTGCAAGAAATCTTAGGAAAGAAGTAGGAAACAGTAAGATCTGGAGAGGACAGGAACTCCACAAGGAGAGCAACAGAACCAAAAAATCTGAGCACAGAGGTCTTTCCTGAGACTGATACTCCAACCAAGGACGATGCATGGAGATAACCTAAGACCCCTGCACAGATGTAGCCCATGGCAGTTCAGTATGCAAGTGGGTTCCATAGTAATAGGAACAGGGACTGTCTCTGACATGAACTGATTGGCCTGCTCTTTAATTACCTCCCCCTGAGGGAGAAGCAGCATTACCAGGCCACAGAAGAAGACAATGCAGCCACTCCTGGTGAGACCTAATTGACTAGGATCAGAAGGAAGGAAAAGAAGACCTCACCTATCAGTGGACTTGGGGAAGGGCATGCATGCAGAGGGTGGAGGAAGGGAGGGATTGGGATGGGAGGTGGGAGGGAACCACAGGGGGGATACAAAGTGAATAAAGTGTAATTAATAATTAAAAAAATTATGCGACTGCAAAAAAAAACATAAGTCAGAAACAGACTTGTGTTGATCCAGCTATATGACTCCCTACTTGAAGAACTTTAAGTCAAGTGATCAGAGATCCATGCATAAGCGTGTTTATCCCTGCATGATTTACAATATCCAGGAGGCACAGCAACAGCAAATGTGGTACATATATACATCTTATTTCTAAGAAGGGGAAAATAAAGACAGTAATGGAGTACATACATCACAAAGGCAGAAGGGAAATGACCTAGGTGAGACAACAAAGCAACAGGAAGAGGGGCTGTCATGGACCGTAGGAGGGCAGTGCTGGACAGTGTGGGAGAGCCTACAGAGGAGCTTAAAGGACAATGCTAAACTAGGCTTGTGGTTTAGGGACATCCAGTCTGTCATAAGGTAGCGTGAGTATGAAGTAAATGGTCACATTGCTTGTTCAATGTGGAGGAGGAGAGAGACACAGTTGTGCTGAGCTTGTTCTTTTTTTATTCAGTCTAAGACTGTAGCCCAAGGATGGTGCCATTTGCATTCATGGTGGGTCTTCCTTCCTCATGTAAGTCTGTAAATATCTTCATAGTTGCACCCAAAAGCGTGTTGTGTTTCTATGGTAAGTCTAAGTCCAGTCAGGTGGATAATGAGTAGTAATGATTGCAGAATTTCTTCCTCAAAGCGTAGCCTTCAGAAGTAATAAGGAGCCGTGGTACATGGCCAGTGAAAATTCTGGAAAATTCCTCCTGGTTTCTCAAACTATTCCAAGGCTTTTTGTGACCACTTTCTGTGCTTTCCTCAGAGTCACAGACACGTCATATTCCCTGGTAGTTATTTGTGGCCACTTACTCGTGAGCGTGAATGCTTATTTCCATTGCATCAGGAGGCAAGGGTTCTACATTTGTCCTGTGGTACCAAGTGCTCTGCATTTGACTGAGCCGATGTCCTTTGTTCTCAGAGCTCTTCATAGATCAAGCAGGGGTTATGGCCACACCTGGAGGCATGTCCAACCTGCTGTCCTCCTACCTTGTCTTGCTCACCTAGTGGCTCTTTCTGGAGCATTTCTCTAACAACTTCATTTCATGCAGTGCTTCTGGAGAATGTACTCCGGGACATGTGATTTGGAGGGAACAGGAGAAGCTAATATATAAATTGACTTGGCCTTGCATGCGGGCCTATCTATATACATCACATTATTTCTAGGTCCATATGTAGGAAACGTGTAGTATCAGATAAGTCTAAGACTACCCAGATCAGGGATAAACGAACAAAGTAGTTTTTCTTTTTTTTTTTAACTTTTATTATTTACACTTTATTCACTTTGTATCCCCCCATAAGCCCCTCCCTCTTCCCCTCCCGGTCCTACCTTCCCTCCCCCTTCTTTGCACATGCCCTTCCCCAAGTCCACTGATAGGGAGGTTCCCCCTCTACTTCCTTCTGATCTTATTCTATCAGATCACATCAGGAGTGACTTCATTGTCTTCTTCTGTGACCTGGTAAAGCTGCTCCCCCCTCAGGGGGAGGTGATCAAAGAGCAGGCTAATCAGTTTATGTCAGAGGCAGTCCCTCTTCCCAGTACTTCGGAACCCACTTGGACATTGAACTGCCATGGGCTACATCTGTGCAGGTAATTTTTCATGGAAATGAAAAATACTTTCTACTAACTTTCAAAGCTAATTTAATAAAGCACCTATATATTTTTAAAGCATTGAATTTTTACTTTTCCTTTTCAGTTTTTAATTCATATCATTGTTTCTCTGTATTAAACTTTACTTAACTTTTATTACAAGAATGGTGGGGCATATAAGATACCAAGTTTATGTAAAGATTAAAAATAATAACAATAACATTAAAGTAAAAGGTTATTAAGCTCTGATTGCCTTAGGTCACAGCATTCAGAACTGTAACAGTGAACATGAAAATTAGACTGAGCAAGAGGAAATTACATTATTTTTCAGAAGCAGAGAAAAGCCACCACCTAGGAAGATGAGATTGAAGCTGCCTTTTGCTAGAACAGTCCCAATTAACTATCCCCATTTAAATACACCCCGAAAATTCTTAAGAACATTACACTATAAATAAGATGTTTAAATTAGAGCCCAGGAAAAGTGAGAAGATAATGGAAGCAAGGAGCAGACTTAATCACAGGCTCTGTGCCTCCCCCTCATCCCCCTTAGTATTTTGCATGTCAAGATATGAAAGGATAAAACAGAGCTGAGGTCAAGATTTTATTTTAGTTTAAATTAATAGCCCCTGTAACTGTTAATTCAGGCTGATACAAGAATTGTTATCTGCTCGGTGCTGCTGTTGCAAATGGCAGGTGCCTGAGCTGTTGCTCCTAGGGGAAACAATCCTAGAGTCATGACTTTCCTTGATCCCGTTTTCTTTTAAAGCTGATGTAAATCCAAGTCCTTAAGTCCCTTCCTTCTTGAGAGAGGAGAACTGGCTCTATTTTATTCCTCAGAAACTTTATGAATATACTGCTTGGTTTAGTCAGATTTACATCATGGTGACAAAATCCAAGGCAAACAAATTTAAAGTACAGAAAGATTCATCCTGGCTCCTGATTTTGGTCCATGGTCATTGTGCTCTGTTGTTTCTAGGCCTGTGATGAGGGAAGGCATCATGATGAGGACCATGTTGTAAACCTAAGTTGTTTGTCTCAGAGTGGCTAGGAAGCAGACAGAAAGCCAGCAAGGAAGGCTTCGGGGTTACAACGTAACTTTCAAGGGCATGAATGCCCTCATTGCCCTGATGCCAGCACCTAGACCTGGTCTCCCAAGGTTTCTACCACCTTCCAAAAGCTTGTTAAATTATGAATCAATAACTTTGTCAATCCACTGATAAGGTCAGAGCCCTCATGATGCAGTTACCCCAGAAATACCCTGTCTATGTTTGGGAGCAAACCTTCAATAAATTAATTCTGAAGGATGTTTAAGATTTAAACCTCAAACTCATACTCCAACCAAGGACTATTCATGGAGATAACCTAGAACCCCTGCACAGGTGTAGCCCATGGTAGTTCAGTGTCCAAGTGGGTTACCTAGTAATGGAAAGAGGGACTGCCTCTGACATAAACTGATTGGCCTGCTCTTTGATCACCTCCCCCTGAGGGGGGAGCAGCCTTACCAGGCCACAGTAGAGGACAATGCAGCCAATTTTGATGAGAACTGATAGATTAAGATCAGAAAGGAGAGGAGAACCTCCCCTATCAGTGGACTTGGGGAGTGGTATGCACGCAGAAAGGAGAGGGAGGGTGGGATCAGGAGGGGAGGAGGGAGAGGCTTATGGGGGGATACAAAATGAATAAAGTGTAATTAATAAAAACATTTAAAAAAATGTTAAAAAAAAGATTTAAACCTTAATACTCATCAAATATTTCTAGTATTATCCATCAATGTGGATTTATACAGAGTGTAGGAAGATGGACAGAAGCATCCCTGAAAACCCATGACAGCACTTTGTGTTTGAATAAAAGATAAGTGGTGTTCTTTAGGAGAGTGCTTCTCAACATGCTCACCTCACAGGGTCACCTAAGACCACCGGAAACCGAGATTTACATTACAATTCATAACAGTAGCAAAATTACAGTTATGAAGCAGCAACAAAAATAATTTTACGGTTCTGGGGGGTCGCCACAATATGAGGAACTGTATTAAAAGGTCACAGCAGTAGGAAGGTTGAGAAGCACTGCCTTGGGACTTCAACTTTCTTCAAGACATGCTTATGATTTAGTACATAGAAGGAATGCTCACCAGAAAGTGAATTCTGGCATAGTTTGAATAACAAAGTCCATAAAGTAATAGAATGCCATGAAAAACTGGAGGCTTTCACCATCAGTAGCCACTTAATTGGTAGTAATAGCCAGGAATTTCATGGTAAGTATCATTCAGAAGCCATATTTGGTATCTGATGATGAAATTTGGGTAATTAGCAATATGCACTATGGACAGGATGGTTGGGAATAAGACTGGTCTGGAGTTAGTACTTCCTTTGGTCCTTAAAGTATAGGTTAATGTTGAACAAAGAAGACTGTTTCAAGTGAAAACAGTAGTGTAGCTAGTATGAAAAACAAATTTTCAGTATCAGCAAGGCAGACTGTTAGTTAATTAAGAGAATGACTTATAAAAATTTGACTCCAGGGCTGCTGAAAATTGGAGGGGGGAGGGATGTGTAACTGATGTGGCAAGAACTAGTCTTTGAAGAATCTCTTGACTGAGCAGAGCAACAGAAGTGTGCCATGAGGAAGGAAAGGCTTTGGGATGTTGTGCCTGCTGGCACTCTGAAGAAAATAGATGAAAACAGGATGGGTTTCGAGGCAGAAAGGACTAACTTAGAGAATTAACCAGCCTTAGGAGTACAATCCTAAAGCCGTGTTAAGGAATCCATGAAGAATGCAGCAAACTCCCAGCAGGTAGAGAACAGCTGTGCTTCCTCTTCACAGTGAGACAGCAGAGGGGAACGGCAGGCCTAAGAGCAATCTATTAAATCTTGTATGTGTTTATCTTTTCCTATTTGGAAAATATATATTTAATTATTTGAGGCAAAGAAATCACACATATACAAAATACACACACATACAAACAACAAACAAACAAAAAACCTAACCCAAACTCACACACCCACAACCTCATGAATTTTGCCTGCTGTAGATGTGCGCTAAAACAGTGGTCCTCGAGTGGTCCTTTGCACCAGAAGCATCAGTATCAGAAGCGTCTCAGAAGCCTGACACATAGCAGTTTCTCTGATCTTGCCTCTCACTAATGAATCTGAGATTCTAGCTTTCGACTCTGATGGAGTCTAGCCGTGTGTTGGAAGCCTCCAGATGCTTGTGAGGCTCACAACAGTTTGACAGCCACTGCTGTCACAGACTCTAAAACTTCAATGTGTGTCAGTTACCTTGAGATTTTGGGAAGAAAGCCAGACTCTGAGCCCCATTGTTGAATCTGTATTCAACAGGTATCCACAGGCTGGGCGCTATGGATGTCCTTGCTTCTCAAGCTCTCTGGCATTGAAACTACTGATGTTCTGAGCTTCACACTTGGGTAAGTGGGGCTGAGGAAGCCAATGGAGCCTCCTAATGCTGACCACTGATTTGATGACCTGCATTTTCCAGCAAAGCAGTAACTTGTTGCCCCTTTAACTGAGGGGTCTCAAACCTTACATTTGACCACTTAGTGCTACTGATGATGGGGACATGGCAAAAAAAGAAAACTTGCAATTAGCATTGCGTGAATAATGAATGGCCATGATTCTGTAGAAATGGTATTGTAAGGGAAATTGAAGATAATGAATTAGAGAGCTGTCTTAATTAGGGTTTCCATTAGAGACACCAGGACCAAGGCAACTCTTATAAAGGACAATATTTAATTAGAGCTGGCTTATAGTTTCAGAGGCTTAGTCCATTATTATCATGGCAGGAAGCATGGCAGCATGCAGGCACACTTGGTACTGGAGTTGCTGGAGGAGTTCTTCATCTTGATCTCAAGGCAGCTAGTAGGAGGCTCTCATTCCCACACTGGGAAGAGCATGAACACAGGAAACCCCAAAGCCCACCCCACCGTGACACACTTCTTCCGACAAGGCCACACCTCCTTATAGTGCCATTGCCTGTGGGCTAAGCATCCAAATACATGAGTCTATCGGGGAGAAACCTATTCAAACCACCACAGAAGCCCTAATAGGGACAAGTTGAGCATCAATGGTCATGATTTCTAAGTATTTACTCCTGGATTTGTGATAAAGGAGAAAACTGCTGTGGTAGATCAGGGTGGAGCTTTGACAACAAATGGAGAGGTGTGGATCTATCCATCTGGTTTCTCACTTCTGTACCAGTGAACATGGGCATTAACAGAAGCCTGTGAAAATATTTTCCATCTTGCTCAGGCACTCCTTAAATGGTCATGTGAACAATATATAAATGCCCTGGTTTAACGGTTAGTTACCAGCCTTAGAAAAAAGTCATTACTTCTGAAACTCAGGATGCTGATAAGTCAGGAGGAGGAGAAGGGGGAAAGGGAGAAAGAGGAGGAGGAGGAGAACAAGGAGCATCTCCTTGCTTCTTGCAAGATGCAATCCTGTCCCTCATTCTATTTCACTTGACTGAAAAAGAAGGGCCTTCCATGGCAACCTCAATCTTTCTTAACCTACTTTCCTTTAAGAGTATTTGTAATTGTCTTGTACTCAGACCCACCAGGAAGAAAGGTGAATTCCTTTCTGTTGCAGGCACTCCTGCTTCTCAGTTTTATTTATTTTCTGAATAGCTGTGATAAAATAGCCATTCAAAAAAAAAAAAGAAAGAAAGAAAATTTTACTGGTTCATAATTTGAAGATACAGTGCATCATGGTAGGAAGTCATGGTAGGGAGAGATACTCTAGTTGCAGCGGCAAGAGCCTCTGGTCACTATGGATTTACAGCCAGGGAAGAGTTAAAGATGAATGCTAGGATTCAACTTACTTTTCCATTATCCTTTTAATTGGTCTAGGACCTCGCTATCTAGAATCAGGACCTGCCTTGAATCTTCAGCTAAACCTTTTTAGATATACCCTCACAGGTGTATTCAGAGACTGATCTCTTAGGTCTCCTAGGTGATTTCTGAAACCAGTCAAGTGTACAAGAAGACCGATCCTCCTATTTGTGCCTCATAGAGAGGAAATCACAGTGGAGAATCAAGTCTGATAAATGACTAGGGAAGACTCACACATCACGCCTGCCTCCACCCTAGATTCAAGTTCTTCGTTTAAAAAGTATGAAGAAGCACGTTAGAGGACACACTTGTGACTCAGTAAAAAACCACTAGTTGGCGGGCATGTAATCCTTAGGTTTATTTCTAATAGTAATAAATAAATTGCTGAAAGAACTTCTGGGTGTTTAAACAATGCATAATTTTGAGAAATACTGTTCTATAGTATGCAATCTATAGTATTATATATTATTGAAGAGGAAATCAGTGACAATACTGCGCCACGTTCTTATGTCTGTCTCTTAATCTCTGGGACCTGTGGGTGGGACTTAATTTGGAGCAACAGTCAATGAAGATCTAATCAGAGATCCTGAGATGAAACTCTCCTGGATCATCATTGTGATTTCTGTCTTATAGTAACTCCCTCCCTGCAATAAACACAAAAGAGGGACACAGACACCCGTGAAGATGGAGGCAAAGAAAGGAGTGTCATAGACATTTGCCAAGGAAACAAAGTCTAACTGACAACCACAGGTCTAAAGTCGGAGAAGACTCCCTCATCCAGCATTTGGAGGGGCCTCTAAGCCCACAAGAGAATGAGAATCTGCAGCTTTAAGACTGTAGTCACAGGAAACCACCACCGTGAGTACAAGGAAGGAAAAGTATGCTGTCTCCTCTCCAGGGAATTAGGGTATGGCCCACAGACAAATCTTTCAAGGAGGTGAAATTTGTTTCTGGCATTTTTCCATCTCTCTGGGTGTAGTGGTGAGAAGGCAGACAGTTCTTTTTCAGCTTCTTCCAGCTTGTGATGTTTTTCTGTCAGCATCTGCGCTGTGTGTTTTTACTTAGCCAACGTCAGTTCCTACCAAAACCCTGTTCCAAGTTCTGCTCCTGAAAGTAGAAGAGGAGTTTTGAACAAGTCAGCCATAGTGCATGCTATGCTGCACCTCTGTCCCAGGTTCATGCCTGGGAAGCAGAGCCTGAGCTAAATGGTTTTGTTTGTTTGCTTGCTTTTTAGCCTAAGTAATTTTTAGAGAGAATAATCAAATAATCGTAGGTGTGAGGGAAAGGGGTTACAGTGAAAGAGGAACTCAACAGAAGGTGTGTCCTGAAAAGTCTAATTTGCAGCCTGATCCCACCTGGAATGAATGTGTTTTTTTTTTTTTTTTTTGTTTGTTTGTTTTCTAATAGAAAAGCTTGTGGTTTTTCAGTCTAAAAGCTTCAGGTTAGCAACAGTTGTTTAACTCTGGTCTCCTACAAGACTAGGTCTTTTGTAATCTGACTGGGAAATATGTTCTAAAAAGGTTTTATTTCCTTGATACTCATCAATTGTTCAGATTTGAGATTATCTGGATAAGACTCTGAATCTTTTATCTAAAGGGATGGCAGTGATACTTGATAGACCAAATAATACAACAACAAATAATATTGAAATGAACAAACTATATCTGGCCCATGTGTCTGGAGGAATGTTTGAACTCTAAACACAACCTGTTGTCTACACAAAACATTAACAACATTAATAGTTTTGCTTAATATTACAGGCTAACTCCTCAGGAAGCCCAGAGAAAATGAGTGACAGCCTGGAAAAATGACAATTCTGAGGAATTAAGTGCCCTCTTTTGGCTTTGTCATTGAGCATCATTAATTGAGCATTTGGTATTAGCTGGGCAGACATATTTGGTGTTTTTAAAGATCCAACAGCCTTTCAAGAGAATCATACTGAGATGGCCATTTTATTAACTGGTTAACTGAGTGCAGAAACAAGAAATTTGGAGGTGAAGAGATCAGTTTGAGGTTAAGCCTAGAAAAAGGAAATTAGGAGGTAAATTTTCCCTATGGTGTTAGTGCAAATTGATGTGAAGAAGATAGAGTAGAAGATAATAAATGGGGAGGAGGTCACATGATCAAAGTTAGAGTTTGGGTTGCAAGCACAGCACCCTATGGTAACAGACAGGAATTGAACAGACAAGGTTCAGATCAGCTAACACAGCTCCTAGGCATCTGACATCCCCCAGGGGTCAACAGTAGTAGTAGTAGAGCAAAAGACAGGGGGTGTCAAGAGGTATTTAAGAGACAAATTTACAAAGGGCAGTGACATATTAACTGTTTAGTTGAGGCAGAGGTCAACACTCAAATAACTAGTAAGTTTTTAGTTTTTCTGATGGGAAGAATTAGATATGAGAAGAAGACAACTTTGAAGAAAGATTTTTTTTTTCCTCAGGGGATGGGGAATTATAATAGGTTACACATGTTAATTCCATTTGGCTTTGATGAGTCTTTGAGCATATGATGGTGATAGACTTTACAGAAGACCTGATGGCCACAAATGAATCCAGCAGTGAGTCTGTGGACAGAAGCTATCAGGAACCACAGCCTGGATGAGAATACATAATGAGAGCAGCAAGTTCAACAACTTCAGAGATAAAAACTCTCCAGGCTCTTTAAACAATGACAGCCCTACAAATGAGGCAGAAGGAAAAGAAGAGACTGAGCAAGTGGCAAAGGCAAATGTGCGATCACAGAATTTTAAAGGACTGAGCTGTCAGAAAGGATTGTTTAAATCTAATGCTGATGAACCCTGAAATGTGTTCCCTAGATTTAAAGACATGGAGGCTGACTTAGTGATGAGGAGGATGAAGAGACAGACTGAATTATACTGGGAGTAAAGTGAACAAGGACAGAAAAGTTTATTGAAAGGTTTTTAGCATGAAAAGGTTTGATAACATCTAGATTAATATTAAATAATTGTGGCCTCTTGCCAAACATCAGCTCTTAACTCAGCATTGGTGTGTGGGTGGGAGCTTGTGAAGTAGGCTAAGCTGCTAGCTATACCCTGAGGAAACTAAAATCTGTAAGTTAGCACAGGGAAAGAGATAAGATGAGGATATAGAATAAAGGCACAGAGGAATTCTTGGAAGCACTGAAAGGCCACCATTACACTCTTACGATGACCCATGGAACAGGCAGTTAGTGTATTTATACTTTAAATAACTTGTAAGTAATTTCAGAAAAATCTAGGCAAAAAAAATGAACATCAAAACGCCTCCACAAAGAAACAAACATTTCTGTGTTCTTCCTTTAATAATGTTGTGCATAAATCATTCATATGTTACTATACCAACTGTACAAAAACTCAGACTCTGAAAATTAGATTGTTTTCATAGTGCTATGAGCTATAAATTGAAAAATCAGGATGCAAAGCTTATTTTGTTTTATTTAAAAATTTATATTCTTCCTCCTTCTACTATTCTACTTGATAAATGGCTTAGTAAGAATGTCTGCTTGGACAACTTTTATAAATAAGATACTCCTAAGCGAGTAGAAAATTTTAAATGGGAGACCCTGGAATTTGGTCTTTGGTTTCGAAAGATTAATAGGATTTAAATTAGGTGTCAGTAAACCCCAGGTCTTAGTTAGGAAGAGACGCCATAGCCATGGTAACCCTTATAAAGGAAAATATTTAATTGGGGCTGGCTTATCATTCAGCAGTTTAGTTCCTTATCATCAAGGCAGGAAGCATGGCAGTGTGCAGGCAGACATCGTGCTGGAGTTGGAGCTTGGAGTGCTGTAACTAGATTAGTGGGCAGCCGGAAGAATGTGGGACACTGGGCCTGGCTTCAGCATCTGTGGGTCCAGGCTGGCCCCAGGGACACCCTGCCACCTTCACCCAGGCTACTCTCCTGCAGCGCCACTCCTGTGAGCCTCTGGGGGCCATTTTAAACCATCACACCCCGAATCACATCTTGTCCACTGTCTATTGTGTCTAGGAGTTAATGTCTTTTGCGTTTTCTTAATTTACATTATTAAAAAGGCTCTAAAATGTTCAAAAGTAAATAGTTGCTAAATTTTGCCTTGTGTTGCACACATGTTTATTATTGCAGCTTTGGCAAACAGTTTGATGATCTTGATTCAGCAAGATAAATGAGGGTGGGACTAACACCCGAGTCCAAACCTGGAGAAACCAGGATGTAACAATGCAGCAGTCTTCATCCTTAGCGTGGTCGGGCTTCAGAGCACCCTTGATGCCAGGCAGAGGTCTGGACAACATGGTGCTTCACGAACATTTGCACGATCACCCCTTTGACTAGATCTTAAGGTTTTCCTGGGCGACAAGTACTGTTTGCCCCACCTTTGTGTCCCTGCTGCTTCTCACACACGGCTGACCCCAGACGACAGGCTCAGTCGATGCTAGTTAATAAACACTCCCTTGCTCAGTAGCCAGTTGATCATCTCCGGTACCTTTCCCAGGTCGATTGGCTCCTGCGGGCAGCCACGGCCTCCGTCATAATGTTACACGTGGAGGGGCAGGTGTGTCCACCCCTTGTCGAAAACGGTGGGCACGTACGAATACGCTGGCTAACACGAATGTCGGAGTGTAACTTCTGCCTGGACTGTGCTATTTCAAGCATGTTCAGGACGTCCCAGAGCTGAGCCCAGGAACCGGAGGAGGCGCACCCAGTAGGCGATGGGTGGCCCACCCCATCATCCAGGTCACGAGTGTTTGCCGCGATGCCGCAGCGCCCGCTGCTAGCTGACGCCTGGATGGTGAGTGTGTCAGGAGGTGAGCCCGGTGGGCATGGCTTCCCCTCCCCCTGCACCCGCCGGGCACTCGGAAGACAGCCGACACCTGCCACCGGCAAAGACAAAATAGAAGCACTCGGGGCAGGCAGGTGCGGAAAAGCGGATGGCACCTCCTCCGTGCCAGTCGAGGAAGAACAGGTGCCGGCTGCTGCTGGCAGGGCCCTGGCTGCGGGCCACACCGCTGAGCCACACACCGCGGGCCTCTTGGCACCGAGCAGCCAGAGCCACCACCGCGAACCATTCTGTCCCCTGGCAGCATCAACCCGGGGCCCCGCGGGACGCCGAGATAAAAGGCTTTGCTTCCCCTGCTTTCCAGGCGAAGGTGGTGCATGCTTCCCCACGCGAGATGATTTTTAAGATCCTCTGTCGCTCCCCCAACGCTTCGCTGAATGATGCACCTGCCAGCTAATTTGATTGTTTTCCCTCTTGGCATTTGCACGACATGGATTTTTCTGTGTTCTTTTTCTCCTCTGCCTAGTTTGCCTCCTTGGAGGCTGTGTGGGAAGGCATTTCTCAAGCTACACTGTGAAGAAAGACAGGGAGGTGGGGAGGTGATGCTCCACCGCGATCATTGGGTACCTAAAAATAAGTAAATCAAGCTAATACGCCAGACATTCAGTGAGAAAATCGGAGGGTTGCTCACCTGTGCAGAAAAATTGGTTGAGGCATTTCCGTTTTCCCTGCTGTTCGGAGATAAAATGTTCTTCTTGCGCGTGCTCACAAACCCCAATGACTTCCCTGTCTAGAGTCTCCTAAGAAGAGTCCTACCCAAAACGTTTGGAGCGCACTTGGAGTGACCCTACTCAACCTTCAGTAGGATTCCCAAAGCTAACCCGCGTTATCAGATCAGCTGTGAAGCAAGCACAGCTTCAAAGCAGTGTAACCGGTTCAGATTTTCACAGTAATTCCGGAGGTCGGACATGGGAGGAGGATCTGAACAGGGCCAGAACGAAGTCTTACTTCCCTTGAAAGTCTGGGCCACCTGCTGGCTGAGGCCTTTAGGGTGCCTGAGAAGATCAGTAGACTTGACAAACTGTGATCCATGGACTTGTGCTTGGAAACAGAAGCCAGACTGTCACCAGAATTCTGTTAAGGATGGCCATTTATTGAAGCAGAAACAATTCTGAGCAAGCAAAAGCAGGCAAAACAAACAAACAAACAAACGAAAAACGACTACATTCCATGGTTTCTTTAGAGTAAACAAAAGCATTCCTTCCAATATTACTGTTTTGGGGTATAATTTATCAAGTAGTAGGACTTAGCTCGGCACAGGAAGGTCACCAGCCTGAAACCAGCTGGGGCCAGTGTGCTTTCCAAATTACAAACGAGTTCATGTTTCAGAATTTCAGATAAATGAAAGCGTGGTATGTAGAGTACCTAGTCTTTGTTCCCTGTGCTTTTGGGATGTCTGTGTAGGAGTGTGCATCAGTAGGACAGGACAGTTGCCGGTTCTGCTCTGAAGTTAACATCCCATTATATGGCCCTAGCACAGTCTGCTCATGTATTCATATGTCTATGGACATGTAGGTCGTTTCTAGTTCGTGGCTCATCAATTACACCTGCAGTGAATATTCCTATACACTGTTTTTGGATGAGTATGCATTTTTATTTCCCTTAGGTAAATATGTAGGAGTGAAATTAATGGACTATGGGATAGATGGATGAGTTTTAACATTAAAAAGAGCCACCAAAATAATTCGGCAAAGGGGTTGCACTCCCTTTCATGGCCAGCCAGCTGTGTTTGGAAGCTCCACCCCCAGCTGTGCCCCCCCCCCCCAGCTGTGTTTAAATTTTCAGTGGCCCAGGTAAGTCACTTTCCAGTCCTTGGTACTCTAAGTCTTTATTGCTTTAGCATTGCAGTGGGTGAGAAGTAGTATTTTCCTGCAGACTAACTTTTCTTTTAAAGCTGTCGTGTTCTGGGTTTTAATCCTAAATTCTAACAGAGCCTCATCTGGGCTCTGAGAGGCAGGAACTGCAAGAGGAAGGGTTATATTTAGAGTCAGTCTGCATATTTCCATCTTAAAAGAAAACCCCCCAAGCAGCAATCTGAGTTCAAAATTTCTCCCAAGAAGTCTAGTTTCCCTAACAGCTGTTTATAAATATTTACCTTCACATTTTTAACGATGACAATGTATACAGCACAAATACCAGGAGCTTTAACGTATAAATATTCATCACAGAGGCCGCTGGTTGTTCTGTGTGGAGCACAGAACTCTGCTTTTCCTTCCCTCTGTGGAATGCTTTCTGTGTTTCTCTGGTGTGGGCTTTTCAATTGTAGGGGTGTGAGATAATGTGAATTATTTTGTCTCATGATAAAGTATAATATCCTGTTTGATGCACTGGAACACTGGAGGACTGCCCCCTGGGCACAAGACTAAAACACAAAGCCCAGCCCCAGGCCCCTGGGACCTGTGTAATCAATTCAAAGTATTCAAAAAAGCGGATTTTTCAGAGAAGATTTAGCCTCTCTTGCCCTTCTTTCTCTATCCACCATAATTGCAGAAATAGTCTGATGGCTTAAGGGCACTGAGAAGAGTGTGCTACAAGCTTTAGAGGCAGCTGGGAATCCCATCTTCCCAAGAAACTCTCAGGAAGAAGATACCCTTGGAGTGTGGGAGCTGGAAGGATTAGAAAACCTTTGACATTTCACTCAAAATTGTGTGAAGCTCCTGAAATAGTTTACAAAAATGCCTGTGGACATTTTTCTGGGTTTTGTACTTTACAACAAGTTCCCCAAGCTCCCCGAGACCCTAGACATTTGGAGATCATAGCACAAGAAGGTGAGGCTTCTGTATGCTCTGGAGGAGATCCCGGGAGGCAGAAAACTGCCACGAAGTTTCCCTCCACCTCTAATGAATGAACTGTGAATGAGTGACTTGAATGCTCTATGCCTCACTTACGACAACCTTAAAATGGGCATAAATAACATTTTTGACTTCATAGCTTTCTGGGAAGAAACGAACATATGAAGTGACTGCCACCTGGGAAATGACAGCAAGTAAGTGCCAAGCGTGTGTGTTCTCTGCTGCTGTATGGTAGACGTCTGCCTGTGCCGCCTGTGTGCTCTGGTCGACACAAAGCAGGCTGGGTCTCTGATAACCAGTAAACGGTTTTAACAGGGACACTATTTGCCTTTTTTGTTTTGTTTTGCTTGTTTGTTTGTTTTAAGACTTCCCCTTAAAATGAATGAATCAGGTTGCTTCTTTAAAATACAGTTCCTGGGGCTGAAGAGATGGCTCAGTTGTTAAGAACACTGACTGCTCTTCCAGAGGATCCGAGTTCTATTCCCAGAACCAATACAGTGGCCCATAGTATCTGTAACTCCAGTTCCAGGGGATTTAACTCCCCTTCTAACCCACTCAGACCTTGTATTTACACAGTGTACATATAAACACTCAGGCACATGAACATACACATAAATAAAATAGGTATTTTTGAAATAAATAAAAATGTGATTCTTCCAGAAGGTACAAGAGGATGAAGACAAGAACACACAAGGTAGTGAGTAAGTCCCCTTCTATTAAAGAATTCTCTTAAAAGTGCAATTGAACGGATAGGTAAGTATAGATCCTGTCATTTTCACTTCTATCTCTGCTGGCATCTTTAAAATTTCCACCTATAACAATATCAACTCATAGATCTTTTCAAAAGTTCATATAAGAGTCCCTTCATGTTTAATCTCAGGAGTCAGGAAATCATAGCCAACGTGCCAAATGCAGCCCTTGACCTGCTTTCTTAAACAAAGGTTTACAGGAACACACTTCTCATTTGTTTATATATTACGTGGAGTTTTTCTGCACCATTGCGCAGCTGACTAGTCCCAGAAAAGTTACTGTACCTCTGGAAGTCTAAAATTGTTACTGGGAGGTCTTTGACAGAAGAGAAGTGACTTTTCGTTTAAGCCCTCCCTTCTTCAGACTCTTGGCCAGCCGTGAGACCTGGGAAGGACAGTGGATAGAGCTGGGAATGACAGTGGATAGAGCCGTCATCACTGATATGATATTTTAAAAATTCTGCATCCCAGGCTGATTATTGCCATCATGACTGACCAACAAATCAACGTTCTTATGATCATACCAACATCTCTGCCCTGTATAATAGCAAGAAGAAACACGTTTTGGATCAAAGTAGAACTCCTAAAACAAAGAGCTTCAGAAGTAATTTTTCTAAACCAGTATTTTTTTTAATTTCCTAAAAGAGTCTGAATCATCAATAAAAGCCTAAATATAAAAGTGAAAAAGGAATGCCAATATACTATGTTGAAATTTAAAGAGTGAAATTTATATGGAATTTAAAGAGTGAAAAGTATTCAGAGAATTTTTATTTCATTCACCCAAATGATTTGAGATAAACATCTACTAAAGCTAATATAACAACCAAATCACCAGCAAAATACAATGCACACAAACTTATGTGTGTATGCATGTGTATGTGTGTAAGCATGCACATGCTATTCTACATGCTATGTGGGAAATGATATGTGATAAATGCTAGCACATATACACACATATATGTAAATAAAGGGCTGGAGGTTGGATTAAGTAAGAATAAACCATAATAAATATTATCTACAAAAACTCTAAGTCTTTGACCCAAACATTATTCTTTTATTTATTTTTCCATAATAAATATTATCTACAAAATACCATAATAAATATTATCTACAAAATATTATCTACAAAAACTCTGTCTTTGGCTCAAACATTATTCTTTTATTTATTTTTCTTCATACACGGAGTATCTTGATTAAATTTTTGAGACCTTGTTTTTAGAAGATACTTCCATAAAGAGCATCTAACATCATTTATGGTGTGGGAAACTGTGTACATGAATCTGCCAATACTGAGATGCACAACAAGTCTTACTGCCTACACACACAGCAGACAATAGTTTTGAGAAATGAAAGAGCTGTATTGCAGGTTGGTCTATTGGGAGACAAAAACAAATTCAAATTTGTCTCATGGGTGGACTGGAAGTAAACGAGAGGATGTAGGTGGCTTGCAGTAAGGAGAATTTCATAAAATTGACTTGAAACGGGGATTTTCCATCCACAGAGTTGGCTTTAATTGGTAAATTTCCATTCTCGGTCATTCTGGTCCCTTCTGCAGCTTTTGATCACACCCTTGTTTCTGATTTAGTTCTGCCAGTCTGATGTTCATCTTTCAAGCTTTCTTGTTGGATTATTTTTTCCTTCTTTAGCTTCTCTTCATCCATGGAGGCTTTTATGCCAACAAGCTCTCAAGGTCATTTTTAGGCCACATGCTAGGGTTCTGCCACTCTTCCCTGAAAAGTGGTTTTCATAGAATTCAGAGTAAAGAAGTAGACAATTTCAGAAGGAAAATAGGAGGACTGGCAATAAAACACAGGTGCCTCCATCTAAAACCATACTTGAAGGAAATACTAGATGAAAGGATGGAAAAATGTCATGAAGTCTGAGTTTCAAAAATGACTTTTAACTGAGCCTTAAATGGGCTCCAGAATTATTCTAAAACAGTGCTTCTCAACCTTCCTAATACTGTGACTCTTTAATACAGTTACTCATGTTGTAGAGATCCCCCAACCATAAGAGGAACCTTCCTCCATTGCTGGTGGGAATGTAAACTTGTACAACCACATTGGAAATCAATCTGGTGCTTTCTCAGACAATTAGGAATAGTGCTTCCTCAGGCATATATTCAAAATATGCTCAAGTACACAACAAGGACATTTGCTCAACCATGTTCATACCAACTTTATTCGTAATAGCCAGAACCTGAAAACAGCCCAGATGCCCCTCAATAGAGGAATGGATACAGAAATTGTGGTACATTTATACAATGGAATACTACTCAGCAATTAAAAACAAGGAAATCATGAAATTTGCAGGCAAATGGTGGGGTCTAGAAAAGATCATCCTGAGTGAGGTATCCCAGAAGCAGAAAGACTCACATGGTATATACTCACTTATAAGTGGATATTAGACATATAATATAGGGTATCCATACTAAAATCTATACACCTAAAGAAGATAAGCAAGGAGGAGGACAGTGGGTAAGATGATCAATCCTCATGCAGAAAGGCAAAGGAGATGGACATTGGAAGAAAGAGAAAACAGGCAACAGGACAGGAGCCTACCATAGAGGGCTGTTGAAAGACTACCCAGCAAATTATCGAAGGAGATGCTGAGTAATAGCCAAACTTTGTGCAGAGTGCGGGAATTTTATTAAAGTAGGGAGAAATAGGAAGACAGGAGCTCCACAAGGAGAGCAACAGAACCAAGACATTGGACCCAGGGATCTTTTCTTACACTGATACTTCAAACAAGGACCATTCATGGAGCTAACCTAGAACCTTTGCACAGATGTACCCCATGGCAGCTCAGTCTCCAAATGGTTTCCCTAGTAAGGGAAATAGGGACTCTCTCTGACATGAACTAAGTGGCTGGCTCTTTGACCACCTTCCCCTGATGGGGGGTGGGCAGTCTTACCAGGCCACAGAGGAAAACAATGCACCAGTCCTGATAAGACCTTTTGAAGGGTGGTGCCTTCTGGGAGAAGGATGGTTGTGGTAACTTAGCAAGAGGCTAATTGGGTCAAGCCAGAGTGTATATCCCACTTCAAGCCTGGTCTTTTTAGGAGTTTCAGAACTTGTATTGTAGCATAGTATTTTCCTTCTTGAGAATACCCAGCTTGTTGGCACTTGGCCCTTAATGTGTCATGGCCTGAAATGATTCTCTGCACAATGTTGCTGAGGCAAAAACAAAACACAAAACAACAACAACAAGAACAACAAATCCATTAGTTGCTTACAGTGAAGTGATCCCAGATGACAAGGTTATTGAAGAGGTTTATTCTGATACATAAGACGTCACAGGGTAAGAAGGAAAGAAGGAAAGAAAGAAGAAAGGAAGGAAGGAAGGAAGGAAGGAAGGAAGGAAGGAAGGAAGGAAG
>NW_026586816.1:11418451-11567618 GCF_907164565.1 Psammomys obesus
AAGGAAGGAAGGAAGGAAGGAAGGAAGGAAGGAAGGAAGGAAGGAAGGAAGGAAGGTAAGAAGGAAGAAAGGAAGGAAAGAAGGAAGGAAGGAAAGGAAGGAAGGAAGGAAGGAAGAAAGAAAGAAAGAAAGAAAGAAAGAAAGAAAGAAAGAAAGAAAGAAGGAAGGAAGGAAAGGAAGAAGCACAGCAGCTGAAAGATAAGTAAAGTACCCAAGTAAAGGGCATCAAGAACTTATTCTATATATACTCAGGACTGACCACCTAGAAGGAATAAATCATGCAGCATAGGCGACAATGTCGGGGCCACCTGTGCTGGATGGAGTCTTGGTAGCAGATGAGGTCAAGAAGAGTCTTCCTTTGTCTCACACATATACTCTTCCTGTATCACATCACTTATGTGGCATATTTTTTCCAAATCATGATATCAAATATCCATTGAAAAAACAATAGTGAGTATAATGAATACAACTTATACATAGGTCACAGGATTATTTTGTCTGGTACAGAACTGAATTTTCTTATTATAAAACAAGAAAAATTATGTGTCTACACATGTTTTCTTTAGTAGAGAGACAGTCTCACACTACTTTTATTTGGTTTTGATACTTTTAAAAGTAAGTTCTAGGTTGATGAGATGGTTTGGTGGGTAGGGAAGATTGCTGCCAAGTCTTAGATCCTTAGTTCAGTTCCAAAACCCATATGTTGTGAAGAAACAAGTCCTTCAAGCTGTCTCTTAATATCTACATGTTCAATGTGGCATGTATGTGTGTATACACACACACACACACCAATTAGTAACTGAATGTACATTTTTTTCATGTAATATGATAGTGAGATTTTCTAAGTAAGAGATGGACTAGTCACAGCCTCATTCCTGCATTTTGTCAATAATGAGATGTGTTTTCTCCCCTTTAGTGTCGCTGATATTGGGGTGCATTTTGCTTCTAACAACACCTTTGTGTCAAGTAAAAATCAAGACCTAAAAATCCTTGCTTTTGTCTATAAAAACTTAGCCACCATTGCCTATGTCCAGGGATAGTATTATCTTTGTTCTGTTAATTTCCACCAGTAGCTGGGCATTAAAATGGAAGTAGAAAGGACCAAGAATTGGGCTTTGGGGCATAAAGTTGTTATTAATGAAGCAAATATTTGATGTTGGAGCAATAAGAAAATTGTTTTCACACAGAGCGACACCAGGCTTTCTAAGGAGGACGTTCACAAGGACAGTAGTTAAATTTATTACAGAGGCACAAGCAAGAAACACTGTGCCCTAGGCAAGTAGTACAAGGGAAGTCAGCAGACTTGGCCACATCCTCGGAGAATGTGAAAAAGTAAAGCTGCAAGAACCTAATGTGACTGATGTAGCCAACGTTCGAGGCTAACGTGAAAGAATGGTGTCACGGTTTAAGGCAGTATCTTTAAAACCCTTTTACTAGTACATGTCCATTTCACAGGACATACAGCCTAATGTTTCATGAAATACAGTACTAGACAACAGCGTATTTGTCCTAAGGAGAAACTATATTGGAAAAGCACCTGATAAATCAAGAACTGTAGATAATGAAACCACCAGTGACACCTGGATGACAACAGAATTATGTGACCTAGAGCCCTGCAGCAAGAGTGAAGCTCAGTGGGGTCCTGGGGGAGTGCTGAAAGTACAGCAGACTTTAAATAACTCTAAGGGGAAAATGAGAAATCAGGGGCCTGATGTTAGCTTGGATTTTGTCAGGAAAGTGGATATATTCATCGAGAAGCTAGAGAGATCAACCTGATGTTGGCTATAGCTGGAAAAGGACAAATGAGTCACAGGCTGAGGGTGGCTTAGTCACTGTCTTGGTGCAGCAGCGGTCCAGCCCTGTCTTGTTCTGGATGCAGGAGTGATATGGCCTCTTCTGAACGTTATTTACTTTCAGGTGGCAGCATCAAGCTGCTGTAAAGTCTGCACACAATTCACCGGACTTGAGGTTTGAAGTTAAAGGCTTGAGTTGTGTGTTAGTGTGTGGGAATTTGCCCAGTTTTTATAACCTCTCCGGACTTCAGTTTCCTTGACTATAAAACAGATCTAGTAACATATCTAAAATGATGGGTGAGAACATGAAGCCGAATTATGGACATAATGGCCAATGGCAAGCAGTCAGAAACATGCTGATCCCCTTCTTTGAAAGGGGGGCCAAGCTGCCAAAAGACCCTAGGCCTTGATCAGGGGTGAAGAAGGGAGCTGGGTGTGTGGGAATATGAATGATTTGTGCTCCTAGATGTTTCTGTGATAGCCAAGCAAATTCCCAAGCAGAATAGTTATGAGGATTCACACAGCTGGATTTGGGGGACTCCAGATACATCTGAGGTCCTGCTCTTCCCAAAGCAGATTTTGAGCCAAACATTCCTAGCAAGTAATTTATTGCAGAAGAGTTCCCTGGAGAGATCTGTAGAGGATTGTGGGAATTAGTCTAGGGAGGGGAAGAAGCCAAGGCTGGGTGTGATTTTGAGTGAAATGTCAACAACCTCAGCTTGATCCCTCTGCAGCATAAACTGCATGTCAGTCTGTGCACCCCAAAGGGAAACGAGATGGGTCTTTGCAGTTCTGCACTGATACAGTGTCACTGAGGAGCCCGTGTGGAACCAGACTCTGGGCATCTTTATTGCATATGGGTGAAGGAGGCAGCTTTTAGTAGCAGAGGACGCAGAACCTGGGAAATGGGAGCGCAGTGACTAAAAAAGACAGATGTGGGCATCCTGATGGACCACTAGTGTCCACGGATGTCTTCTCCAGCCCTCTAGTGTTGCTGGGTCACCTGTTACCATGCTCACTTAGAGAAGTGACTCTTCTAGAATCCGTCACTTCTGGTGAAAGCACTAATTGAAAGGCTAGCATTTCAGAGAAATATGTCAGAGGTAATATTGAAAAGATGTCATTCTGTCTGGCTCGTCACTGGAGTGTGACACAGCTACAGGAGCCCTGTAAGAAGTAATGAGGCAAGCCGAGCTCAAGTCGCTGCGTGAGGACTGAGCTAATATTGTTACTGACCATAAATGTTGTTAGGGGATAGAGAGAATGTTAACGCCACTCAGCATTATAATCAAATCACATTAATGACCAGCGAAGCAGCCTAATACATTGCAGATTATATGTGCCATGCATATTCATTCTGTCAGAAACCTCAGCTTTCTGGCTGCTAGAATTTCAAGGGCTTCTGCTACAAGCACTGGGCTTTCAGCCACATGTAGGAAAGGAGAAAATGAAGGAAAATAATGCTGGCAATTCTGACAGAATTATCCAAGTCTCCTGCATTAAGCTACTTTTCGTCCTGCCTTTCCACTAATGAAAATAAGAAAATAAAGCAAAGATTTAGATATGCTTCTGGGTAGGAAACTCTGGGGTGTGAATGTGAATATGAGTGCAGCGCACCACACTTGAATCAGTACTGAGAGGAAAACCAGACTGGCTTCCTCCGTCTCTGTCATGAACCATGGAACAGCAGGTCTCCCAGGCTCCGGCTGCAAGGCTTGCCAGGCACATTTTGGAAAAATGAGAAGTTCTTGTCACTAAGAAAGAGGATGCCATGTGTGTTCATTTGTTAAAAATAAATCTGCTCTCAGCAAATCTCATCCAGGAAACTCTAAGGAAAACCCTTTAGGAGAAACATTCTCGTAACATCGATGATTTTCATGTCATGATAATCTCCGGGGCCATAGTTTCTTTTGAATAGACGTGTGATTTCTGAGGACTTTGGGCCTCTTTAAAGAAGTCCATTTTAGTGCGTGTCTTCTCTCCTTTCCTCAGGGTTGAGGACAGCAGGAGCCAGCATCTCTCAGGGGCCCTTTATTACTCGCTGGCCTCCCTTTCCGGCCTCACTTTGCTCGAGAAGCTGCTGCCCCCTGGAGGCAGATGGGGGAACTCGTACACTTCTACTCTTCACAACCCATTCTACTCCCAGATTAAAACAGACCAAGAAACCAAAGCACAATAAGGGTTTTGTTGGGTTATAATAAAGTCTTTGCACAATAATTCTGATATCTACTCACCTGTTTCAACTCACCCTTTTTATTGCCATGAGACTATAAGTTCATACAAAGGACCCGCTTGACAGCAGGACCTGCTTTACAGCAGTCCTCTAAGTGGGCGATGACTCTTCAAGCGTTACTACCTCCAGCAACAAGGTCCTGAAGTTGGAGCTTAAACATGCTGCTTATAGCTTTGACCCCCTTGGGCGCTGAGTTCTGGGTTGGAGAGTAGGCTTGCAGACCACGTCTGTACCACTGCAGCAGTCTCCCACAGAAGCAAGGACAAGCTAAGAGGAGCCCATCGTCTCTGTGAGCATCTGCTTTTGAAGTTCAAGAGACCTCCCCTTCTTAGCCTTATGTATGACTCTCTCAGATTCCAGGAACGCACTACTGAGACAGAGGCTGAGACATCTCTGTGTGTCAGAAGCCTCACCCGCACATTCTTCCCTAGCCCCGACAGTTGGGGCTCCTATGGCTTACTGAGCATCTGTTTGTGGGAAGAAAGATCCCATTCCATGAAGTGGGGATTTTAAGTTAGCTGACTTAGAACCCCTGCACAGAAGTAGCCCATGGAAGCTCAGCGTCCAAGAGGGTTCCCCAGTAATAGGAACAGGGACTGTCTCTTATATGAACTCAGTGGCTGGCTCTTTGATCACCTCCCCACGAGGGGGGAGCAGCCTTACCAGTCCACAGGGAAGACAAAGAAGCCTGTCTCGATGAGACCTGATAGACTCGGGTCAGATAAAGTGGAGAAGGACCAACCCTATCATTGTGCTGGGGGAGGGGCATAGGAGAAGAAGAGGGAGGGAGGGTGGGATTGGAAGGGATAAGGGAGGGGGCTACAGCTGGGATACAAAGTAAATAAGTTGTAATTAATAAAAAGAGAAAAGATTGACAAAAAAAACAAAGAAAGTAAAACAAAACAAAGAAGTGGGGAAGGAAGACGATCCTCGATAAACCTGATACACCTTAAAAATATGGGTTAGAAGCATAACTTCTTATTATTTGAGTAACTCACCTCTTGCTATTTGAAAATTTTCTGAGAATTTTGCTACAGCGACATAGCAGGGCATTTTTTATGACAGTTTACAGTTTTTCTGCCTGTTCCTCTTCCCTTTCCCCTCCTCACTGTTTTGGTCTTCCCTTCCAAAGATACTGACAATTAGAATACCAAGTCCATGTTGGCAGAACCAGTGGTGGACATCAGGAGTGCTGGGGAAGGGAACGTGAGTGCTGTGTGCTGACTGCGTCTCAGAAGTGGTACCTGGGAATAGAATTTAAAAGAGCCATTTTAGACCTTTGCCAATGTTTCTTATTAAAACTTAACTTGGTAGACAATAAAACTGAGCCATAAAATTTAAAAATTTTAGCTGGGTGTGGTGGTGCATGTCTTTAATCTCCACATCCCAACACTCAGGAGCCAAAGATAGG
Source organism: Psammomys obesus (assembly GCF_907164565.1). Taxonomy (NCBI): domain Eukaryota; kingdom Metazoa; phylum Chordata; class Mammalia; order Rodentia; family Muridae; genus Psammomys; species Psammomys obesus. Next base: position 11,423,889 of record NW_026586816.1, read on the forward strand.
ACAACCTCTGTAAGTTCTGAGTCAGTCTTGGCTACATAGTGAGTTCCAGGCCACTTAGGGATGTCCAGCAAGACCTGTCTCAAAACAAGCAAACAAAAAACCAAGCCAACAACAGAAATTAAAGAATTTCATTTTTCCTGTTCTCATTATTGGGTTAGATTTTATTATATAAACTTCTTTTTTTGACACTGGTAATTCTGACTATTTAAGTAGATTCCACATGCCCCACACAAAGGAAAACTGATATGTCTGAATATCTGGATGAACTTCAGAGGGAAAAGAGAGCAAAAAATCTAAAGGGTTCCTGAGCATTCGTCCCTCATAGACCAGCGAGTGTTGAAAGCTATATACTAGCTGTGGGCCAGAGTGTATGCCTAAGAACTTTGGCCACGAAGGATGAACATGAACATAAAGGCTTGAAATGGGAGAAATATATAGACCAGGAAAGTGATTTTCCCAAGATCTGAAAAAGGCCCTGAAAATTAACGTGTTGATTAATTATTCTGCTGACCTCTCATTCAGTCATTTACTTTTTACATGTCAGGAGAAGCTTGAAGAGTGCAGAAACAGCAGGGGGAAAAGCTGTAACTATTACCTCATGATATTTAAAATGTGAAACTGATTTAGTGTGTGCTATTTTCACAAATCAACCCATAGTTTTTGTATAACTATTTCACAAAAGGTCAGATGTTGTCAGGCAGCTCACATTCTAAGCCATTAGAAAAGGTAAAACAATTGAATTACTAGCTTCCTGTACTAATTTCAGTTGCAGTAGTAAAATTAGCCCTTGAGATGGTTTTAAAGAATTTAAATGAACAATGTTGCATTTTTTTTAATAATCAAAGAATAAAGCTGAAGCCTGATGGATTCAAGAGATACCCAAGCGTAGAACCAAGGAATGACAAGGTACGAGGACTGGCACTTTAATCCTGGTTGCCTTTTCTATAATATTTACGAAGAGTTAAAATACAGAGATGGCAGAAAATATCAATGGTAACTGAGAAAACTACCTAAGGTAAGTTTTAAAATTAATTTGTTTTATTAGAAATCTGTGAGTGTTTTTTTTTCTCATACATGCAATAAATGCATGCCTGGTAGCCACTTAGCAGGGCAGAATAGGTTGTCTGAGGTCCTGAACTGAAGTTACAGTGATTGTGAGCTACCCTGTCTGTGCTGGGACTATAACTGTGGTCTGCCATGAGAGTAGTGAGTATTCTAATGTGCCAGGCTGTCTCTCTGTTGCCCACAACAATATTTTTTAAGTGACATTATAATATAATTACATAATAACCCTTTTCCTCTCCATCCCCACAACCCTGTCATATACTCCTGTGTATGTTCTTTCAAATTCACACTCCTTTTTATTAATTAGTGTTGCAAACATATATGCGTATAAAATATATTTCTAAATACATAAATACAATCTGCTAAGTCTATATAATGTTACTTGCAGGTATGTTTTCAGGGAATTTGTTGTGATACTGTGTCTCATAGAAATGCCAGAAGCAACAGCCATAAACTCTTCCTAAAATGACTAACTAAATATGAACTGAAGAAGGACTACAGAAATAGACATGCTAAAGTAGACAGGGAAATGCCCAGGAGGCCTCAGCCCTACACAGAGAACTGTAGGCAGTGAAGAAATACTAAAAGCAGGATAAACAATCTTCCCCAGAAAAGAGCATACCAATTTGTTATCCAATTTGTAATGCTATGTTTAAGAAGATTTGATGCAGAACACAATGTGTTTGCTGAAAATAAGACAAGAGATCATAGAAAACTGAAGAGGACACTTAAAGCCATGTGCACAGTTGCTATCCGTGGCTGCACCTGAAGTCTGGCCTTAGAGTGAGGGAGTGCAAAAGCCTCCAAGTGAAAAGGCTTAGTTTTGAGAGGGAATTTGAGTTTAAACCCAAACCCCACATTTTCTATGTGAAAGGCTTTCCCTATGTTACCCAAATATATCATGACTATCATAATCCTGAATTCTGAATATCCAAAAGCTCAAAATACCTAAAGTGTGGAATCTCTAAAGGAAAAAAATCCATCAAACATACAAATCCTAGAAATATAATCTAAAATTCTTTAGTAGCAGTTCATTTACATTTTAAAGGGGCATAATGTAAAGAACATAGTTACACGGGAGGAAGCTTTCTGGCCATTTACCAACAACACACAATACAAACATTCTGTAAACAAGCCTGTACATGACTCTTTCTTGTGGATAAAGCCATGAGAAGATGAACTGTGTTTGTAAAGAAATCGGACATAAGCAAAGTGGATGGATGATTGTCACCGCCTAGACGATGAGTACACCCAGTTTTGTTACTGTCGTCTACCTGTGTATGACATGATAACTTACATGTTTTGACAGGATGGGTCAAAACCTACAATGCTCACCTTTGTATGTGCCAAACCCAGAGTTGAGCTCTCAAGTTTCTTCATCTTATGCAAAATGAAAGTGAACAGAAAGGACATGCCTTCACTTGGTAGGAAGATTTCAGCTTTCCTAAGTGCCCGGATGAGGCTTGCATGTAAAGTCACTGTTGTGGCGTCTCAACTTTAATATATGGAGTCACTTATCTAAAAGTCCTTATATGATTCACTACATACTTTAGAATAAAACTCAATATGGGAAATGATTCAAAGATAAACTACATAACATAATGATTTATAAAACAATTGCTAACAATTTAAAACTCCAAGAAAACCTAAATAGATAGCAACCAAAAACAACTCAGTGTATAGAAAGCTCATACTAGAGAGCTTGTGGTGCATTGGATAGAAGTTCTTCAAAAGATTCGCTGACTTACACAAAAATTGACTCAAGTTGAAGTTGGGCATCCAGGTGGCTAACTGCTTTTCTCTAGTACATAGCTCTCCTTGGCAAATTTATTTTCTTTCTGGGAGCACTGAATAGCTATCAGCTGTTACTTCTGTGTCTACTTTGGTGCTGTTGGGCTACATAGAGATCCAGTCCACGTGTGCTTGCACATGTCACAGATGTGATGGAAACAGTGCCAATGTCCAGGCATCCAAACTGTTACATGAGTGTTTTCTTATGCCATCAGGCATGTGGTTATTTTTCTGTGGCTTTAGTTTATTAACAGCATTTGGAATTTCATCCAAGGAAAAGAATGACAGTGGAGGCAAATCACATTTCAAAACTTAGCTTTTGTGCTTTCTAGTGTTGTGTGGCCTCTCCACTCGGTCTGAACTATCTGGTCAAGTAGTTGATTAAATGAAAGCCTCAACTTCACTGATTATACTTTGAATCTCATTTTCAGACATCTAATTGCACCTGACTCAGAATCTCTTATTGTGACCTGCAGATTTAAATTAAAATCCAGTTTCTTCTGCAAAGCTCACACACTTTTCCAGTATCTATTTTTAGAGGATTTTCAGTCACTGGTACATAAATATTTTTTAGAATATTAAGAGATAGAAGAAAATTGTCTTAGTTTTATATCCCATTGTTGTTATTAAAAAAAAAACTGATAAAAGCAACTTAAAAGAGTTTATTTTAGCTCTCAGCACAGGTAACATCCATCACAGAAGAAATGTCAGGGCCACAGGAACTTGAAGCAGCTAGTCATGTCTACGCCTGAGAGCAGAGTGAGAATGAATGTATGCTTGCTTGCATCCATCTTTCTTTCTCTACTCAGATAATTTAGGATCACCTGTCTGCCTAATAAATGGAACCACCAATAGTAGGCAAGTGTTTTTGCTTCAAATAACCTAATTAAGACAACAAATGGCCCACAGACAAGCCTATAGGCCAGTCCCTCACTGATGATCTCTACCAAGTATTTATAGATTGTGTCAAAAGTGTAAATAAAGCTAATCACTGCAGATATGAATTTATGCTTTACTTAACAACAGTGGGGAAATAATTGGAAGTGTCAAAGTGTCATCATTAGACAAGGTAATTCACGAGTTAATTTTCCTGTGTCCGATTTAATTATGAAATCTTTCTTTTTCAATGGTAAAATCTCTAACTAAAAATAACTCTACTTTTAAGGTATTTTATAACATCAAGGGAGATTTTTCATCATTTAGTATCATTGAATCAAAAGGTTGTGACAGCCTCAACTTCTTGTTTCTCTAAGTAATAAAGGCTTGATGCTATATGGGAAAGGGGAAAAATAACATACAACTGAAGAAATTGGCAACTGTTACAGATGATCAAAACCACACCAACCCTTTCTGCAGAACTTTGGCTTTCTATCCCTCACACAGAGCCTTCCTCAAACCCCAGTGGGAACTGCAGTGCCTGGGATCTTGACTTTCTGTAGTTTAACATTAATGAATTTAATCATTTAAGGCTGTGATATTTATGGACGTTTGACTTTAGGAATTTTGGTCAGTTGAGATTTCAACATTCTGGAGTATGGGATACGAAACTGTATCTTTTAGGATTTTGATAAAGTTCATACTCAAAGGACTTGGAGTTAGTCCCCTGCCCTCTGTATTCCTGCTATTCAGCCGTACATGTCATGGCAGAGAGTAAATATGAAACTCTAATTCCTATTTACTAGGTTAACATGTAAAGCTGAACTTTACAGCCCTTCCCTTGCCAGCCTAGTAGTTACACATACGTCTTTAAATTTGCACATCTAAAAGAAACACAGTAACACCAAAACATATGTCTCACAAAATACAATTATCTTACATGCAGTGGAAACTGATCACTTCCTCCAGAAAGGGCACAAAAAGTCCTTTGGTGATGTACATTATTTCTTCGTGATATAGGGACACTTAAATATATCAGTCCAGGGTTAATTATAATGTATATTATGTTTATGACACGAGATAAAAGAGAAAAGAAAAAGATACTTGCTGGAGATGCGGCGCAGTGAGTACAATGCTGGCTGTGCAGGAATGAAGATCTGATATTGGATCTCTAGCGACATGCAAAAAGCTGAGTGGAGTAACATAACTATAATCCTAGCAGGAGAACTGGAGACTAGAGGCTTGGGGGCAGCCAATCTAAACAAACTGATAAGCTGAAGGTTCAACGAGAGACTCTATATTAAAAATAAGGTATGGAGGAACTGAGGCAGTCCCTTGGGATGGCCTCTGGCCTCCACATGCATGGGGTGCACACACATACATAAAGATACATGTAACAAAATAGCTACTAATATCTTACTTTCTACATTTATTAAGATTTAATCACTGGTACTCAACTTGCCTAATGTTGCAATCCTTTAATAGAGTTCCTCAGGTTGTGGTGATCCCAACCATAAAATTATTTTGCTGCTACTTCATAACTCTAAGTTTGCTACTGTTATGAACTGTAATGTAAATATTTATGGAGATAGAGGCTTGACAAAGGGGTCACAACCCATAAGTTGAAAATCCAATAGTGTGTGTGTGTGTGTGTGTGTGTTCGCTGACTCTTTTGCCTGTGCTTGGGACCCTTTTTCTCCTACTGGGTTCTCTCATGTAGCCATTATATGAGGGTTGTTCCTAGTCTTGTTGTAACTCATTATGCCATGTTCAGTAGATATCACTGGGAGGACTACTCTTTTATTTGGAGGATCAGGTGGGGAAGGGTGGGGAGAGGGAATGGGAGAAGTGGAGGGAGGGGAAACTTCATTTGGGAAGTGTAAAGAAAAAAGAAAGAAGGAAGAAAGGGAGGAAGGAAGGAAAACATTGGATAAAGTGCTGTTAGTCACTTAAGGTAGGATTTCTAAGTACAGTTTTCTATTTGGCTAATTTTGTTTGCTCTCAGTAGGCTCCTTGCCTAGTCACAGTACTTTGTCTGGTGAACTAACCCAAATTTTGATTCCTGAAGATGTGAGCTATTAGTACTCTTGAATTAACTGAATTGTTTTTGTTATCATCTGATTTAGTCTCAGTTCTAAGAGCGCTGAGAGAGTCCCTGCCCAGGCATGAGAAATACTGCCTCTCACTTCCGTTGTGCTGTAGTAAGCCAAAGCCAATCATTTAATCAGAACAGCACCCACCTCCCTTTTTATCCAACCTTCAATAGGCCTTGAACTGCTCATCGAGTTCATCAGATCTGTGTTTTAGGTTGTTGGGCATCTTTCTCCAAAACCATGCATTCTTCTCAGCTAGCTGAGTGTCTTCTGTCCTCTTCTGTAGGTATCACCTCTTTAATCTACCCGAGTCTTTTCTTCCTTCTTCCATTCAGAGTTTCTTCCTTCCTGCTCCATTCCCCACAAAAGAAACAAGGATTAAAGCATTCTTATTTATTTTTTTTATATTTCTCAAGTTTCTTGACTCAGAGAAATAGAAGGTGCTGGAAGGGGATAATAATCAATGCTAAGTTCATTTCAGTAGTTATTTCTAGGTTAGACTATGCTCACTCAGTCTCATGCACATAGGATGTCCTAACCCAGACTTTGAGGTATAGTTCTCATCAGGGACATATACATAAAACATCTCAAAATAGTAAGATTTGAACATTTTGCTTTTTATAATTTATTTCTTTGCATTGTGACCTCTTACCTTCTCAGAAGCATCTACATTGCCTTAGGATAAGCAGATCATTAGAGAGAAAGTAAAAAGAGACAGCCAATATTCAGCTTTCAGACTTCCAAAACAGGTTTTCTTTCTTTCTCTCTTTTTCTTTTTTCTTTCTTTCTTTTTTTCTTTCTTTCTTTCTTTCTTTCTTTCTTTCTTTCTCTCTCTCTCTTTCTTTCTTTCTTTCAGAATCTAAAGGAATAGTGAGTGAGAGAGAAAGAGAGAAACAGAGAGAATGAGAGAGAGGCAATAAACTAAACCATAATCATAGAATTAGAAAGAGAACAGAGAATCTTAGGTCAAAATGGCATCTCTGCTTTAGTCATGCTGCAAGCTAGAAAAAAAATATTTGTATCTATGTATCTGTCTATCTATCTATCTATCTATCTATCTATCTATCTATCTATCTATTAGTTGATGTGTTTGGAATCAATAAAACTCTATAATTTCTACAGCTAAGGAAGACAGTAGAAAAACACAATAGCAAACAAACTAGAAGGTGAGACTTTCCTTCTCCTTTCTTTGAGAGTGGAGGAGGTAGTAGCTTCAAGGGCTTGGTCTCTTTAGGTGAAGAGGACAGAGTCTTCCCCAGGGTGTGCTAAGGACTGCCTGTGAAAGCATGTAAAAGAAATGCATTCTTTTACTGGGGATAAGATTGTGGAAGGGTGAAACCTTGGCAAGGTGGATACACAGACAAACGGACACACAAATGTTCTGAAGTTGCAGCCACTGGGCTGCTGCTCCAAGCATAGAAGCTCCATGTTCTCAACCAGGCAGCTGCTGAGAAAATCTAGCTCTAGATTAAGTGGACTCACTCAGACAGGCATCTGGGAGACCAAAAACAAAAGAACAGGCAACAGGCTTTATTGCAAGTTTTTTTTTTTCAAAAATAAATAGAACATTTTACCAAGTAACTATAAAACAGAGGAGGAATAATAGCAACCACAACCTGACATCTAAAAAGGAAAATGAGGTATCAGACGCAAGCGGCACCAGACTCACGAGATGTTAACTGTCTCTTAAAATACGTAAAACCACAACCAATCACTATGCAGAGTTGTGGAGCTCAGTCCCAGTGGACACATCTACAAAACACTGCTGCCCCTAAGGCTCTGGACACGTTGTCAAAGAGGGGCAGAAAGAGCCAGAGGCTCAGGGTGTGTGCTGTGTGGCTGTGTGTCCTGGAAATTTCTGAATCCGCATTCATGAAGTCTCACCAACCTAGCCGGCCAAACATGAGCTGCACAAGGATGATACCAATGAGCATGCAAAAGGTGGTGGGGAAAAGCCCAAGAGGCCCCAACCGAACGCAAAGAGCTGAGTCAGCTAAACAGTGTGGAGATCGTCCCGAGGGAAGAGTATGACAACCTAAGAGAAGGCCCAAGAGTGCTACATGACTTTGATTGCAGGGAATTTAGGAAAAGGCAGGTCTAATCTAAAACCAGAAAAGCCAAATCAGTGGCTTCCGACAGCATGGGTTTGGTTTGGCTTGCTTTGGAAAAGCCCCAGAAATGTTCCCTGTCATGATCAGGGTAGTAACTACATGTTTTTGTTTTTGTTGTCTTGTTTTGGTTTGGTTTTTGGTTTTCTTTTGTTTTAAATGATTTTCTGTGTTGATCATTAACAAATGGTCAGCCCTGAAAGCACATGTATAACAACTTTACCCATACAGAGCAGGTTATATTTAGAATAGACATACATGTGTGTATGTAATATATGAATATATATGTATATTCACATACACATGCATATATGTACTGGGAATTAGTGAAAAAGCATGAAATCAATTTGAAAGAGAGCAAGAAGGAGTATATGGGAAAATTTGGAAACAGGAAGGAAAAGGGGAAAATAAAGTTATATTATAATCCACAAAATTATTAAAAAAATGAAAAAATTGATGAAGTTGAAATGGGCTTTTCTACATAATAAAGATAGCACCAAAACACCATCACATAAACAGATTTAAAATAAGGACATGAAAAATGCGGTTTTCTTTTTGTGTGTGTGTGAGAGAGAGAGAGAGTGTGTGTGTGTGTGAGAGAGAGAGAGAGTGTGTGTGTGAGAGAGAGAGAGTGTGTGTGTAAAAGAGAGAGAAGGAGGGATGGAGGGAGACAGAGACGGAGACACAGAGGGAGACGTGCGTGTGAGGAATACACACCATGAGACCAGAAGCTCCCAATTTCCCGAGGGTGGCTAAGATGACTAGGAGTAAGTGCAAGCTCTGGAGGCTTTAATGAGGGAAATCAGCTTTCTCTGTAACTGAGACAATGACATGCTAAGTTTAAGGAGGAACTGCCCCTCATGGGCTCCCAAAGTGCACTGAACAAAGAGAATTGCGTGAGGAGAGAGTGGACGCGTTCCCCACGGAGGACAGCCTCCTCACAGTCGGCAGAATCTTCTGCATCGTAGGAACAATGGAAGATGGTGTCCTTCTACGGCTTATACACATGAAAGGGAGGACAGTAGTCTCAAGATTTCTCTTCACAATCTTCAGATGTTTCTCAGGGTGGTTCTGATGAGGAAATTTCATCTAAGCAAACAATTGCCAGCCTAATTGACTTTTGTTTTTCTTAACTTTAGATTTTAGTGTTTTGCCTCTAGAGTTTTTATTTTATTTTATCTGTATTGGTGTGAGGGTGTTAGATATTCTCATTTCTTCAAATTTAAGATACTTATTTTATGTGTTGATTTCATTCACAAAGTAAACATTTATCTTTGTTCTCATATTCAGCCTGATTTCATATCAACCACATGTTTTGGTGATTTTTCTTTCATTTATTTTAGAGAAATCCTTATTAATCACATTTTGACAGTTCCACTGTGGCTCTAAATGACATTGTATTCTTTTCAGTTAACTTCATCTTTATTTTCTTTCCCTCACATTTTGGCAGAAAATGATAACCATTTGAGTCAGGACCCATTCTCTCCTTCATGGAAGCACTGACTTCTCCCCTTCAGGGACAGAGTCTCTAGAGCACCAGGCCTCCAAAGTCTGTCTTCATGCTCTTTGTCTTCATTTACTGTCACTGCCATCTGCTATTAAAGAATGAGTGAATATGGCCCAATATGTTCACTCTTGAGAGGTCACTAGCAGAATTTAAAGTCACTTATGAGTTCCAACAGCAATAGTTTCCAAGTCTAGTTCTAGATTCTCCTCAGAAACAGGAGACAGAGCTCTCCAAACCATGCATCCTAACAATAATTTCCCCATTTATAGTCTACAATAATGTTTTATGATTTGCCTAAGCTCTTGTATCAAGAGATACATGAGCTTAAGTCTCCCACATGTCTGTTCTACGTGTGGAGGATCACAAAATATGTAAAGTATTTAACTCTGATGAAAGACAATTTTCTGCTTGAACAGCAGAAATTTGATTGCAAGTTGCATATAATGAATACCCACACATAGCAGGATTGTGAAGGAAAGATAAAGGATTTAAAAGGCATTTGAGACTGTTCAGCTTTTGAAGTTCTTACAGTTTGTTACGTCTTTGTCAGGCAGACTTAGCAAAAGGAGAGAATCTGTTGTCATCCACAGACACTTTTTTTTTTCATTTTCTCTAGAAGGAACTTCCCTTTGACTGGTAAGAGTTTAGGAATAAAATAAACATCATTATTATGGGCATAGAGACAGTCTAAAGACTTTTAGATCAAAGGATTTTGATGGTGGAAAAGTGGAATAGGATGGTCAAAACAAGATTATTACCTTCACAGTCTAATTTTGGAAGCTGAGGAGTATATTTATCAAAATCAGATTCTCACCGATCTTAGGAAAAACATTTTAGGCATAAAATGTGAGATAATCTCATGAAAAGACTCACATATTTGTGTAGACTATGAAAAAAATGAAAGATTGCTTTTGCATTTAACAATTTATAAGCAGCAAGCAGTGATAAAAATGTTACTCATTAAATTTGTAAGACACAACTTCTTAGAAAGTAATAGCATCAAATGTTTTTGTCAAAGAAGAAGAGAGGCTGGAAATTAAAGAGCCAAGCCTTCCTTTTAAGGAAAAACAATAAAAAATAAGCTAAATCAAAATAATTGAAACAAAAACAGCAGAGAGGAGGAAGTAACTATGAGAATCAATTGTTAAAAATGCAGTGAATGCATACAGGTCCATCAGTTATTCTGCCTTGTATTTTGTTTAATAGATAACAAAGCTCCGTGAAGCTTCCATTTGTAACCATGCAGTGAATAAGATTATAGAGGTGATTGTAGAAAAACGTCCCCACATTAAAAAACAAGTGATGTTGACAGTGAAGCAAGCTTTGAAGAAACATGATTGTTTCCAGAAAAAAAAATCAGTTATTTTTACTTAAAAGAAAGTTGTAGAATTTTATTTTTAGTTTTTGGGGTACTTCCAGATTGATTTCCACAGTGGCTGCCCTAGTTTTTACTTCCACCAACAGTGTGTAAGTGTTCTTTTCTAGGTTTTTAACACATCAGCATTAGCTGCCATTTATATTTCTGATTTTGGTCATTTTTACTGGGGTAAAATGAAATCTTTAAAGTGGTTTTAATCTGCATTTTCTGAAGCATTAAGGATACTGAGCACTTTTTATAGTTAATAGTCATTTGTATTTCTTATTTTGGAATCATTGTGTTCAGTTTTTATAGCCCAGTTTTAATTAGGTTGCTTGTTTTCTTGCTGTTTACTTTTGCAAGTGTTCTGTGGGTATTCTAGCTGTATAGATATAATCACCACATCTGTGGGCTCCATCTCCACTCTATTCAGTTTCCTTTAGTGAAGGAAGCTTTTTGACCTCATGAGATCCCATTTGTCAATTGCTTGCCTTGCTTCTACATTGCAGGAATTCTATTCGGAACCACCATACCTGTACCTGTCGTTGGACAGGCTCCTTACTTCCTTGATGCACTTGGAGTGGAGTTTTGTGCAGGGTAAGAAATGAGCTTAGCTTTGTTTTTCTGTGGTTGACACCCAGGCTTCCAGGGCTTGAAGCTGTTGGAAGATATGAGGTGGAGAGTGCTGGGAGGAGGTAGTGGGAACAGATAGAATTAATAAGCATCATGTATATGTATGAACATTTCAAATAGTAAAAATTATTATTAAAAATAAAGTATAATAGTTGTTCAGCGAATAGACAATTCAAAACTCAGAATTTTGTTTTTTACCATCTGGAAGGAGAGAATAGAAAGTTATGAATTAGCACTTTGTGGTGCACTCACATCTTCCATCCCAACGATGGGAGATAGTACTCCAGAATTTTGAGGCCAGCACAGTCTGCACTGCATTCTAGGCCAACCAAGGATAGAAAATAAGATTCTGTCTCTGAAAAAAACATTGTTGAAGCATGTCTCAGAGCTAATGACAAACACTGCACAAAATACATCCTGACTACATTGTACTTACTGCTCCCAGGTAAGATAATTATTTGATGTAATTTATCAAAACAGATGGACAAAAGAAAAAGCTCCATGATGATCACAACAAATAAAAAATACACATTTCAACCACCCTTTATGACAAGATCAAATTCTGATAGGAATTTGCCATCTGGAATAGATGGAAACCAATGGGAATTCTCATGGCTGGGGAAAGGATAAGTTGAAATTATTTTGGAAAACAAGTTAGCAGTATTCCAGAATGTGTATCTCTGTAACTGCACAGTCCTAGTCTGTTCATGGATGTGTGCTGTAACTCTTACATGTGTGCATCAAGTCAAACAGAAAAACGTGCTAATAGCAGCACAGAATGTTTGTAAAGTTTTACAAGTAAGCAGTATTGTTCAGTTCTGTGAGCATAACACGTTCACAGAACACACACTGGTCACACTTTTCTAACTCACAAATTCTTTTAGCTATGAAACCTTAGTTCATACCTCTTGAATTCTCTGTTTGTGGCCTCATGAGACTAAAGCTAAAAGCGTTTTTGGCTGTTTTTGTTTTTTTTATACTCGTTGCTACTTGAAGTTAGCTTCCTACATTTGTGGGATGGAAGCCTTCTTTCCTTTGATGATGGTTATTTTTCTAATTTTTTTTTCTTCACAGTTTATTCATTATATATTCTGACTGAAGCTCCCTCCCTCAACTCCTCCAATCCCACCTCCCTTCCTTCTTCCCCTCATCCCCTTCCCCTAGTCCACTGAAAGGGAATAGTTCTCCACTATTGCCATCTTCCCATAGCTTGTTAAGTCTCATCAGGACTGTTTGGATCCTTTTCCTTCGTGGCCTGGCAAGGCTGCAGAAATAGTGGTACATCTGCACAATGGAATACTACCCAGCTATTAAAACAAGGAAATCATGAAATTTGCAGGCAAATGGATGGAACTAGAAGAGATCATCATGAGTGAGGTAATCCAAAAACAGAAAGACAGGCATGATGATTATTTTTTATGTTTATTTATTTTATTTATTTTTTATATTAATCACAGGTTATTAACTTTGTATCCCAGCCATAGCCCCCTCCCTCCTTCCCTCCCAATTCTACCCTCCCTCCCTCATCTTCTCCTTGCCCCTTTCCAAGTCCACTAATAGGGGAGGACCTCCTCCCCTTCCATCTGACCCTAGCTTATCAAGTCTCTTCAGGCCTGGCTGCAATGTCTTCTTCTATGGCCTAGGAAGGCTGCTCCTCCCTTGGGGGGAGGGCATCGAAGAACTCACCATTAAGTTCATGTCAGGAATAGTCCCTGTTCTCCTTATTAAAGAACTCATTTGGACTCTGAGCTACCATGGGCTATATCTGAGCAGGGGTTCTAGGTTATATCCATACATGGTCCTTGGTTGGAGAAACAGTCTCATGAAAGACCCCTGTTCCCTGATATATTTGGTCCTTGTGGAGCTCCTGTCCTCTCCAGGTCTTACTAACTCCCCTCCTTTCATATGATTCCCCACACTCTGTCGAAGGTTTGGTTGAGTCTTAATATCTGCTTTGATACACTGCTAGGTAGAGTCTTTCAGAGCCCTGTGCTGTAGGATCCTGTCCTGTTACTTGTTTTCTTCTACATCCAAAGTCCATCCCATTTGTCTTTCTAAGTGAGGATTGGTCATCGTACCCTGAGCCCTCTTTCTTGTTTATCTTCTTTAGGTGGATAGATTTCAGTATATTTATCCTATCTTATAGGTCTATATAAGTGAGTATATACCGTGTGTGTCTTTCTGCTTTTGGGATACCTCACTAAGGATGATTGTTTCTAGGTCCCACCATTTGCCTGCAGATTTCATAATTTCCTTGTTTTTAATTGCCGAGTAGTATTCCATTGTGTAAAAGTACCACAATTTCTGTATCCATTCCTCAACTGAGGGACATCTGGGTTGTTTCCAGGTTCTGGCTATTACAAATGAAGCTGCTATAAACATGGTTGAGCAAATGTCCTTGTTGTGTACTTGAGCATCTTTTGTATATATGCCTAGGAGTGGTATAGCTGGATCTTGAGGAATTACTATTCCTATTTGTCTAAGAAAGCACCAGACTTATTTCCAAAGTGGTTGTACAAGTTTGCATTCCCACCAGCAATGTAGGAGGGTTCCCCTTTTTCCACATCCTCTCCAGCATGTGTTGTCACTTGAGTTTTTGATCTTAGCCATTCTGATGGGTATAAGGTGAAATCTCAGGGTCGTTTTGATTTGCATCTCCCTGATGGCTAAGGACACTGAGCATTTCTTTAAGTGTTTCTCTGCCATGCTACAATCCTCTACAGAGAATTCTCTGTTTAACTCCGTGCCCCATTTTTTAAATGGATTACTTGATTTGTTGCATTTTAACTTCTTGAGTTTTTTTATTTATACTGGATATTAGTCCTCTGTCAGATGTAGGGTTGGTGAAGATCCTTTCCCAGTCTGTAGACTGTCACTTTGTTCTGACAACAGTGTCTTTTGCTTTACAGAAGCTTTTCAGTTTAATGAGGTCCCATTTATTGATTGTTGCTATTAGAGCCTGTGCTGTTGGTGTTCTGTTCAAGAAATTGTCTCCTGTGCCAATGAGTTCTAGGGTCTTCCCCACTTTTTCTTCTATCCGATTTAATGTGTCTGATTTTATGTTATGGTCTTTGATCCACTTGGACTTTAGTTTTGTGCAGGGTGATAAATATGGATCTATTTTCATTTTTCTGCAAGTAGACATCCAGTTGGACCAACACCATTTGTTGAAGATGCTGTATTTTTTCCATTGAATGGTTTTGGCTTCTTTGTCAAAAATCAAGTGTTCATAGGTGTGTGGGTTTATTTCTGGGTCTTCTATTTGGTTCCATTGAGCCTCCTTTCTGTTTCTATGTCAATACCATGCAGTTCTTATTACTATTTCTCTGTAGTACAGCTTGAGGTCGGGGATGGAGATACCTCCAGATGATCTGTTGTTGTACAGGATCATTTTGGGGATTCTGAGTTTTTTGTTTCTCCATATGAAGCTGAGAATCTTTCTTTCAAGGTCAACTAAAGGAAATCAAGGGGATACAAATTGGAAAGGAAGAGGTCAAAGTGTCACTATTCGCAGATGATATGATAGTCTGCATGAGCGACCCCAAAAATTCAACCAGAGAACTCCTTCAGCTGATAAACACCTTCAGCAAAGTGGCAGGATACAAAATCAACTCAAAAAAATCAGAAGCCCTACTGTATACCAAAGACAAAAGAGCCGAGAAAGAAATCAGGAAAACAACACCCTTCACAATAGCCACTAATAACATAAAATACCTTGGAGTGACTCTAACCAAGCAGGTGAAAGACTTGTTTGAAAAAAAACTTAAAAGTCTCTGAGGAAAGAAATTGAAGAAGATGTCAGAAGATAGAAAGATCTCCCGTGCACATGGATTGGTAGGATTAACATAGTGAAAATGGCTTTTCTGCCAAAATCAATCTACAGATTCAACGCAATTCCCATCAAAATACCAACTCAGTTCCTTACAGACCATGATGATTACTTTTAAAATTAGTTCTTTGAGAATTTTGTATAGTGCATTTTTATCAATTCACTCTTGCAGATCCCACTTCCCATTAACTCCTCATGGATCGCCTTTCCTTAAAAAAAATACCCATGGCTAAGCAGAGTGGTACATTCCTTATATCCCAGCCCTTGGGAGGCAGAAGCAGACAGATCTCTGTGAGTTTGAGGCCTGCTTGGTCTACAAAGAGAGTTCCAGGACAGCCATGGACACAGAGAAACCTTGTTATGAAAAAGAAAAAAAATAAAGTCAAATTTGTGCTATCAATACCTTTTTGTGTAAAGGCCAGAGAATGGCCAACTTCCTCGGGATTATGTTCTTAGAGAAAACAAATGCCTTCTATTCCAGAAGCCATCAAATGCCAGTCGCTGCTAGGCTAGGGATGGAACTTCTTGCCCTCTTCCCCTCCCTTCCCATGTTGAAATTTCGTCAATAGGATTCAATGTGACAATAGTAGCAAATAGGTGAACTGAGGACCCCTCTTCCCTCTCTGGAGGTCCCAGGCCATCTCTTGCCACATGATTGGGCCATAGTTCTGATTCTGTCTGAGGTCACTTCTGAGCTACACAGATCTAGCCATACATGAAAATACCTAAATTTGAAGCTAACTCCTAAGTTTTAATTCTCTAATGTCTGGATAGTGGCTCCTATATGAGTGTTAAGCTGAGTAAGTGGAGACAAGGTGTATGCACAGGCTTGGCAGTCTTAGGAAGCACCCTGAATTCTACCTGCTCTGTATTTCCTCAGCTGAGTAAATCATTTAGCAATATTTGACTGAATACTTTTTAACACTGAAAATAAAATTGAGTTATATATACATATTTAGATGAAATTGTTGGTATCTTTTTCTTCTGAAAGTTACTTTTTTCAGCTTTTATATTTGAGATTATATTTAATTACAACTCTTCTTTCTCCCTTCCAAACTGTCCTATATACCCCTCCCCACTCTCCTTCCAATTTGTGTTTTATTTTTTCATCAATTGTTATTGCCTGAATGTGTGTGTGTGTGTATGTATGAGCGTGAGAGAACATGCACATATATTCCCAAATATCCTGTTAAGTCTATGTAATGTTACTTTTATGTAACATTCTGTCCATTTGGCACTGGAATCCAGTTGGAGAGTTTCACCTGTTCTGTTCCCAGCTTTCCGCAGCTGCTTGTAATTCTTTGTGTAAGGTTGAGATCTCCTGGTCTTTTCCTCACACAGTTTTGCATGTTTGTTGGTGTTCTCCTTGTTCAGCTCATGTGGGTGGTCTTGTTGGAGAGGCATTGGAAAAGCATAGTTTCTGATGTTACTAGGAGACAAAACATCACAGCAAAGTCCCTGATGCTCTGGCTTTTGCAATCTTTCTGACCCCTCTCCAGTAACATTTCCTGAGCCAGAGGTGTTTTTAATGTATCCTTTGAGACTGGTCTGCCTGTTGATTTTGTTGTTGGTGGTTGTCATGGCTTCTTCTTCTTTTTTTTTTTTTTCTGAGACAGCCTCTCTGTGTGTGGCCTTGCCTGTCCTGGACTTGATTTGTAGGCCAGCCTGGCCTCGAACTCACAGATAACTGCCTGCCTCTACCTCCCTGAGTTCTTGTATTATAGGTGTGCACCTCTGCCCCTGGCTCATCCTCCCTTCTTATACACAAGGAACTACTTTTTTTCAAAAATCTCCCTTCTGTATTCATAACCTCTTGCATTGTTACTGTTTCATTTTCCATGATCCACTAACTTTAAACAAGCTTGCTTCTATGAGCATGGGTCCTTTACTGGAGCTGAGCAACTTAGCAATGTCAACACCAATAAAGACAATGACTCCTCTCCTGAAACCCATTAACTGCCAATAGGTCCTCAGGAAGGGAAGGGTTTCTCAAGACCCTCTTGTATTCATGACAGAGTGATAATGGACCCAAATTTAAACTGTAAAAAAAAATACTACATATTGATATGCCCAGTTCCTAAGACCCCCAAAGACCACCAGGAGTCAACTCCTCATGCAAAGATAGGAGGATCTTTTATTACCTGCTGGAGCCCTGGTCACAGCTTTCTCCCTGGTTGAAGAGGAGGAGTGCACCCCACCGTCTTGAGGAACAAGATTTTTAAAGGGAAAAAGCACAAGCAGGGAGTTACATGACTTGGTGTTACATGATTGGGAAATTGACTTTTGAAATGATTGGTTTTCTTTAGGCACCAAGACGACAAACAGTTCTGGCCTGGCCATCTGGGCCAGTTTCCTAGCAACTGTATATCTAGTAGGGAGAAAAAGAATGCGGCAAAGCTGGTTCCTTTCCCCAGATGGCTGGACAGGTCTACACCTGGCTGGCCTTGACTCAGGCCTGTGCTCCAAACCCCAAACTAATGCCCCCCAAAAACAGTTTTCAATTCTTTGGTCTCTCAATAGGACTGCACAAATATAAATGCCAAATATTTTTCAAATTACATGCTCTTTAAGTCTATACCACACATAGGTAGCAGAACTCTTGCTATTATGAAGATGATTACTGTGCACTTAGAAGATCTGTCTGGTATGGAGGAGGAAGTCTATTTAAAGGGAAGAAAACACAAGAAGGTTTAAACTATTGTTCTGTTCTTAAGGTGAGTTTAGAGTACAACATATGTATATTTAATTACTATATGGATATATGCTGTATATTTTAAGATAGATTTAAATATGGTGAAAAATTCTATCAGAAAGACCAGAAGTAAAATAATGAGAAGTGCATAGATCCAACACAAAAACATGTGTTGAAAAACCCAAATAATAACTTGAGTGAATAAAAGGAATGTTGTTTTCTTTTCAGAACAAGATCCAGTATCATGAAAATGTCAAAGACATAGTTAAACAGCAAATTTGTCAGAAATCTCTAACTTTATAATGTGTGTGGTGTGACTTTCCGCTTAATATAAACGGATCAGCTGTAAGCTTTCTCATTATCTCCACAAAATGTCTTTCATTTTTTAATCTTTCCCTGAAAAGAGAAACTAGTTTCAGTAAGTGGCTAGCATTTCACTGCCCCCCGGGAGTGGGGTGCACAGGTGATGGACGGGGCCTCCTGTGGTCCTGAAGTGGGAGGCTGTGTCCAGCTGCCCCAATGCCACATCACTCGGTCCTGCTGTGACCCATGCATTTAAGGAATGTGACTGGAAATAAGGCCCCATCTCCTAATGTCTCAAATGGTGCCTGTGAATTTAGCATCTTCACAACTTTATTTCCTAATTAAGAAAGTGTCGTATTTAGAAAGGGTTTTAAGTGACAGAGTTTGTCAAGCTGTTTGTTTAGTGATCTCTTTGGATGCACTATTACACAAAAACTCTCTTAATTAAGGATAATTGGAGCCTAATTAAGTCACTGCTGATACTAAAGACCCCATGGGTGGTACCACAGTGAGCATCCTAATGTCCCTGCTGTCGGACTAAGGCACGGCAAGAAAACTAACTCAAAGTATGCTTTGTTGCCAGTATAGGCATGCCTCTGCTCTTACCTGTTTGGAAGAGTGAATAGCATTCATGTACTTGGAAAACTCTTATAGGCTCTGAGTAAAGAAATTCATTTTTTTAAAAGCAGTGTATATACATAAGGTTTACATCATCATGTTTCTAAGTAGGAAATCAGCTAAGTGTAACCTCTCCGAATAACATATCTATCATTTTATATGCTTTATTTTGTTGTTGTAATAGCACTATTTATAATTTGTGAGGAGTCCCTGAAACCAGGTGTGATACTATACAACTGTGATTCCAGCACTTGGGAGGTAGAAACAGGACAATCAAGAATTCAAGGCCAGCCTCAATCACAAAGTTTAAGCTCACCAAGAAGACATAAGACCCTACTTCAAATATCAAAACAATAATAACACAAGAGAAAACAGAGTCTTCAAAGTATTTTTCCCTCTAAAAGGCGCAATAGTGTAAAAGGGTTCTCTTTTTCACATCCTCACCAGTGCCTTTAATATTTGCTCATCTTGCATCTAATCCCATCTCTTTGTTTACTTTATTCATCTATTCAGGCCTCTGAGATGTCAAGTGCTATCTAGATAAGGTTTGGACTTGATTGTATCAATTGATTATGGCTGCTGAACACCATATGTATCTGCTTAACATTCTTATGTCTCCTTCAGAGAAAGGTCTGAATCACTTTCTTTACTAATTGTCACTGGATTATTCACACACAAACATTGCTATTGAATTGTATTGTGCATAAAGTCACTGTCAAAAACAACGTCATGCAAGGAGCATGCCATATGTTTTTCCCATTTCTTTTTTAATAAAAATTTTTTATTCTATTCTTTCTTTCACTTTCTTCAACTCCTTCTCGATCCTCCCCATCTCCTTATTTGTCCCACTTCATGTTCTTTCTCTCTCTCAAAAAGAAAAAGAAAAACCAACTTAAAAAAAAAAAAGCAAGGACCATGCATGGAGATAATCTAGAACCCCTGCACAGATGTAGCCGATGGTAGCTCAGTCTCCAATTGGGTCCCCTAGTAAGAAGAAACAGTCTCTGACATGAACTCAGTGGCTGCATTCTGATCACTTCCCCCTGGGGGGAGGATAGTAGCCTTACCAGGCCACAGAAGAAGACAATGCTGCCAGTCTGATGAGACCTGTTAGGCTAGGGTCAGATGGAAGTGAAGGAGGACCTCCCCTATCAGTGGACTGGGGGAGGGGCATGAGAGGGGAAGAAGGAGGGCAGGATTGGAAGGGGAGGAGGGAGGAGGCTAGGGCTGGGATATGAAGTGAATAAACTGTAATAATAAATAAACAAACAAATAAATAAATAAATAATGCTGGAAAATAATACAAAAAAAAAACCAACAAAAACAAACATTAAGTCAGAAAATATCCAAACACAAAGAGTCTCCTATGATATTCAGCTAAAATTTAGATCTTTAATTAATTTTGTGTTGGTTTCTGTGCATGGTGAGACAAATATCAGTTTCAGTTTCATTCTTCCATGCATCTAGCTTCCTCAACATTTATTGGGAATATTGCCACTTTCCCATGGTATTTTCTTGGTGCTCTGTTAAAAACTGGACTTGTTTATCAGGTCTCATCAGGAGTGACTGCGTTGTCTTCCTCTGTGGCCAGGCAAGGCTGCACCCCACTGAGGGGGAGGTGATCATGATCAAAGAGCAGGCCAATCAGTTCATGTCAGAGACAGTCCCTGTTCCCATTACTAGAAAACCCTCTTGGACACTGAGCTGCCATGGGCTACATCTGAGCAGGGGTTCTAGGTTATCTCCATGCATGGTCCATGGTTGGAGTATCAGTGATAGACTAGGATCAGATGGAAGAGGAGGAGGACCTCCCCTATCAGTGGACTGGGGGAGGGGCGTGGGTGTAAAAGAGGGAGGAAAGGTGGGATTGGGAGGGGACAAGGGAGGGAGCTACAGGTAGAATACAAAGGGAATAAACTGTAATTAATAAAAATAAAATATAATAATAATAATAAATTGGACTTGTTGATTGAATATGGTCTGTTTTAATAAAATGACCTAAATGTTTTGATTATTATATTGTATTATATATTAAACTTGAAACAGTGTGATGCATGAAGCTTTGTTTTATTTATCTCAGAATTGCTTTGGCTATTGCTTTGTGGTCTTTAAATTATCATATACATTTTAAAACATTTTCTTTTTCTCTGAAAAGTGCCAGAATTAGGTTGAATCTATGTATTGTTTGGATGGTATGGATGTTTTAGCATTGCTACTTATAATTATGAATAACTTAAATATATCTATCCATTTATCTATTCTTTTTTATGTTTTAAAATTCATGTATTTTTATGTATATGAGTATTTTGACTACAAGTATACCTGTGCTTATGTGCATGCCAAGTTCTGTAGTGTCAGATACCCTGGAAGTGGAGTAATAGATGGCTGTAAGCCACCATATGGTTCTGAGAACTGACTTTGGGTCTTCTGCAAGAGAAGCAAGTGCTCTTAGCTACTTATCCATCTTCCCAAGCCCTATTTTTCTTTTAACATCTTCATTTCTGTCTTAGAGTTTTCATTGTACAGATCTTTTGCTTACCTGATCAGATTCATTCATGATTATTATATTGTATTTGACCTATTGTAAATGTGATCAAAGCAATGCTGATTCTATTCTCACAGCAGCACAATGACAGACAAAACCAACCAACCAAACAACCAGACAAACAAATAAAAGCCCTCCACAAACGCACAGAAACAAAACATGCATACAGAATTAAACCAGCTAATCCTACTGTCTGGCCTACCTTTCTTTGTAGAGAGAAGTGGGGTGGATAGGAAGATGGGCATAGAGAAAAGAAAGGTTCATTTTTATTCATCACTCTAATGAGATTGCCTAGAAAGAAGATAGTAGCTTGACCCCACATCTGTCTGTAGCACTGTAGAGCATGAGAGAGGACACATTGAACACCAAGGGAAGCCAGAACGCTGCTTGTCACACACACATTTACAAACAGCGTGGAAGCACCTAAGAGCTGTTTTAGAAGCTGCAGTCTACAGATCTTCCATAGAGGTGCACTGGACTAGTTTTAAAGTCCTTTTGATTTTTAAATTTCCAATGTATTTTTGACTAATATTTTTGGAAGTTGTAATATACCTGACTTGCTAAGAAAATAAGACAAATAACATTTGTGTCTAAATATATTAAATTCCTTATCTACAAAATAATTCTGCTGAATCAAATTTTATGAGTTCATAAATATTTTGACACTAATCTGTGTGAAGACCTGGAAGAAATGGGTCTTATAACCATGCTTGTTGTAAGCTGTATGCTGAGTACAACTAGGTCAGATATGTGTCAAAGACTTCTTAGATATCTGCAGCAGCTACACATCTGTTCACTCTACTTCTAGTTGGCTATTGCTTTATAATGCTCTCAGAAAACATCTTCCATCTTCACCTCATAGAGTTGAAATGCTCATAAATTTGTAAGGTAAATTTTTTGGCAGACCAGATCAACTTTAGCCTTCTGACATGTTTAGATATTCTTCAAAGAATACTTTACTCCTTGAAAGAACAGATTTACTGCTTTAATTTTTTTCTTGACTCTCATTGCGACCCAAAAGGAAAGGCTCAAATATTATCAGTAATATAAATTTAGATAAAGTAGCAGTTTGAGGTTCTTTTCAGGTGGGGACAGTCATCGTGAACACTCAGAGCATGGCCATTTCTTACATGATGGCAATGAAAATTGGTGAAAATTTCTATCCCAACCTGAAGCTGTGTTATTAATTAGAAGTAAGAGGTTCAGAGTGTGAGCTGTGGATGACAGGTGGTCTCTGTCTATAACGGTGCTTCCAGTTTGTAAGATGGTGGATCACATGCTCAGAAGGCCAAGAACAGCATGTGAAGGAGGTGGCTTCTTTTCAGAATTTCATTACTCAGAACAGCAATAAACATATGGACTTCTGGTTGGCATATATCGAAGATAACTTTTTGTGCCATCAGCCTGTAAGCCTCAGAGGTTCACAAGTTTTCAGGAAAATAAGAAGCAATGAAATACATAAATGTCTATTGCTCTGTTGAACATGACTGAATCTCTTTAATGTCTTTGAAGGCTTCTCAGGATTTTGCCATCACTCCCTGTAATCATTCAAACAGCGCTCTCACTGAAAAGAACAACAGACATTAACTGAAAGAGGCATTGGCTGATGTGTTTTTATGCTGTGACACACAAATCCTGGTAAGTCTGTTGACTATTTGCTCACCGCATACATCTCAAGGTGCAGTACTGAAGGTGCTTTTTCCATCACCCCGCTATAACTGTTCTACATGTAGAATTCATTAGGCAAAGCATCTATGAGGGGCTGGAGGAAAAGTGTGCACAGTTCTGAAGTCATCCTCTTGTTGAATGTCTTCTAGAGGAAACTTTTCTAAAAACAACAACAACAAAATACCTTCTATGCTGTGTTTTTTTTTTCTTACTGTTCTAATTATAAAGGAATATATATTTTTGTGGCTCCTGTTATAAATGCCACGAATTAATCAGAACAGTACAAATTAGTCCTACTAACCAGGTGGTTTTTACATACACATTTGGGACTTCTGATTTACATAACTGAAAAAACACTAATAATTTGATTTGAAAATTCTTGGCCATTAAAAATCACCTTTCAGGATTGGCAATATAGTAACTAAATGGAGCGTTTCTCTGAAGTATGGAGGGATAAAAACATTAGACCAAATTATTGAAATTGCCATTTTGGGGGTCGGTAGTTGTCAAGCATTGGCAATTTCACATGGGTCATGTAAGCAGGTGCCAGGAAGATGCTTTTAGGCTGTGTATACATTCCAAATCTAAAGTGATTTTGTAAGGACAACTTGCTTCTCACATATAGGCTGAGATTTCCCAGAGAGTCATATTATACTGATTTGAATTTAAAATAATCTGTTTTTGAGATGGCAGAGAAAAAGAGAAGTGTAGCTCTTATCTCCTGTTAGTCTGGAAAGGAAAGACAGGGCTCATCCATGAAATAGTTTCATGAAATCCCAGTATATCTTTGAAATCAAGGTAATTCTTTTTCTTGATATAAAAGATGGATTTCAGAGAGCTATACTAAAATGAGAACCATTTGGATTTTTTTTTCCTCATTGTTGATTTTAAGCTACAAAAATGTTTTTGCATAAGTCTTTGCATTGGCTTAAAGAAGTAAAAAGCCTTATATAAATTTTTGCATCAATTTTGTACATTAAAAATAGAAACCATTATGGGTGCTTGTTTATTATTCATTTCAAGATATATACAACCTTGTTCTCTATAGAATTAAGTGTTCAATGACAACATTATATTAAAATGAGACCTACATTTCTATAGTCATTTAAGTAGGATACAAAAACTATGCCTTACTTCATGGAAATCTATTTAAATTCTCCATAGTGTTTGAATACTTAGAACATGGTTTCAATATCAAAACATCTCCATAGTCATCAAGAATCTGGCTTTTTAAATATCTGTATTCTACATTTGAATGAATGAGGTGTGTGTGTGTGTGTGTGTGTGTGTGTATGTGTATTTGCTAAACTCACAACTATATGACTTTTCAGATGTTTACAAAATGCATTATTTAAATTTATACCTCTACTATTGTTCAGTGTTTTATATTTTTAGTTTTTAAATTCATGCACTTACAATTAAGAGTCAATTAACTCTAGGCTAATGAACTTTAAGAATTAAATATGTACAGCTCTGTACTTACATGGCAACATAAAATTGATATATTAATGCCCAACTATAGTATAATGACTATTAGTCAAGGTTGTGTATATCTCCTTTAGACAAAACAGCGTATTTCTTACCAATGCGCTAGGCTCAAAACAAAGGTTTTTATATAACTCAGCTAATTTAATTGTCACAGCTCTACTAATAGCTATGATTCTTCTTGCTTGTCCTCAGGTTTGAAGAAGCAAGTAGCTGTTGGCTAGAAGTAGCCTGAAGTCAGATCTCATATCTATCATGATATAAGAACTGCTGCAAAATGCATTACTGTAATTTGATTAGACATTTTGAAATGTCCACAAATAATGTTTTATATGAAGAGGGACTGCCTCTGACATAATCTGATTGGCCTGCTCTTTGATCACCTCCTCCTGAGGGGGGAGCAGCCTTACCAGGCCACAGTAGAGGACAATGCAGCCACTTTTGATGAGAACTGATAGACTAAGATCAGAAAGGAGGGGAGAACCTCCCCTATCAGTGGACTTGGGGAGTGGCATGCATGCAGAAAGGGGAGGGAGGGTGGGATCGGGAGGGGAGGAGGGAGGGGCTTATGGGGGGATACAAAATGAATAAAGTATAATTAATAAAAAATTTTAAAAAATGACCTATGAGATTTTCTAAAGTGTCAATTCTCATTTAGTAAATTAGGGTGATGGAGAAGCCTCTGGACCACGCATCCCACCAGGAATAGTGAGGGTCTACCTTTGGGGGTGCAGGGTGGAGTAGAAAGTTGTAGCCTTCACTTAAAGCACAAGGAACACTTTGGAGAGAAACAGATATTTCAAACTTACTAGGACTTAACAGGGCTGTTACTGTTGCTGTTATATTCCCTTCAGTACTAAAAACTGAATGGGAGTCAGAAAATTCATGAAAATTTGACAAAATTAGCTTAATTTGGGTGAGCTCTGCAAAGCAGAAACAAGGAAAAGATGGTCAGAAATAGGATGAGTTCAGATGAAATAAGGTAAAAGAGTAAAGAGGATGGAAGTGTTAAGACCCAGACTCATCATTGTACACTGAATGATCTCTAACAAGAGGCTAGTAAGAACAAAAGGATGACGTATTGAGAGTATACCATTTTTGGAGTATGAATCACATGAAACTATCAAAGTAAACCTGATTACTTTTCTTTTCCTGGAAGCCAGAAGCCATGATTTGTCTATGAAGGAATGATATCAGAAAAGTGTTTTAACTGCAGCCAGTTTGTCTCAGCTCAGAAAAGTTTTAAACTTCCAGACTTTGCTTGGTGAAGAACATTTTGCTCTGTAAGGCTTTAATATCCCAGTTTTATCCTGCTACTACTAGCATCATCTGCAAGCTTGCTACCAACTCGGATATCTGCTCTCCATCTTGGTCCTACTGAACTGAAGCTTGTACTTTAGCAAGACCACAAGGCAACCTTTATGTACATTAAAGAATCATGGATGCAGTAAAAGGCAGATGCCCAGAAGGAAGGTCTAATTGGTTGCTTAAGTTTTAGGACTTCACAGATGTTTGAGAAAGACAGACTTATTTTACAGGCTCGCCAGAGAGATGGGGCCCAGAGAGCACGAGAATATGACTTACTCAATTTAGAGCTTCCAGCACACAGCCCCTACTGAAAAAGCTATTGACTTTACCTAGCTAACTTGGACACATCAGGCAATTCATGACACTCAGTAGAATTGCTTGTTCAGGGTCTGTATATCTCTTCCTGGAAATACCACCAATCCCTCTTTACATGATCCAAAACTAAGGGAATTTATTGAACAATCCAACAACACTTGCATGAACTTGCAACCCAGGCCAGAAATAAACATGTTGAGTGTTAACATAGTTTAAGAGAAGATGTTGTATTCTCCTTTAGTAGGATGTTTTCATTCTTTTCTAGAATTTTCTCTTAAAGACATTTCAAATTTATCTTAAGCTAATGTTACCGAAAGCAAAAGTAATGTTACCAACAGCACTGAGTCCCACATCTTCTCTATTATGAGATAGGACACGAAGTTCATTTTTGTGGTTGGATTAGAGGTTGTATTATTAGCATGCTGTGTTTGCAAAACTGCCTCATGAACCATTGGTTTGTCTCATGTTTATGGACTTACCTGGGAAGTTCTTTAGTTCATCCATGCTGGTATTTGTGATTAGAGGCTGCATGCTAAAGTTGAGCATTGTAGGCAGGCAATTACTTTCTGATCAGCATGGCCCCTCAGCTTCCAACAGCACAGCTCAAACTTGTTCATATATCAAGGCCTGAATCCCTGAGGTCTGCAAGGTCATATCTCTGAGGTTCAAGCTGGTAACAGTTCAGTATCATAGCTACTACATTTCATTGACAAAAGCAAGCCACACAACGCCACAGCAGACTCAGGGGTGGGTAAACACATAGAAAATGCCTTGATATTACACTGCCGTCACCATAAATATCATAAGGGGAAGAAGTTTGCCCTTCTCCCAATCAATCTGTCACGATTAAAAAGTCAGGAGTCCTTCGATGAAAGGGTTCATATTTCATTCAGCTTGATTTTTCTAATACCACCTTGTTTGAAGCACATGACATTTTCATTATTTAATGAATATCTTGGGAAAGTTTTACTTGATCTTATTTTTATCTCTAAATAGACTTTGAAATCCTTGACCAGAATCCAAATTCTATGGAAAGGTGATGTTTATCAAACTCATGAGGGGGATCAGACCAGTCACCTCCACTGTACTACTTTTACTGTTGAATTATTTTGAAATAAATAAATAGATAGATAGATAGATACATACATAAATAAATAAATCAACTGGAAAAGAAGGCTCAGAAAGCTCTTTGCCTCTTTATCTGCCTCCTAGAAAGGCCTGTACCCACTGTCAAGTTGTTTTCCTAACCAGCAGCGAAAACTTATGGACTCTGAGACTGCTCCTTTCTGTTGTAAAGCTGTTTCCCTCCCTAGTCTCAAAGAATGAAGGACTCCAAGATTGCGCATCCCTGAAAATGACATTGAACTGTGTCCACCTAAACTGTTTTCCTAAACATCCCATCTGCCATAGTTCCCTAGCCACAGTGTGTAACTCCCTAGAAATCCAAAAGCTCCTTCATTCTTCTAATTGCTTCTCTATAACTTGGTACTTGGTACCTTTGGTAAAAAAGCATGGTTGAGGCACAGGTCTCTGAATCAATCATTTCTTGGTATTGCCTTTTGTTTGTCCCTGGTCCTTTTCACATTTAATTTTTTTCTTTCATAAATTTCTCTTTTATCTGATGTAGAAACTAAAAGGAAAAAGAAAAAGTCCATTTTCCTGTATACTTAGAAAAAAATTGTACTCTATAGGATAAATAGAAAATACAGTATTTTAATATCTGTGATGGAAAATAGCCTGTTCTAGCAAAAATTCTCACAAATCTTTCCACAATTATAATATAATTTAAAAAGATAACTTTTGTAGAAACACTAAAAACATAACAGTGTCAGCTGACACGAAGCCCAGAGATGTCTGAGGGAGTCTCAGGTGGTGGATTGCCTCCAACAGATTGGGCATATCTGTGGGGGACATATATATTTGCTGATTGATTTAGGATGGTCAAGCTGACTGTGGGCAGTCAGGAAGTCTTGGACTATGTAAAAAAGCAAACTGACCTTTTAATTGTTTATAATGCTTTGTTTATCATGGTTCTATTCTGCTTCTATATGAAAATGAATATTATATTTTTCAATTTCTGTGAGAAATTGCATTAGAATTTTGATGGTCAGTGTATTGAATCCATAGATTGCTCTTGGTGTGATGGCCATTTTCACATATCCTAACAATTTGGGAACATGGGAGGTCTTTCCATCTTCTGCAATGTCTTATTAAAGTTTTTAATTGAATAATTCTTTTAATTCCTTGATTAGATTTATTCTAAGATAATTCATTTTCGTAGATAATTGTGAATAGTATGGCTTTCCTGGTTTCTTTCTTTTTATGTTTGTCATGTACATATAGGAAGGTTTCTGACTTCTTTCTGCTTATTTTCTATTGTGTTGTTTGCTGACTGTGTTTGGCAGCTGTAGGAGTTTTCTGGTGGAATCATTATGATATTTTCTGTATAGAATCATATCACCTGCAAATCAGGACATTTGGCTCCTTTTCTCACTTGTACCTCCTTAGCTGGTCTCATTGCTCTAAGACTTTAGTAACTATGCTGAGCAGGAGGAGAACGGACATGCTTGTCTTTTAATTGATTTTGATGGAAACTCTGAAACTGTTGGTGGTATCACCAACCCGATTTGTAGTTATACTACAAATATAGTAATAAAAATAACAGCACAGTATAGGCATAAAGGCAGGTATGTTCACTCGATAAATAGAGCTGAGGACACACACATATAGGCCACACTCCTAAAGTTACTTGTTTCTTCACAATGAGGCCACAGTATACACTAGCCATAAAGACATCATCTTCAAAAAAAAAATTGAGCTGCTCAAACTGGATAGCAACATGTGGAATAATGAATAGAGCCTCGTCTTTCACTGCGTTCAACACTCAGCTTTAAAAATCATGACCTCAACATAAGACCTGATTCTCTGCATCTCATGGAGAAGAAAGTGTAAAATAAGCTTGAATTCACTGGATTTTCTGAATAGGTCATCAGTGGTGCAGACATTAAGAATTGACAGTTGACAAATGGGATCACATTGAAATTAATGTTCCTGCACAGAAAGAATAGCATCATTCAAATGAAGAGGTAACCTATGGAATGTGAGAACATTTTTATAAGCTATACATCTGACAGTGGGCTAATATCAAAGTATACAAGGAACTCCAAAAAGGTAAACACCAAGAAAGCAAACAACCCAAATTTAGAGTTCGGTAAATATGAAATATAAATGGCTGAGAAATAGGTTTTTAGAAGTTCAACATATTTAGCCATGATGCAAGTGAAATGTAAAATTACTTAGAGATTTCATCTTACCATAGTCAGAATGACTAAGATTAAAAAACATGATGACAAGTTCTGGTCTAGATGTGGAGGAAGGAGAACAGTAATTCAATGCCGGTTAGGAGAAAATTGAAGCATCTATTATGGAAATGAGTGTGGAAACTCCTCCAAAAGCCAGAAATAAGATCCACCAAATGATCTAGCTATACTACTTTTGGGCTTATACACAACCGATTCTACAGCCTTTTACAGAGATACTTGCTTATCCATGTTCATTGCTCTCCTATTCGCAACACCTAGGGAGTGCAAACTGCCCAGATGTCGATCAACAGATGAATAGATACCAATTCAAGATGTGATACATTTATGAGAATGTATTACATAAAAGTTAAATTATGAATTCGCAGATAAATAGAAAGAATGAAAGTAATCATTCTGAGAGAGGTAATCCAGACTCAGAAAGACAAACATTGGTTTATGTTAATTTTTTCTTGGCTGTTATCTTTGAATCTTTAGATATATATGTCTCATTTGGAATACTCACAGAGATCAAGAAATTAGTAAGTGACCATGATGAAGGGATGTTTTCAAGAGAGAAAAGAAAGAATGCAGCGATATTGAGGGAGAAAGGGCAGTAATGGAACAGGACGGGTTAAAAGCGGTGGCTTAAAGGACAAGGTAAAGGAGAAAACTTAAGGAAGGGATGGCTAATGCTAAAAACCTTTTGGAACTCATAGGAAAATACTACTACAGAAGCTTCAAAAGTATAAACACACACACGTGTGTGTGTGTGTGTGTGTGTGTGCGTGTGTGTGTGTGTAAAATTGTTTTAAATATAGTTATCCCGTAACGGGGCAACAGTGCCCGTAAGAGTAGATACAAACTTTGGAATGAGTTGGTGATGCCCCAGAGGACCCAGCCGTGGTTATCACAGGAGGTTAACATCTTTCTCGCTTACCTTGAGGGACGTGATGCAAACAGTCTCTTCCTGAAGACATCATATACTTGAGTCATAGAACACGGAGAAATCAAGCTACTATTGACTTGGAAGCTTCATCTCCACTGGCTAGCTTTCACATGCTGTAAAGTGCTATGAATGCTGTGGAGGAGAAAGCAAACAACAGTCTTATTCAGCTGTGAGCCCTTTTAGCTACCATAACAACCTTCTTGGTAAAATATGTTCACTGGTGCAATAATGGCAAAAACGTCGTGGGAATAACCAATTACCTTTGATTACATCTAAACTATATTCCACAAGAGAGATCCCATACCTGACACAGTTATTTGAGCCAGGAACCTATGGTTAGACTCGTCATAGAACCTGGGGAGAAGCTATCACTATTAGTCACCTATGGGAAACAGTATTAAACTGACCTCTAAGAAGACCTCTTTATACCGGTAAACTAGTATATCTCCTCCTCATCGAGGTGCTTCTCTTTGTCGTAGGTGGGAGCCAACACTGAGACCCGTAACTGATCAAGAGAACAGTGGCTGAAGAATGCTCGGCTTTAAATGGGATGACTTTACAAAGTCCCCATCCCAAGGCTCAGGGATCACTGTGAAAGAGGAGGCAGGGGCAGGAAGATGGTAAGAGCCAGATGCAGTAGGTGACTGCACTCCAAAGGTGTTTTCTGGACACAGACGTGCAGTTGTCCATATAAGCTCTGTATTATGACAGCTTACCTGAGAAAGCTTAAGCAAAACAAGAATACCACACAGAGAGGGACGATGGGCACTGCAGCTGATCTATTGATTTTGAGAACTGCTGGAAAAGAGAGAGTTAGTGCTGGTAGGTCTAACATTCCAGTGAATGGCCACAAACCTAAGAGTATGTAATTAGCACTAAGGTAACTTTAGTGTTTAAAAATGATGACAGACTCAAAGTTTTATGGGTATAAATGGGAGGAGGGTATCTGGGAGGAGATGGGGGAAGGGGAATGAATGATCAAAATGCAATGCATGAAATATTTTAGGAAGTTCTAAAATAATTTTTAAAAGAAAGCTAGCTGAGCAGAGGTTTGGGGCAAGACTGACATAAGCAGCTTTCCTTGATGCGTCCTTGCTGTGTTGCTGCTTGACTTCCTGCAATGCCAGACTGTTATCTGGAAGTAGAAGATGAAATGCAACTTTTTCTCTCCAAGTTGCTTTTGGTCATTGTGTTTATCAAAGCAGCAAAACAGTAACTTGGACATCAAATGTGAAATAAGGTATAGTATAATGATTGACAAAACTCTGTAAATCCGTCAGGAAGATAAAACAATTGGAAGTTATAATATTAAATAGAAATACTTGAAGACAATGCAGCCAGTCCTGATAAGACCTGATAGACTAGGGTCAGATGAAAAAGGACCTCACCTATCAGTGGACTGAGGGAGGGCCATGGGAGAAGAAGAAGGAGGGAGGGTGGGATTAGGAAGGGATGAAGGAGGGGCTACGGCTGGGATACAAAGTGAATAAACTGTAATAATAAAAAAATTTAAAATAAAAAAGAAAGGAGATAAAGATGTAGTCAGGTCCTCTGGAAAAAAATTATATTTATATAATATCTATAAACATAACTTATACTTACATGTGAGCTTACAATTAATAACTGTATTATATGGTATAAAATTATTTCTACATTAGTTCCCATGATATTACATAAAAAAAACAGGAACTATCACTGAATATCTGAATATATTATATGGACATATTTGGAAAGATATATGAATACATATGCATGTATGTATATATGTGTAAGCATATATATATGTGTGTGTGTTTCCATATTTATGTGTGTATCTAGTTTAATGTATGATTTTAATAAAATTTGTTCATTTTAATCTTTAATATGTTTCTATTTACGAATTATGCTATAAGTATATTATATAAACATATATTGTACATGAGTATATTATATAATATAAATATATGTACATTATATTATAAATATAAATAATACAAATATATATATAAAGAGAGATAGAAAGAGTGACAAAAATAAGTGGGATGGAAAGAAAGCAGTCACTTATCTTTTAAAAATTTTTAGTGAACAACAGAAAATACTATATATGTTATTAAATCATTGTCTGGCATTTTTGCAGGACCACAGTGAAACCATCTAGAAAGTTCATGCATGGGGTGGACTGGGTAGTTAAAATACTTTCTTACTCACAGAAGTCATATCTTCCAGAGACCATCACTGAGAAGATCCTATTATTCCCAGCAATCAGGGCAGTGGCTTATGGGAGCCAAAACCTCATGTTGCTGGTATCCCTGCAGAAGGTGAGAAAAACCCTGAAGAAAATGTCTCCTTGGGAGTGTTTAGTAGAGGCAGAGGTGGGGGGAGGGGGCATAGGCTGCTGTGGCCACCTCAGGGGTCCTGTTAAGTACAAAATGTGGGGAACAATCTGCGGCCCTCAAACACATAGGTAACACAGGCACGGAGGTGGTCACCCCGAAAGGACGCTCAGTAGAGTTAGCATGGCTCTGATTGGACCCTTCCCTGTGATGTCACTGCTTTTCAGGTGGCAGGCCCAGAGGAAGGACAGTTTCATTTCATCACCACTTTTTAATCTTAGTCCACAAATCTCTTCTCTGTTTTCCTTTTCCTTCTTTTTTTCTTCTTCCTTCATTCCTCTTCTGTCATCCATCCATGTCCCACCATTTGAATCACTGTTAATTACCTATTGATCAGCATGTAACCCTCCAACATGATTTTGATTTTGAAGGTCACAACTTCCTCTTGCAGTTAAACAGCATTCCTATCAACTTTCATTTCTGTATCACCTTCTAAACCATTTTAAGTGTGTCGACTTTGTATTTTTTCTCTCTGATTTACAGTCATGGGATGTCAGGGACTTTCTTCAGGCTAGTTCATTTAAATATTAAAACGTTTCATTAGTGTGCAACTGACTTTATATTTCAGTTTTCATGGCCTGTGCTTTGACTAAATTAACAGCCAACACTTCCATAGCATTTGTGATTTTCAAAGCAATATGCCAATATTAATTAATGCTAATGCTACCCTAAGAGAATGCTGTAGCTAGCTGACTTAACTTTATCTTCCATCATTTTAAAAGGTTTTCAACTCGGGAGGGATGTTGGGGAGAGCATTTGTAGTGTTGGCGTCATGTGCTGCTGCCTAGATGTAATGATGCAGCAAATTGGGCCGAATCATCCTCAGAGGATATTAAGGTTGGATTCATCTGGAATTAATCAGCTTGAAGAATTACCTGTTGCTTAAACTGCACCAACCAAAACGGTACGTGGAATATGTATCTAGAGAGAAAAATAGCTCTTACTTGGAGCATCTTTTCTTTCTCTACTCTAATTAAAATCCTACAGTTCTATTATTCTTTCTGAACCATTTAACATTAGTTCCAAATGCATGAGTGGTCATAAATGATTAATAGATTAAAAATAAGATTTTCTCTGTAGTCAATTAGTAAGTACTTATTAATGCTCACTGTGTATCAAATCCTGCTTCTAAGAGGACAGGAAGAAAACAAAGCAAAAAAAAAAAATCCTGGTGTCAGAGTGTTTTCAAATTTAGCTGTAAGTTAAGCTAAAGGGCAAATCACCACTCTGAGTCCATAAAGTATAGGGGGAAGGGGAGAATCTTCTATAAAGTATGGTGAAGAGGGGGATCCTTGTGGATGAGGAAAAACAGGGTAGTATGTCAAGAAGAGCTACAAATGCTGTACTGAGTCCTGGATCACTATGAAACATAAGTGAACCTTGGAAAGTTCTTGAACAGGAGATGGTGAGATCAAAGGTCTGCTCTAAGCTAAAAGTCATGATAAGAAGTCCTGAATGTTGAAGGGATGGAACCTTAATTTCTGGACCCTATAGGAGGCAAGGGTGATTGGTTTGAGAACAGAGTGTAACTAGAAGGTGATTATCAGACTTAAGTGATTGTAGCTTAAAATCCTAATCAGGCTAGAGGGACCAAAGCGTCCCAGGGACATGTGGCAGGGTTTAACTATTGCCAAAAGCTATCAAACATGTTGAATGCTATTGAGTTCTGTGCTGATATCTCTATACGTTTTTATTCTAGTCAGCTTAATACCCGTGTTCTTTGAATAAGCAAAACCACCAGGAGTGTGCATTTTGGTCCTTGAATCAGAGGGTAGACTTCCCTATGATTGGCGTCCTGAGTAAAAAATAAAAACCTGACAGCTAACTGGCTGATTTTCTGAGTACAGCACTCTCAGGTCAACCTAGATAGCTTGGGACACAGCATGCTCACTCTTAAAGCACTCTAGTTTCTGGGACCACTGCAACTAAAGCCATGGCTTCCATTCTAGAAGGTCTGGTCGCAGTCATGACCGTTTCAGAGAACCTGGTATCAAGTCATAGAGACACAGTGAACACAACGTCGACGCTGTGGTTGCTCCTTATATAAGGGCTGTTACTGGCCTCCGTGAGAACACCGTGAAAGGAGGAATTAGAAGCTGTGCTATGGTTAGTAGAAACACAATCCTTCCTCTTCTCCTGGTTGTACAAGCACACTCTTTAGCTCGCTTTTGGAATAAGCTGGCAGGTACCTTGTACACAGTCCCTAGTGGGGCAACACTGGGTACAATAGAATATTCTCTCGTGTGCTTTCCTTGCTTACTTATCTCTGTCTTGAACAGACAAGGCTGAGATAACAATATGGCAATGAGATGGAGGAGGCAGAATGAAGAGTTTGCACAACTACACACACACAAAGCACAATGGAACAGCTTGAACTTTGGTGAGGGGAGACAGAGAGCCGAGACTACAAAAGGCAAGAAGTTCATGAGAGTAGAATAGGCTCTGGACTGGCTGATGTCAGAAGCAGGTTCCAGGCACTTGGGGCTCGAGGGGATCACTGCTGCCTTTGTTTGTTTCTGGCAGTGTTCATATAAGGTGATGAGGGGATTTAGATAAAGCAGCACATCAGAAGCATGTTCACTGGGCTCTAGGTAAAGAGATGATTAAAAACTGCAGTGAACTGCAGGAAAGTTCAAGCTGTTCTTTTCAGTCTTCATTGGGTCACCCGACTGAACATGCTACCATCGCTGCTCTCAGTACGTATTTTCCTCTAGAGAGAGAACATATGTCACGAGGCTTGGGTGTCCCCTTCTTAGGTTATGTCAAGTTTCCCAAATGACCTTCCTATGAGAATAAAAATAAACACTGTGAGCACCGAAACTAGAACATGTTCGAATTTAACACTCAACTGACAATAAATGAAATAAGCAAAGGAGTATACGTGGCAGTGGGGTGTGGAAGAGGCAAGCAACATGTGTTCATACAGCAGCCAGCAAATCACTATCTGCTTGTTTGTCATACATGAGAGCTGTGTGGCTATATTCTTAAAAATGTGTCCTGGGGTGTCCTAGCGGAAAGCTTTCATATTCTTTGAGGATGTCCAGGGTACATAAATGGATAGTTGAGTTCTGAATAGTTAGACAAATTTTGTTGATGTCTGGGTCTACACTTATCCCAATACTAGGAAAACAAAGCAGGTGTTAGACACAGGCTTGCTGGTTTGACATTTCAAGGCTTGGCGCTTCCATGTCTTCAAATGATGTGAGGTAGGTATAACGAGGCCTGAGCATTTTCTGACAGGAAAGAAAATGAGGCTCACTTTCTCTCGGTGACTGGGTTTGAGAATCTTCCCCTCCTCTTATGTTGTATAAGTGCTTTTACCCTGCTGAGGCTGTGTCTTTTGGAACGAGCTCAGGAGCTACTCTACTTTTATCATTATCCATCGTCAGGTTATTCAAGGATCTGAGCACAAAGCAAGACTTACGCCCTATCCTAAACCTGCCAGCAGCAAGTGTTAAGAATACAAAGTACCAGATAAACAACTTGGAGTAATAACTTGGATTTAAGATGCTGTTGGAAAAAGTTATGATATAGTCGAACTTATTCAGCCCATGTGTTTAATGCCTCCTTCACTCTCCCACTGTGGAGAGAAAATGGAGTCAGTTTTTGTTCTTCTTTGGATTCATCTTACAAACTACAGTATGAAAAATAAAAAAGAACATGAATTTCATATCTATGGGGTCTTGCCTAAAGGTTTTCAAAGCCATGTGAGGAACTATGTTAGGATGCAACAAAGGGAAGAAAGTGCAAATTATAGAGGCATTAGCTGATACTTAATATTAGGTTGAACTCATCCGACGTTAGTCTCAGGGGACGATGTTTGCTAACAATTAATCCAGCTCTAGAATTTATTCTCTATTATGGGTCTAAATTGAATAAAGATATAAAAGAAAAATTCAATAAATATCTTGGTTAAAGTAGCTATTTGAACAGATCTTGAAAATCTAGAAAAGGACAACACAACTATAAATTACAATTGTTCTGGATATCAAAATCATCCTGTCTTAATGTCCACACAACATTACAATAAAAAACACAAACAGAAATCTACCCTCAACAGCAATGCAAATGCTGTCACTATGTAGGCTGCTCAGGGAGTCGCCACCAGCCCTGCATATCACAAAGCTGAATCTCAGTCAAGGAGATTGTCTCACACAGACACGTAGTGCATGCATTTGTCTCTAGGAAACATTTTCTCCGGATTCATCAGTTTATCTGGAGAAATCTACTTATGACACTAACTAAACATATCTCATAGTTAGAATGTGTACTTGAGTGCCTATGAGAATTAAATGAAAGGATTTATATAAAATGCGTCAAGTGGTATCTACAGCTTTGTGTTTCCTCAGATAAATAGTCAGGAGCCCTGAGAGTATTAAGCTATCTGAGCCTTCTTTGCTCTGAGAATCTCCATTCCAGATTCAAACATGGGTAAGAGAATAAAGTGGATTAGAGTAGTTTCCTGTCCTGTGTGGTCAGGCTGGGGCTCAGTGACTGAGGGCGCCACCTGTGTGACAGATGGTGGCATTGCAAACAGCGACATTGGTGTTTCTAAGGAAGAGCCACTTTGAAGACAAACATTCCTGGATTGCTGAGCTCTGCATTATATATAAGGAAATGAAGGCTTGTAAGCAATGTAGGAACTGAGGTAGTTATAGGGCTCTTGTGTATACATGCATCACATTGGGTTACCACGTGATTGCACATGGGCACACACACACACACTAAAAAACTTAAAAGAAAAGGTCAGTAAGAACCTGCCACAGAGGGCCTCTGAAAGCCAGAAGAAGAAAACAGGAAACAACCTCAGAACCTGCCACAGAGGGCCTCTGAAAGCCTCTGCCGTGCAGACTGTCAAAGCAGATGCTGAGCCTGATGGCCAACTGGCAGAGTGAATGGAATTTTATGTAAGAAGTGGGAAATAGTAAGAGCTGGAGAGAACAGGAACTCCACAAGGAGAGCAACAGAACAAGAAAATTTGAACACAGGGAACTTCCCAGAGACTCATACTCCAACCAAGGACTGTCCATGGAGATAACCTAGAACCCTGACAATGCGGCCACTTCTGATGAGAACTGATAGACTAAGATCAGAAAGAAGGAGAGGAGGACCTCCCCAATCAGTGGACATGGGGAGGGGCATGCATGCAGAAAGGAGGGGGGAGGGTGGGACCGGGAGGGGAGGAGGGAGGGGCTTATGGGGGGATACAAAATGAATAAAGTGTAATTAATAAAAGTTAAATTTAAAAAAAAAAAGATTTGCCAGTCATACAGTTAGTGCCAGAACAGGAATGATATTTATTCTCTTTGGTCTGGTCTGTGCATAGCAACCATTGCTCTACAATGTTTAAAAACAAAGAGTCCTCACACTTGGCACAAACTGTAGGTATGAATCTGACAATGCACTTAGTGTCCTCATCTCCACTGCTCTTACTGAGATTGTTTCCAACATGTGCTGTTTTGCATCAGATGAACTGGAAGGAAAACAAACTATTGATTTTCCAATTCTGCCATTCACTAAGGTGCTTTGAAATGTTGATAATCATCGAACAGTACAATCATACTTATCACTAAAATATTCCTTAGGACACGAAAAATAGAGGTCACTTCAATTCCCAAGGTCTGTGTCAACATGGTTCAAAGAATGACTGGAATAAGCAAGGTAAAAGGAGCTGCAGGGTGGGCCAATGAGGAGAAAAGGGTTTCATGATAAAGTCTGTTCAGATTCCTTCAAGAAAAGAATGACTGGCACATTAGAAGATGGCTTGCTTTATGACTGTTATTTTGTGTTTTATTTTGTGTATTTTTGGATAGGCCATTTAAGGAAAAAAAATAGTTTTGGTAAGGAATGGGAATCACACCAGCAGCCCCATCATAAACCAAGGCATAGCTTTACAGTAATGTCTCTGGAAAACATTTTGGAGTCTCTACAAATTACCCTGCATTTCCACAGTGTTGTGAGTGCTACCCGAGATCAAAAAGTGACATTACTAATATGCAAAAGGACTCTACCTTACTTAGACACTACATATAAATCGCAAATAATATACTCCATGGGAAATAATCCAACTTTTAACACGTAACACCTTTCCAAAATCTGAGGGCAAATGTTACCCGCTAAAATGAAATTACACATTTCTTCAGCATGGTTCCAAATAACTATGTGTGTAAAAGAAACTATGAGGCCATGACCCCATTTCACAATCTTCCTGCAATAAATTCCCTGATGAATACTTCACAAGACATCAGCTACTAAAAACCCTCTGAAAGAAAGAAAAAGAAGCCTTCTTTAATAATCAGACACTATTGTTTTTAGGAGATGTTTTATAGAACAATTTTCTGTGTTTTGTAATAAGGAAAATTATTTTGACCTTGGTTCACCCAAGTTGGTTCTAAAAGAAAGAAAGACAGAAATAAAGAAGAAAGACAGAAAGAAAGAAAGAAAGAAAGAAAGAAAGAAAGAAAGAAAGAAAAGAAGAAGAAGAAGAAGAAGAAGAAGAAGAAGAAGAAGAAGAAGAAGAAGAAGAAGAAGAAGAGGAAGGAAGGAAGGAAGGAAGGAAGGAAGGAAGGAAGGAAGGAAGGAAGGAAGGAAGGAAGGAAGGAAGGCCATAAACTAGACTTTGAACAAACTTTGGTTGTGAATCTTATTTTCCAGTGAATTGGCAGTCAGTACATGACGTTGGTTTATGATGAATCTATGCAGTCACAATTTTTGTGTATGCAATTAGATTTCTGTTAATTATGTATGTTTTCTTTCTATGGCAAAGAAAAGCAAAAATACATTTGCATTCCTTGTAGAAATCAGGGTGAAAATGCTGCTTTTACAGCATTGTAACACCTTAATTAACTCAATTATTGAAAATGGGAGGTTTATATTTAGAATTTTGGCCAAATGAAATTAAATCAGGAACTTGCTTCCCCCCCAAAAAACATTTAAAATTAATCAATGCTCTAAAAATGTTAAGCACGTCATAGCACCCTGTGGACGTCTTTCTTCCAGTGTGGCACAGCACCGTCAGAAGCATAAGGGTGGGGCTTAATGTATACGCATATATGTGTTCTCAATGTCATGAGCATCCTCAGTAATCTCCTACTCAACCTATCTGAGGGGCTTTGTGCAAGGCATTGCTCGTCTATGTTGTATATACGTATCTACATTACCAGATGTACCCACACATGCACACATTAATACATTTAGTCCTTATTCTTCCCGTTGTACAGATAAGATTGGAGGCTCTGAGACATTAATAACGTGCTGAGGGTGTAGTTAGTCCATGAGAGAAGCAGGCGAGAATCGCCGTCCAATGCTCTAGGCTCTGCCCAATGCTCCAGGCCCCCTTTGCATGTTTATTAGTTTTTGTGTGAGGAGACAGAATATCTCTGTGTATCTCTGGCTCAATGCAGACCCCCCCCAAGACCTCTACCTCCATAGTTCTGCCTTTAGAAGTATTCACCGCAGCACCTGTCAACGCTCCGAAACGCTCACTAGTCACCCTGAAGTCAGCACAATCTGTCAGCTTCTTTCTCTCTTCTTTCTTTCTTTCTTTCTTTCTTTCTTTCTTTCTTTCTTTCTTTCTTTCTTTCTTTCTTTCTTTCTTTCTTTCTTTCCTTCCTTCCTTCCTTCCTTCCTTCCTTCCTTCCTTCCTTCCTTCCTTCCTTCCTTCCTTCCTTCCTTCTTTCTTTCTTTCTTTCTTTCTTTCTTTCTTTCTTTCTTTCTTTCTTTCGGCAAGTTCTAATGAAATAGCCCCTGGGTAGTTTGAGAGTTGTGATATGGTAGTATGGGAACTCGTGAGTGTGACCTCAATATTCTTGTACTTACATCAGCTTGTTGGTCTTGGTCTAGTCACTTTGGGCCTTGAGCTTCTGTTACCTTGTCTGTTGCTGTGATAAAATACCACAACCAAGTCAACTGGTAGAAGGAAGAGTTTATTGGAGCTTACGGACCCAGAGTGAACGTCTGTAATGGCAGGGAGATGGCAGCAGGCAGTTGGAGCAGGAAGTTTGGGGACCCCATCTTCAACTGCAAACACAAATCAGAGAGAACAAGCTGGAAGTAGGGTGCTGCTCTGAACCCTCAGAGCCAGCTGCCTGTGATGTACCTCCCCCAGCAAGACCTGCCCCCCATAGATTCCACAACCTCTCCAAACAGCTCTATCACCCAGGACCAAAAGCTCAATATATGAGCCTACGTGGGACATCTCTGCTTTAAACTACTATAACTTTTTACACTCAGAGATTAATATTCTAACATGCCGTTCTCAGAGTAAGGACCTGGGACCAGCAACAC
The DNA here is from genome assembly GCF_907164565.1 of Psammomys obesus. Lineage (NCBI taxonomy): Eukaryota > Metazoa > Chordata > Mammalia > Rodentia > Muridae > Psammomys > Psammomys obesus. Next base: position 11,464,988 of record NW_026586816.1, read on the forward strand.
TATTCCCTGGGAACGTAGAAATGTGATTCTTGGGCTCACACTAGACTGAAGAAACAGTTGTGAAGGTGAACTTCACAGAGTGAACATGCATGTTTGCAGAACTCAGGCTACGAGCAGTACAATTCCGGGACCACTCTAGTTTCCCCTGATCAGTTGTGTGGGCATCTGTGGGTCTCAGAGCTAAGAGTCCACAAACAGAACCTCCTCTGAACTGCTGCCGTCAACTGAACCACCTTGTTCAGAACAGGAGACACTAACTCATGTATCTGACACAATGATCACCTGATGTGAGAACACAAATGTCCAGGCTCATGGCTGCAATGTGGAGACAGCTACAGTGCGGTCGACACTCCAAAACGTCCTCAAGTTTACACCACACAAACCACAGTTACACATTATTTACCCACAGTCACGTCCTGACTCAGCCTAATATTACTTATCTTCTCTCCTCATCCCTTCAGAGACTTCACCTGATCACTCTCCTCAACACGTGTGTGCCCCAGTTCTTGCTTCAAGCTCTGTTGCCAGGGAATCTGCTCACTGAAGACCATGGAAAACCACAAGCAGATGCTTTGAATTATAAGAACAGTTGAATGGTTGTGACAGACTCTGTAACTCACAGAGTCTAAGATACTAAAAATGTCTGCTATATTAACCACAAATATTAGCCAATATCAAATGGATGAAAGCTCTAAGAAAGAACACACCGTGTTTACTCTGTATTACAACAAGGAGTGCTGGAGTTCTTGCTCATGTGTGTTCTTCCAGTGGTCCATGTGGAAGCATGCTGACGGCTTGAATGAACTATGATGGGAACATTTCCACCAAGGTTGTGGGCAAATGGCATAAAGGAGCTCACACACATGGGGGGGGGGGCATGCGCACACACTATCAGATATTAGTCTTGTGCTAGCATATCATGGATCGTAAGCCAGATTGTGACAGAACTCTTTTATAGAAGGTGAGACATGGAAGGAAGTTATATTCTTTCTCAGTTGACATTTTCCAGTAGACATGAAAGTACACTGAAACTAAAAATGCTTCTTTTTTTAGTTACACAAAATCTGAATAAAATTAAACAGTACCAGTGATTTGGAGTCTTCCTGAAAACATGGTCAGTTTTTCCAGCTTCCAGCCAGCATGGACAATGTCCTCTTGTGGCCTGCACATGGATCTGAAGTCTGTCCTCTGCTGGGCCCTTTAACATTGCACACTTCCTTAGTTCTCTAAGAGGGTTACTGTGCTATTGTTGGTATGCATCGCTTCTTTGCAGATTCCTTTCAGTAAGTCTTTGGTCTCAGTATTTCAGTAGCCTCCAGCATCCTTGTTCTCAATAATCTCTTTTCTTTGTTTCTTCTAACAGGAATGGCTAATGAGCTCTGGAGGTTAATAGTTTAAGTTTGAGAGCATTATGGAAATTTTTATTCAGTTAAAATAGAAGAAAAATTGAAAAAGTGTAATATATATTATTTTGTAGGGATGTAGTCACTATAAGATGCCCATATTGGTCTCTACTTGGCTATCTGTGCCCTATGTGGGCACTGTGTGAACAGAAAAGAATAGCATAATTAGTAGAATTCTACAGAAGTAGCATTGTATGACCTCCAAGGACAAATCCTAAGGCATATTATGTCTACTGCTTTGTGCCTGGGGATCGTTAGTTCTCAGGGACACCATCAACCCCAGCAGAAGTGCCCTCCAGCAGGTCTCTGCAGCAGACCTCGAAGCCAGGACTATAGAAGCGGCTGTTCTAGCCCCCATTAAGCCCAAACATACCTAGCTGAGCCACAATGGCCACACGATAGTCCTTCCTCACTTGAATACAAAATGATCACTATCATTAGTCAAACATTTTGGATAAAATTGTTGGACGCTGGTTCTCTGATGCTGCTTGTCTGCAGCCACTGGGACCCAGCCACCTTACAAAAATTCAATGACTCCTTGAATAATATCTTTAAGGTTTTAAATGAATTTTTACTGCATTATAGTCATTGGACCTAAATTTTGCTTGCATAGATTTTTTTTTCCACATAAAGCTGTCTGATTCTTATGCCAAAAGAAACAGAAATCTTTATCTTTCTACTTTAAATATTTGCTTTAATTATGTTATTTAACATTGAGAAAATCTGTCAAAGAATTTGGGGAAAACACAGTAAGTACTTGAGCATAATAGATGGCCTTGAAATGTGGAAGCAAATACCTAGTAACAGGTATCACATTCTATTGTCCCTGGGTGCTGAACAAGAGCAGTTTCTCTTGAAGATTTTCACCTCATTCTATCACCAAAGCCAACTCTTGGGTTGAAAACATATTATTAATCAGACTCATTATATCAGAATCATGGGTCTCATTTCTCAATTTTCCTATTTCTTTCTTTAACCTGTGACTTATTTTTGGCTTAAATAATCACTGTGTTAATCTGAAAATCTATGATAGCAGTTATTAGTATACATGATAAGCGAAACAGGTAACATTTGTAAAGACTAAAATTCTGGCATCACAATAAACTGTCTTTCGCCCATCTATTGTAGTATTTCCTGTTCTGGGAAAAAGAGACTGAAAGTACCTGGGTCAGCTTGGAACACAACTGTCTTGCTAAATGAGGCCCATTGTGTGGAATTCAGAGGTATAGTTTGATATGCACACACTTATTCCTTAAGACATTAGAAAAGGAAAACACAACTATTCGGAAATAATTCTTTCTCATATGTGACTCACCTCCAAAGTGAATATAGACAGAGGGAACAAAGAGAATGGTCAGAAGTCAGAAGTCAGAAAAACAAAACAAAACAAAACAGTTAAATGGGCAATATCTAAAATAGTCTCCGATGGATTAAAAACTTGGAATGTGGGTTAGGGAGATGTCTCCTTGGTTATTGTTCTTGCAGAAGACCTAGCTTCAAATCCCAGTACCCACATGGCAGCTCACAACCATCCATAATTCCGGAATCAGGTGATCCAACGCCCTTTCCTGGACCCCATGCAGTCACCAGGTAGGCATACAATGCATATGCATATACCTATGCATATGCATTATGCATATATGTATATGCACATACATATATGCAGGCAAAATACTCATACAATAAAATAAATAAATCTTAAAAATGGAATGTAACACATTTGGGTGTATAGAGTGGTAAATCACAGCTGCATGGTACTTTAAACATAGAACCAAGCACGTGCTGGCTCTGCATGTTGTAACTGCAGCTGGAAACCTCGGCTTTAGTTCAACTCCATCCATTAGTTCAGATTCAGTGTTGAAGTGTCAATGACTGGAAAGCATTGATTTGCTGATTTAAAGATGGTTCTTGAAAGTCAAATAAAGCTGGAATTGATAGCACTGCAGAAGAAATTACTCTAGTCACAGATTATTTCTGCTGCAAGCTGCCCCAGCGTGCATAATGCTGTGCCCTTGCCCATGACTTCAGATTTAACTGTGATCCTAAGCTCAGTCTGAAAGAGTCACCAGGGGTTCGAATACCAGCTGTGCATGTAGCCTACTTCACAAACTGCTGCTCTTGGCTTCTGCACCTGAAAGCAAGGCAATGTAGCCACTTCCCCCTGAGAGCTTCGGCGCCTTTTCATGTTGTTCTTTCCAGAGCCTTCTATTCACTTCAGTCTTTGCTGGGAAACAGGTAGTCTAAGTTACTGCTGCAGAGTCCTTTCATTTGTTCTGTCAAGAGGGCTGGCAGTGGCCTTTAAAATGAGACAGCTACTGTAAAACCCAGGGAAACCTGGAAAAGTAAATTGACTTTTATCACTACAATTTTTCCCAGATGTCAATTAACAGTTTCCACAAGAAAAAAAATCTTCTGACCTAATAGTAATTCTTTAATGAGAATAACGAGAACACAAATGTAAGGACCACTCTTGCTGATTACACACGTGCCACCGGCCACCCACTGGGCCTTCAGGGGTAACACAAACACGAGGCCCAGGAGGAGCAGGAGCCTGCTGCTCCCCCAGGTGCCAATTATTTTACCAACCCTCATCAGCTAACTAAAGGCCATCTGAGGGAGGCAGCGGCCCAGATTTTCCCCTTTCTACTCCTTCATGGACCGACATTGTGGATATCATCACTTGAGTTTCTTTAAGAGCAGACTATAAAGTCTCCAATGAAAACTGTTTAACTGGAAGGTACAGAAAACACCAGATAAGGAAGGACCAGGGGACTGCACAGGGAAGAAAATCATGAAGGGTACAGGTTCACTAGCAAGTAAGTCAGTGCCAGAGAGCCGAGGCTCCATTAGAGCTGAGGCGACTAGAAGGAGAAGGCATGCAGCCATCATCCCAAGGCTGGGCTGGGTTACATGTATGCCATATGGTACCGTATCACCTGTGTCCCACAGAAATAAAGCTTCTTGGAAGAGTTTGAGGTTCCTCTTTATATACATGGAGCATGTTCACTGGTCAAAAAGAAAAGAAAAAGAAAAAACACAGCAACACTAAAATCCTCAGAGAGAAAGCCCTTTGTGTTTTTCATAAATGTCCCTAAACTTCGAAGGTAAAACCTGAAAGATTGGATAGACGCAAGTTAAGCGAATGTCAGCTATTAATTAACCACAGTGACTTTTAAGCTCTTGAATATTCTTGGTTCTGGAAACTTCCTTTGCTGTCAATTCAGCTTCTCTTCTGTGTTATTGCCTTTTAAAAAGTCCCTATTTGTTTATAAATTATAACTGTGCATCAGTTCAAGAATTAAATTTCTAGGCAACACACGAACAAAAGACCAAAACCCAGATCAACATCTGTTAAATTGCTCGGAACTGCTACTGATAAGACAGACTGTCCCGGGCTTTAGCTGGTCCCTCACCATTCCATGTGGCCCTATAGGTCACATCCTTTTCAATTTCCATTTTCTACAACAACGATCCCCAGACGTATTCTTAACCTCTTCTTAGCTCCCCTTCCTCTGTGCTTCTGATCTTGTAATTGCTGTTTCTGATCCATGTGTAATAGGGGACATCTATAACGCCAACATCTTTTCCCTTTCCACAGACTTTCAACGGAGACTGATCCATTGCTGAAGTCTGAGCACAGAGGCTAGCGTAATCTCCTTCCCTCCAGGCTGAGAGGAAGGTGCACATTCAAAATCTGGATGTCTTGAAGTTTGCTGGATGTTTTAAAGTTCACTTGCACCTGAGTTCAATTATGCCCACTCTGTTTTGCACTTAAAAAAAACCCAGGGCCATACATGGAGATAACCTAGAACCCCGGCACAGATGTAGCCCATGGGAGCTCGGTTTTCAAGTGGATTCCCTAGTAACGGGAACAGTATCTGTCTCTGACATGAACTCAGTGGCTGGCTCTTTCATCACCTCCCCCTGAGGGGGGAGCAGCCTTACCAGGCCACAGAGGAAGACATTGCAGCCAGTCCTGATAAGATCTGATAGACTAGGATCAGAGGGAAGGGGAGGAGGACCTTCCTTATCAGTGGACTGGGAGGGGGCATTGGAGGAGATGAGGGAGAGGGGACAAGGGAAGGGGCTATAGCTGGGATAAAAAGTGAATACATTGTAATAAATTTAAAAATAAATTTAAAAAATCTCAAAAAACACAAAAATAAAATAACAGTCAGAGAAAGAAAAAACATATTTATTTTTATGTGTATGGGTTTTTAACCTGCATGTATATCTGTGAGTCACATGTTAGGCTTTGCAAAGTCCAGAAGAGGGTGTCAGGGTGCTTGGAATAAACTGGGTCATCTGGAAGAACAGGTGCTCTTAAACACTATTTCTCTAGCCTTCTCTTTTGCATTTTTAATTTTCTGATATTCTTTTTCCAGAGCATCAAAATACGTTCATCTTTGTGCTGAAAGTATCACACGCATTATAACAGATGTTTATCTGTACACGCATACACACAAACCATTAAACCATTCTCAAATCAACCTTTCCGCCCCAGTCATGGCTAACACACTTGAAAATCTGTACCCTGTATAAATAACCTACTTACACATATTAAATTACCATAAAATTTAGTGTCTTACAGTGCATGGCTCACCTGAGTATACCTCAGAATTTATGGTGGGTGTCAGCCAAGGATCTTGTTAACTAGGCCTTGATTGAGGAGATTCAGTCACAGAACTTGGTAAAGGCCACTCTTTAGAGGCCCTTGGTTTTTCTCAGTGTGGCCAGTTCACACAGTCACCAAAGGATCCTCATGAAATGACAGCTTGGATGCACACACTGTAGAACCTAGGAAATTATGTGGAAAACTGTGGTATGTCCCAGGTTAGTTATTTTTCTGTCTCATTCTACTTTTTTATAGTGAATTATAAGTTCAGTCCATACTTAAAAGAGAAAACTAGGGCTGAGTCCCTTGAAGAGATTATATTAAAGCATATTTTTCCTCGCCCAGGTATTGCCTTGCCTACTCATTTCTCAGCATATCACTCTGTGCCCTCTTTCCCATAATTCCATTGAGGTAACTTCTGCTAAGGCCAATTATTGCTTCATAATTTGTAAGCTGACATATAGGAATCCCTATTACACAGCAACTGTCAGTTTTGTTCTTTTATTAGGCTTGTTTCTTTGCTTCAAAATGCTGTGTGTAGCAAAATTTTAGGTAGTTTTTTTTTGTTTGTTTGTTTTCTTGTAGTGTCTAAGATATATGCACAGATGGAAATAGCTATAGATAGACATAGAGACAAAAAATTCTCCTACCCAAGGTTCAATATCTCAATGCCTGGGACCCGTGAATGGGTTATCTTTCATGGAGGAAGAGGATTGGCAGACTTTACTAAGAACCAGGTTACCCGAGGAGAAGGAAGGTGATGTGGTCACAGGAGCCCTTAAAAACAGGCTGAGGTCAAGGGGCTCAGGGCAGTCTGATGCAAGAAGTTCAAGGCACGACATGTTTTACCCACACTGGTTCTGAAGGTAATGGAAAGGATGTGGAAGACACTTGCAGAAGATGAGAAATGCTATCAGTTGACAGTCAACAAGGAAAAGGTTCTGTCAGCACTACAAACACAAGCCACTGTGTTCTATCAACAACCTGAATGAGCAAAGGAAGAGGACTATAGGGCCCCTGGGAAACCCTGTATTCTTCAGCTTCCTAGCACCTTCCTTTTATTTTATGTATTTTGTTTGTTTTAGTTATGAAGTGCGATGTGGTGGTTTGTTTGAAAGATCAAAGCAAGAAATTAGCATAACCAATTCACATTTGTATGTTTTTCTGTGATAAGAACCTTTTAAATGCATTCTCTTAGAAAAAAAAATAAGCACATAGGGCATTATTAAGCATAGTAATCATACTAGTTTCTCCTGAGACTTTTTTCTGTGACCTGTAACATTACTTAGTTATCAAGTCAAGCCTCCTCCCACCCAGGAAAATTGGTAATCAGGATTTTAGCCTTGATTTATCCTGCATATAAGGAGAGTGTATTTTTTTTCTTTTTCTTGACCTATTTTACTTAGTATGGTACCACCCAGATTCATCTGTTTTGTTGCAAATATTCCTTCTTTATAACTACTCAAAAGTATTTCCCCACTGTGTGTGTGTGTGTGTGTGTGTGTAAGAGAGAGATTTTCTGCAGCCATTAATCCTTTGTTGAAATCTTTCTTCAATCCATTATCTTGACTACTGTAAATAATGCAAGAGTTATCTCTTGACATAGTGACTCATGCCTCTTAAATATATTCACAGTAATGAGATTTCTATATAATATGAAAATTATTTTTTAATTTATAAAGGAAACTGTTGTTTTCCACAATGGCTGTATAAATTTATGTTCCCATCAACAGTGTGCAAGAATTCCTTTTTCTCCACGTCAAACTTCCTATTTTTCATATCCTTGATAAAATCCAATCAAACAAGCCTGTATAATTTTAGCCTTCTTGGCTAGTATCCTCTATCTAGCTGTGGGACTATAAGATAACTCACTGCTGCTGTTTTTATCTTTGACTTTGCTTTTCACAGGAACAGAAAACTAGAGCCTGCTATGGTACTATGCCTTCAGTCCTAGCCCTGAGCAGGTGGCTGGGGGAGGAGCTGAAGATCACGGTCATCCTCGGCTACAACAGTGAACCTGAGGCAAACCCATATTACTTTGTCGTGCTTGTACTTTACAAGTATTTTCTTGAAATCTAGTAAATACCTCAAAAATATCAGTTTTTGCAAAAGTGTCTCACTATGTAGCCCAGACTGTCTTAGGATTTAAGGTTCTTTCTTCCCCTTCAGTGCTGGAGTTGCAAAGGCCATCACCACCAGTGTGTCCCATACTTTTGAGAGAGTCTCTTAGTGCTAGAAGCTTTGCTAATGCATATGAGGCTGGAGTTACTAGCTCTTCTATGTTTACGTATAAAAGAAAATCCTCTCAGTACACCAAAATCATAACACTGTTTTCTACTTTCAATACGTATTTAATTTTACTGGAGTGTTTCATGTTTTCTGGTAGAAATACGGCTTTTTTCCAGCAATTACTACCTTCAGGAGCCTTTTACTAACTAGTATGTTATTTCCGCATTAACTATCGACTTTCATTTCTGTCCTGTGCCTCTATTGTTTTGTTTTTCTAGCCTCTTTACCTTATCACCTTGTTTGTCTATTGGGAAATTGGCATTCTAGTCCCTTATTCACAAATTTTATAATGCCAGTTGTCGCTGTACTGATACAGACCCCCTACTCTGTGATCCAATTATCATTGCTGTGATTCTTCCTCTTCCTTTCGAGTTCTTAAATTGCTTTTCCTGTTCCTGTTGGTATTTTGATTGGGTTGTATTGAGTTTATAGATTAATCATGAGAGAAGTTGACACTTTTGCCGTAGTGAAATTTCCCATCCATGAACTTGGTTTATCTCTCAATTACCGACGTCCCTCTTTATGACTTTTGAAACTAAATTATAATTTTGTCTATCTGTGTAAGCTTTATGAATACTTTACAAGGTATCTTTAAAAAATAGTTTGTTTTCCTAGTGTGAGTTCCCAGCTCCTAGATATTTTTCATGAGGATTTTATCTCCAGCCTTGATCCTAATCCATGTTCTTAACTCTAACAACTTATTTTGTGCATCTTCCACTGACCATTATAAGATTCAGAGTATGTATAAATAATGAATGTGTTGTTTACAATATTTATATCTAAAGTTTTCCTCTTTCGTATTCAAGAACGCCTTTTCAGACTCTTATGCAGTATTAAAATGAGCATACATAGTGTCTTAATTTTGTGGCAGAATTCACATCAATGTTATGACATATCATCTATTACCTTCAAGAATACTATTTGTTCTATCAGGTTTTAACAGGTTTCTTATTATTATTAGTTTGCAAATATTTATTTTTAATGAATAAAATGATGTTTTATTAAATAATTGTCTATTTATAGTGAAAATTATTATTCTTTTAAAAACATTTGATGGATAATTAGATTGATAAATTTTTTAATGAAAAAAACTTTCAAGTTCTTAAAATAAACCCATTTTCATAATGGCATTTTGATATATGTGTATAAAAGTCTCTGTGATTATTTGGATTCAATGTACTGAAGACTGTAAGGTGTATTTTTCAGAAGTTTTGTTTCCTTGTATTATCATCATTAAATTTGCATATCAAGTTCACGTCTGACTGCAAGGAAAAAACAAAAGAAAAAGAAAAGAAAGGAAAAAATATAGGAAGGAAGGTAAGAAAGGAGAGAGGAAAAGAGGTGGGGAGATATGGATTTGATGCATGATGTTTAAATACTCATTACTGGGAGGCATTTGAAGGTCTAATGTCTTTATTTTCCCATCTGTCACCTGCCCAGGTGTGCTCATGGCCTTCCTTGTTTGGCTATCAGTTTTCTGTCTGTGTGATGGAGGTGTCTGTTCTCTTTTCACTTGCCTTGTGATGCCTGTGTCAGACAAGTTGCAAACTGGCATGTCTTCTTGGGTAGTTCCTTTTTTATTACTACAAAATACTCTCTTTTCTCTGCTATCGTAACTTTTGTGTTGTGGTTACTATTTGAGTAAACTGTTCTCCTCTTTTGTGTTCAGTCTGTAGCTATCTTTAGATCTAAGGTGGGTGTCCTTATGCACAGCATATAAGTATTTTCTGTTTTTATTTTTAATTTGTTTTTTTAAACCTACCTTGCCAATATTTCCCTTGGATGGAGAGTTTTACTAATTTACGTTGAGAGAAACTACTACATAAAAACGATTTACAACCGACATTATGTTGTTTTCTGTATGTCCTGTCTTTTGTTGTTCATTTTTTCCCTTATTGGTTTTCTTTATGTTTAATTGATTTTTTCTGTAGTTATACATTTTATTCCTTTTTAAATGTTTATGTATATGGCATATAGAGTCTATATTATTACTATAGAAATTATATTTAGAAGGAAGAAATCTAGATAAAGAACACATGAATCCTGAAAGAAAATAAAAACTTGTTTTCCTAGTTTTAATTCTGTCATTGATTTTTTTTTCACTGTTAGCAGTTTTTCAAAAACATTTTTATTATCTCACAGTTTCTCTCAAATCTTGGCATCAATAAATTCTCTGGTCACCATCTCAGGCCGGGAAATTGAGTTGTCATTTAGGCTACATCCTCTCCTAAAACTTCAGGCCCCCGCTTATTTCAGGCTGTCAGTTTAGGAATGAATTAATTTTGACCAAAGAGTGAACATTAGGGGACCCTCTTTTTCTGACCACTACTTAGAGTTTTGAGCTCTGAGAGGCCACACTCACATCCTAGTGGGAATGACCATTTCTCAACATCACAATTTACTCCCTCAAAGTTAGTAGGGAAATCTCTTTCCTTTTAGATAGGGCTATGATAAGGGAGTACATGATTAGGTCAGGCATCGGCCCTGGATAATCTCTTATATTAATTCAAGAGTCAAGTCTTTAAGACCATAATTATGTTGCCAAAATCACTCCTAATTACTGTGCAATGTAATCTAATTATAAGAGTAACAGCACATCATATCCCCAAACCCCAACCATAAACAAGGGTTCAGAGCTATAGAGAGTGTTGTGCCTGTGTTGGTTCTTAGATTCTTCCAAGTATAGACTTTTTAAGACACTTGATAATGTTTTTATATGAAGACGATGATGGAATAAATCAAATAAATGAGATTGGGAAGGACAGTGCAAAAAAAAATACAGCAAAATGGAAAACAAGAGAGGGAAAGCACAGTTCAAAATAACGGGCACACAGAGGGCAACACTGCGACTTTCTGAGTACGTGTAAGAATGACAACCGAGTTTGCAATGTGCAGATACGTCCTTGTTTGATGGCTGATTCATAATGGAAATGGAAGCAGGCCCGTATGCGTGAGTGCTAAGTGCTCCACCACCGAGCTACAATGAAGACGAAGACGAAGAAGAAGAAATATCAACTTTGACTTTAGAAAGAATGGTTGGTCAATTTCTACTTTTAATTCCACTTTAGTGGAAAGAGCACATTAAGCTAAAAAACAAACAAAAAAACAATAAGAACATGGAAATATTTTTAGATCCCAAATCTACTCTGAAATTTCAACTCCAACTTGAGCTAGAGAGTTTGTAAAAGCTTTATTGTTCTTTCATTTCAAATGTTTTCTTTATTGCCACAGTTAAATACTGTTAAAGCCAGCAAGGAAAATTTTTCACAATATGAGAAAGCACTTGAAGTTTTTAGTGAGAATTCAGTTTCTAATATGAGGCGCCCAGCAGGACTCCATGTTCTACAGGATGGCCACCTGTAATATGCTATAAGAGCGGTAACCCCTGAGGAGGGGAGGGAGCCAAAGGACACCCTGTACGGGCACCCCCTCCAGTTGCCTGAGTCTGAGCAAGGGCGTCCACTCCCACTTGCACACCCTGTACTAAGCTGTCACTCACGCCGCAGCAGGGACACCGAGATCTCTTGGAAGAACGTGGAAGACAGCTCCTCTCCAGCAGCATGTGGCTCTCAAAAAGATACCATAACATCCCCACAGGTCATTCTTGTGATATGCTCACTGTTTCTGGATCCATCTTACAATGATAAATTAAGACATTTGCGCAGTGAACTTGGACATTGGTGTGAATTCAAGCATTTCTGCTCTCATGTAGTTTTTCAATTACTTTCTGGCCTGGACCTTGAATAATAATCTCAAAATTTCTTCATAACCAATTTAGTAACAGTAGCCACAGAGAGTAAGCTCCTCCACTTCCTGGAAAAGCCAACGCCTGTTCGTATGGAAAGTGTTCTTGGGCACGAAGCTACACTCCGAAAGGACAGGTGTAGGGAAGTGAGCGTCTTTATTGTAAACTAACCTTGAAACATGATAACATTCAACATAAGCCACAGCTTGATAGTAAACAATCAGCCACTGTCATTTAATTCCATGACCATGATGTTCTTTGCCTGGCTAATTTTTGTTGTTGTTGTTGTTTTGATTTGCATTTGGAAGCCCACTATGAATTTTTACAGAATCAGGGAAGAAAATAGCACTCAAACAAGATGTGTCTTAAGATTTTTTCTTCAAATTCAATTTGTAATTCTGTATAAATTGTGTGGATCCCCTTTGAACATTCTGCTATTGTGTGTACTTAATACAAATTGACTTCTATGCCCAATGTAACACAATGCATAGAAATTGGTTCTTTCATTAAAAAATCCTCTGTGCAGATTTTCATTTCAAAAGTATATTTATTTCATTCATCAAGGATGTTTCTAGTTCCTATTTTATTCCTAGAATTTTGTTTGGCTTGGAAACATAAAATTGAATAATATAAACAAAATTTGTGCCTTCAAAGAACATTTAACAGTTCTTTTGAAACATTCACTAACCATCATATATCTGTCAATTCTAATCATGATTTTCTAGCAGCATTTGGTGAATAACCATTAGTTGATTCTACTCATCAGGCAATTACTAGCATCAAATACATGCCGACAGCCATGTTGAAATTACATAAATATATGAAAAAAGTTGTCCAGCATTCTGGAAGTCAGTGCAGTAGGATTGTGAGCTCAAAGCCCGCCTGAGCTATGTGAGATTCTGAACACAAACTTTAAAGACTGGAGAGGAAGCTTGGTGATACAATGTTTGCTTGACATGACCCAAATATAACAGCTATAAAACTATTCACATAGAATAATAGACCAAGTGGTCCTTTTTTTTTTTCTTTCAAGGCTGGGTTTCTCTGTGTAGCCTTGGCTGTTCTGAAACTCACTCTGTAGACCAAACCAGCCTTGAACTCACAGAGGTCCACCTGCCTCTCCCTCCCTGAGTTCTGGGACTAAAGGTGTGAAATAACATTGCTGGCAGTGCAAGGGCTCTTAAACTTCCCACTCATCAACCTTTCCACAAAGACATGTTCATACACCCAAGATGTTAAGTAGAATGATAGGTATTGCAATGTCTTCTTCTGTGGCCTGGTAATGCTGCTTTCCCCTCAGGGGGAGGTAATTAAAGAGCAGGCCAATCAGTTCATGTCAGAGACAGTCCCTGTTCCTATTACAATGCAGCCACTCCTGATGAGACCTGATAGACTAGGATCAGAAGGAAGGAAAAGAAGTCCTCCCCTATCAGTGGACTTGGGGAGGGGCATGCATGCAGAGGGTGGAGGAAGGGAGGGATTGGGATGGGAGGAGGGAGGGAACCACAGGGGGAATACAAAGTGAATAAAGTGTAATTAATAAAGAATTAAAAAAATAAAAGATAAGGGAAAAAGATAGGTATGCAATTAAACTTGCTGACAATAAACAATAACAAAATATGTAATAAGGCACTTCTGTGGCATTCTTAACTTTTTAGTATTATTACAGAAGAAACAAATCTGCCCACTATTGACCTGGAAGTGCTTGCTTGTTTTACATGGTGGAGTATTTGATACTCTAGGGCACAGAGCATCTTCAGTGTTTTGAAGAATGAATATTATTTTGATCTTTAATAATAAATGCCGGGAACACTTTTTGTGTGAACGTATACTGAAGAAGTTTTGTTTAGGACTATTTGAAAAGTTGAAACATTTTCCTGATACCAAGATAGAATGCCTTTTCTGTTTTTTATTTTGTTTTGTTTTAAATGAAACTCAAGTTACAACCCATTTATATTTGGAAATCATGTATTCCACACAATACAATTCAAAGTAGAAGTTGGTGTGTACAGTAAAACACAGTGGTTCAGGGGCTCTGGCCGGTGCTCACTGGTGTTGCCTGCTGTGGTGGAGTGCACAGGACAAAACGTTCATGGTGCATATCCAGCATGAAGTCCTCGGTGACCTTCTGCACTGGAGCATGGTGAGCACGACCAGGCACTCGTCAGATGCATTACACACTTGATTTTGAATTAGTTTTGGGTCACTGTACACTCAGAACTTCTCACTATTGCCACATTCTTATCGTCTTTATATTCAGTTCTTTGACCTCATTGAGGGTCATGATCTACATTTCAAGAAACTGTATAATTGATAGGAAAAAATAATAAAATTCAGCCAGTACTTATGGCAAAATCAATCAAAGAACACTTAACAAGATAGGTATACAGAATAACTTTTTCAATAAAGATTTTAATTTTATAATGAAGAACAAAATATTCTTAATGATCATATTAATGAGAGTTATCCGAAGCACAGAGCCAACGGGATGTACACACACACAGAAACACACACACATATATGAACACAACCACTTGAACACATAAACAAACACACATGCACAAACATACACACACTCATTTACACACCTTCAAAATATTACAAATTAGCACAAAAGAAAACCCCTGAATGCAACTGAATCAATGTGATAAATTCAGAAACTGCAATATATAAACGGGAAAGGTGTTAAAAATAAAGAGGATATGTATCTTCACCTCCTCTATCTACCGGTCACGCTTTCCTTTGCCAATAGATCGCCTGTCTCTTGGTCGCCTATGCTCTCTCTATAACTTCAACTATGGTGAATGCAGACAAAATTGCACAAGGAGACAGTCTCAGAACAGTGCCTTTGGGAAGACCTCAGTGACAGGTCACCGTGTGGGCTTGTGTGAGGCACCCAGCGCACTGGAACCTCCCACCCACTGTCAGCATCTCCTAGTGAGTGAGACAATTCACCATCCACAAACAGCAGCTTTGTAAGTTATGTGATTTCAAAACCCTAAGTGCATATGTAGGAATAGTAACGCTGCAAGAGTAATGTTTCTAAATCTCCAGTGTTTGGCTCTTCTCGGGCCTTCTAAGTCACTGCTCTCATCTACTGAGCCACAGTGCGGCAAGAAGTGTGAGTAGAGAAAAAGTGCCCGTGTTTGAAATCCCTCAGGGGAAGTAAAAGCCACCCAGAGACCAAGGCCACCAGGGGCCTCAGACAGCTGCTTTCCTGCTGGCAAGCCTCCCGTCATCCTGTGTTCTTCTTCAGGTCTCTCATCCTTTCCTAGGCTGATTTTCTGCTTTGGAAATTCTGTTCCAACACTGAAATTTCATTTTTCTTTTTTTTTTTTTCTTTAGTGTTCTAAGGTTTCAGAGCAGTCCTATATGTTAATTGGGTCGTGGGGCAGTTAATAGAAATATTATGATACATAAAATTTAATTATCTAGTTTTCGAATGTCTATAGAAAAGAAAATGTGTATGTTATGAAAGAGATTCAGGGGAAAGGCAGGAGAAAAATCTAAGTATGAAGATTGAAGGAAATAGCACCCTCGCCACCCAGTGGAAATGTCTTGAAACTGCATTATTCAAAGAAAATATTTGGGCGGAGTGCAGGGAATCTGACAAAAGAAGTGGGAAACAGTAAGATCTGGAGAGGACAGGAACTCCACAAGGAGAGCAACAGAACCGAAAAATCTGAGCACAGGGGTCTTTCCTAAGACTCATACTCCAAACAAGGACCATGCATGGAAATAACCTACGACCCCTGCACAGATGTAGCCCATGGCAGTTCAGTATCCAAGTGGGTTCCATAGTAATAGGAACAGGGACTGTCTCTGACATGAACTGATTGGTCTGCTCTTTAATCACCTCCCCCTGAGGGGGGAGCGGCCTTACCAGGCCACAGAAGATGACAATGCAGCCATTCCTGATGAGATCTAATTGACTAGGATCAGAGGGAAGGAGGAGAAGACCTCCCCTATCAGTGGACTTGGGGAGGGGCATGCGTGCAGAGGGTGGAGGAAGGGAAGTATTGGAACAGGAGAAGTTAGGGAATCAAAGGGGGAATACAAAGTGAATAAAGTGTAATTAATAAAGAATTTAAAAATATTATAAAAAAAGGAAACATTGAACGCATCGCCATCCTGTATCAACGGTGCTGGGTACCAGGGAAAGTCACACTGAGCAGTGTCAGGGCAAGGACAGGCCCATGTGGTTGACAGGAACAAATCCAGTCAGTCCACCCCGTGTCATGCTGGAGCCTGCCATCTGCCCCATGCCAACAGGGATATGAGGACATCTGAGTCACATCTCAGGATTATCATACCTAAACCCTTTGAATTCATCTAACTTAACTCAAAAATCTTTCTGGTCCCTAACTTTTTAAGAGAGCTTTGTAGCCCAGGCTGACCTCATGATCGTCTAAGTCTTTCTAATTCTCATGATAGAGTCATGTGTATTACCATACTTACGTAGACTTTTTGGAATGTTTATTGTACATAGAGGAAAGCACACATGCATGATGTCATAGCTCAGTTTCTCTACAAAAAGGAATGGATCCCATAACCAGCAGAAGATTGAAACAACCCCCAG
Organism: Psammomys obesus; assembly: GCF_907164565.1. Lineage (NCBI taxonomy): Eukaryota > Metazoa > Chordata > Mammalia > Rodentia > Muridae > Psammomys > Psammomys obesus. Next base: position 11,481,619 of record NW_026586816.1, read on the forward strand.
CGAACTAGAGTTCTCCCTTAGCTACTCTTCTAGTCAGTGCCATCTTATACTTTACAGTGACTTCCAAAAGCACTGATGAATGCTTCTTTGGATAGTATTCTAAGTGCAGTTCTACCATTTTCTTCTACATCTGATTTACCATCCTGAGTAGCTTGTCTGTGCAATGTGCTCTTCTTACATAGTCCTGTAGATAATAAATTGTCATCAATTATAGTAACCCAATATATGTATAGACCACATTAATTTCCATCTTCAGTTCATCTTCACATGTGTTGTTTGTGCTTTTTGGTCAATGTACATTGCCTGTTATGAACATTCTAGTGTGTACTTTTTGGTGTACATATGGTTTGTATTTATGGAGGACAATTGTTACTGAGACAATTGTATGTGTATTTTAAGCTTTAGTGAATTCTAGCAAAAAGTTTTCCAAAGTGGTTACACCAATTTATCTTTCCAGTACTCTGATATTTTTGTAAATTATTTTTTAATTATTTTATTTTTGAGACTGTAGTTACATCATTCTCCCTTTCCTTTCCTCTCTATAAGCCCTCCAATATACCACTCTCTGCTCATTTGCAAGCTCATGACCTCATTTTTATTAATTATTGTTACATGCATATATTCATATATATCCATATATATATTCCTAAATATAACCTGCTCAGTCTATATAATGTTACTTGTGTGCATGTTTTCAGGGTTGACTATGTGGTATTTCATAACCAATTGGTATGGTCCTTCTGAGAAAAGCATCTCCCACTCTCAGCATTCCTTAATTGCCTGTAGTTCTTTGAATAGGGTTGAGGCCTCCTGAATTTTTTCATATACACTTTGGATGTCTATTAAAATTATTTATAAGCAATTATATATGTATAGGAAGTGCACTAAGAAATATTGAGCATGCAACTCTCCCTAATCCAGGACAAAGTGTATATAAAGAGCCAGAGTAGAATCGAAGCTACCTGGAAGCTTTGGCTAATGACAGACAAGTCTATAACTAAAGCTTGGGCTTTCTCTTGACACACAGTTGTGAATTGCTCTCTTTGACATTGGCTTACAGATTCCGAAGTCCCTTTGCTTTTGTGAAAGTATCTAGTTAATATGATCTCTCAGTAAGATTTGAGAACATGTGATTAAATACTCCAGTAAAACTGAAAGGAGAGGGTGTTTAGCTTACAGTTCTAGGTTACAGCCTGCAGGAGTAGTAAGCCAAGGTCTCAGGAGCTTGCAACTGGTCACACCACATCTATGCAATCGTAAGAAAGTAAATAAGCACTTCCATATTGAATGTAAATATGATATTACTCAGCTCGCTTTTTCTACGCTTATACGCTGCAAGGTCCCCTGCCAAGGGGAAAGCACCACCCACAACTAGTGAGCTTTCCAATTAAATTAAAATAATCAAGGTAGAGTCTTTCAGAGGTCTTCTATGGTAGGCTCTTGTCCTGTTTCTTGTTTGTTTTCCTACTTCCAATGTTCATCCCATTTGTCTAAATTAGGATTGGTCATCTTACCCCGAAACCTCCTCTTGTTTAGCTTCTTTAGGTGTACAGATTTTAGTATGTTTATCCTGTCTTAAAGGTCTAGTATCCACTTATAAGTGAGTATATACCGCGTGTGTCTTTCTGCTTCTGAGACACCTCACTCAGGATGATCTTTTCTAGATCCATCCATTTGCCTAAAAATTTCATGATTTCCTTGTTTTTAATTGCCGAGTAGTATTCCATTGTGTAAATGCACCACAGTTTCTGTATCCATTACTCTGTTGAGTTACATCTGGGTTGTTTCCAGGTTCTGGCTATTAAGAATAAAGCTGCTTAACTTCTTGAGTTCTTTATATATACTGGATACTAGTCCTCTGTCAGATTTAGGGTTGGTGAAGATCCTTTCCCAATCTGTAGGTAGTTGTTTTGTTCTGATGACAGTGTCCTTTGCTTTACAGAAGCTTTTCAGTTTCTTGAGGTCCCATTTATTGATTGTTGCTCTTAGAGACTGTGCTGTTGATGTTCTGTTCAGGAAGTTGTCTCCTGTGCCAATGAGTTAAGGCTCTTCCCCACTTTTTCTTCTAAGCGGTTTAGTGTGTCTGGTTTTATATTGAGGTCTTTGATCCACTTGGACTTTAGTTTTGTGCAGGGTGATAAGTATGGATCTATTTGCATTTTTTCTACATGTAGACATCCAGTTAGACCAGCAACATTTGTTGAAGATGCTGTCTTTTTTCCATTGAATGGTTTTGGCATCTTTGTCAAAAATCAGGTGTTCATAAGTGTGTAGATGCCCCTCAGTGGAGGAATAGATAGAGAAATTGTGGTACATCTACATAATGGAATATTACTCAGCAATAAAAAACAAGGAAATCATGAAGTTTGCAGGTAAATGGTAGAAGCTGGAAAAAATCATCCTGAGTAAGCTATTCCAGAAGCAGAAAGACACACACGGTATATACTCACTTATATAGACATATAATATAGGAAAAACCTACTAAAATCTGTACACCTAAAGAAACTAATCAAGAGGGAGGACTTTTGCTAAAATGCTCAATCCCTATGCAGAAAGGAAAAGAGGATGGACATCAGAAGAAGGAGAAAAGAGGGATCAAGTCAGGAGCCTGTCACAGAGGATCTCTGAAAGGCTCTGCCCTGCAGACTATCAGTGCAGATGCTGAGACTAATGGGCAACCTTTGGGCAGAGTGCAGGGTATCTTATGAAAGAAGTGGGAAACAGTAAGATCTGGAGAGGACAGGAACTCCACAAGGAGAGCAACAGAACTAAAAAAATCTGAGCACAGGGGTCTTTCCTGAGACTCATACTCCAACCAAGGACCATGCATGGAGATAACCTAAGACTCCTGCACAGATGTAGCCCATGGCAGTTCAGTATCCAAGTGGGTTCCATAGTAATAGGAACAGGGACTGTCTCTGACATGAACTGATTGGCCTGCTCTTTAATCACCTCCCCCTGAGGGGTGAGCGGCCTTACCAGGCCACAGAAGAAGACAATGCAGCCAGTCCTGATGAGATCTAATAGATTAGAATCAGAGGGAAGGAGGAGAAGACCTCCCCATCAGTGGACTTGGGGAGGGGCATGCGTGCAGAGGGTGGAGGAAGGGAGGGATTGGGATGGGAGGAGGGAGGGAACCACAAGGGCGATACAAAGTGAATAAAGTGTAATTAATAAAGAATTTTATAAAAACAATAAAGTTGCTACAAACATGGTTGAACAATGTCCTTGTTGTGTACTTGAGCATGTTTTGGATATATGCCTGGGAGTGGAATAGCTGAATCTTGAAGAAGCACTATTCCTAATTGTCTAAGAAGGTGCCAGACTGATTTCCAAAGTGGTTGTACAAGTTTGCATTCCCACCAGCAATGGAAGAGCGCTCCTCTTTCTCCACAACCTCTCCAGCATGTGTTGTCACTTGCGTTTTTGTTCTTAGCCATTATTATGGGTTGAGATCTCGGGGTCATTTTGATTTGCATCTCCCTGATGGCTAAGGATGTTGAAAAGTCCTAGTAGTGTATCAGAGCAGATGCTGAGACTCATAATAAAACCTTGGGCAGAGTGCAGGGAATCATATGAAAGAAGGGGGAGTTAGTAAGACCTGGAGAGGACAGGAGGACCAAAAGGACCAAATATATCTGGGCACAGGGGTCTTTACTGAGACTGATTCTCCAACCAAGGACCATGAATGGATATAACCTAGATCCCCTGCTCAGATGTATCCCATGACAGCTCAGCATCCAAGTGGGTTCCCTAGTAAGGTGAACAGGGACTGTCTCTGACATAAACTCAATTGCTTGCTCTTTGACCTCCCTCTGCTCACCCCCCACCCCCAAGGGAGGAACAGCCTTGCTAGGCCACAGAGGAGGACATTGCAGCTAGTCCTGAAGAGACCTGATGAGCTAGGGTCAGATGGAAGGGGAGGTCCTCCTCCCCTATCAGTAGACTTAGTAAGGGTCAGGGAGGAGATGAGGGAGGGAGGGTGGGATTGGGAGGAAATGAGGAAGGGGGCTACAGCTAGGATACAAGGTAAATAACCTGTAATTAATATAAAAAATGAAAATTATAATAAATAAATAATAAATAAATAAATAAGTAAATAAATAAATAAAGGTAAAAAAAAAGGAACAGAATCAAGGAATCATTAGAGTTACTAGGTTTCCACTAATTTGTGTGTGTGTGTGTGTGTGTGTGTGTGTGTGTGTGTGTAAATTTGGGGACATAAAAGGTCTGGCTATTACTGTTATTTACCATGAAACAATACCCACTAAAGATAAAAGAGGAAAGAAAAAAAAAATAATCAAGATAACTCCCCACAGACATGCCAGAAGCCCATCGCTCTGATACTCTAACTTTTGTCAAACTAATATTTTTAGCAATGTGTATCACGTTCATGATTTATCAATAGCCATATCATCATCCCATCTAGGGATCTTGGGGATTTTTTTAATGGGATGTGATACATAAAGAGACAATCATTCAAGGGAATCAAGGTGAGAAGCTGCAGAGCTTAGATTAACACTCAAACCTTCCCTCTTCAGTTCAGATCCCCAAGGTGATAACGAGCTTGATAAGAGTGCTGTCTTCATTGTTTCTTTAGTTTAGTTTACTTAGCTTATTAGTTCATTTTCTAATAAGAGCTACAATAGTGACTTCCAAAGAGTGATTTCACCACAACACTTCTGGTGCACATCCCACTCTCCTCGCTTCCTGAGAAGTCAGTACGAACATAGCCAGTTCTATCTCCATGGCTGATACTTGCCTGGGCCCCTACTTGCATCTGTCAGCAATGTGAAGAGCTCTCTTGAACTACTTACCTTCATATGTAGAATATTTGTATATAACAGGGAATCTATCTTTCATTCCTTGGCCTCAAACACTCCAAGATTAAAAAAAAAAAAAAAAAAGAAAGAAAGAAAAGAAAAGCCTTTGCTTATTAGAATAAAGGTCATGCCTTCCTTGATTATAGCAATTCTCAAAGCATGAGAGTTTCCTAATGGTTAAATCCATATTAAGTTTAATTATAGATAGATGAGCATGTAACATTCAATCCATGCCCCAGTGATTTATGGAATACAAGCATACTAGAATATTGCAGTTTAAATCCAAAGAAGGCAAAGAGGCCTGGTTAATCACAAGGACAACCTAAGTGCAAAAGCCATTGCTAAGCATTAGTCAGGCAGTTAAGATTAGCATGGGATACCACAGCCATCTATCTGTTACTCATCAGCAAACACAGAAAAATGAGAGTTAGATTATAGCTCTTCCGAGTATTTTTAAAAATGAATAAATGAAAAAGCAGGGAGGCTGAACCAGGAATCAGGGTCTTGCAACCAGCTAAATTTTTGAGTTGTTGGACAGGGTCCTTTCGAATTTAATCCCCTGTGCCAACAGGCATCACAGGAACTAAACAGATAGGACACTAATTCAGTAACTTTAAACTTCAGCATGCATCAAAATCATAAGCAGCTTGTTTGTTATAAGACAGATGACTGTGTCCTTGCCTAGAACATCTGATGGGCTGGGCTAGACACCCTGAGGATTTGCACATCTTAGAAAGTCCCAGTTGAGGAAGCAGATGCTGACAGCCCATAGGCTGTCACTGAGAACTACTGCACAAGCAGGGCAGATTTATTCTAAACTGAATCTCAGATCCTACTCAGCAAGAAGCCTCGGCTATCCCTCTGGCTAGAAGCACACAGCTTAATTTTCAGGCTTGGTAAGAGGGTGTTAGAATGTCAAGGAATTAGCTCAAAAGCAAGGCTGCCTTGAGAAAAATTGAATTTGCAAATATCACAAAGAAATGCAGGCAGGAAATCTGACTCAGTGTCAGGAATTCAAGGTTTGGAAAAGCATCACATTTGGGGACCTCAAGTCCTGCTCTTCCAAGAATGTTTCTTCCAAGAACTGAGCGAAAGGTTTTGCCATTGTAGGTAAATGCTATGCAGTTATGGGTGCAGGAAGAGGATTAAAATGGCCTCCTGTGTTCTCTTTGGAAGAGTGTGTATTCATGGGATCACTTCTCTTAGTGGCTTTGGGTATGGTTTAGATAGACCACCACTCTAGAAATGCATGGCTACATTCTTCTCTTCCTCATTTTCACTCATCTGCTTGGTGCTGAGAATAAGAGAAGAGGCTCTTTTATCACAAACAGGACAAACTTGGTTTTCTTCAGGTGCAGTGAAAGACAACATGCCTGCCTTATGCAACCTTTAAGAATGTGCTATTGCACAGCTTCAGGCATGCAATGCAGTGAGAGATCACAGAGCCCATCACGTTGCCCTCTTATCATTTCTGGTCCAAACCTTACCAGAGCTAGGATGTTTGCCATGTGTGCCACATATCACTTTATGGGACTGATGGGCTCTGAGCAGTGGTAACGTACATGGGTGAAGGAATGTATTTTATTTTAGAAATTAAAGAAAACTTATAAGTGTATACTATGTATGTATTTCTACTTCTGTTACCTCACCCAGGATGATCTTCTCTAGAACCATCCATTTGCCTGAAAATTTCATGATTTCCTTGTTTTTCATTGCTGAGTAATATTCCATTGTGTAAATATACCACAATTTCTGTATCCATTCCACAGCTGAGAGACATCTGGGTTGTTTTTAGATTCTGGCTATTATGAATAAAGCTGCTACAAACATGGTGAAGCAAATTCCTTGTATACTTGAGCAAATGTATACTTGAGCATATTTTGGATATATGCCTAGTAGAGGTTTAGCTGGATCTTGAGGAAGCACTATTCCTAATTTTCTGAGAAAGAGCCAAAAACCTGGGCCCAGGAGACCTGCAGAGACTGATGCTCCAATCAAGGGCCATGCATGGAGAAGACCTAATACCCCTGCTCAGATATGGCCCATTGGCAGCTCAGTCTCCTGATGGGTACCCTAGGAAGGGGAGCAGGGGCTGATTCTGACTGTAACTAAATGGCCGACTCTTTGATCACTTACTCCAGCCTTGCCAGGGGGAAGATGATGCAGCCAGCTCTGCTGAGACCTGATAGGCTAAGGTCAGAAGGGAAGGAGGACCTCCCCTATCAATGGAGTAGGGGAAAGGCATAATGGGTAAAGGAGGAGGGAGGGGTACTCAGAGGAGATGAGGGGGGCTACAACTGTGATACAAAATGAATAAATTGTAAACAATCACTCAGTTATTCAATCAATAAGTGTGGTACAGAGCTTAAAAAAGGAATCAAAAACATAGAGAAGAAATGAGAAGGAATCAAAGAAGGGAGAGGTAGAGATAGATGAGAGAGAGGGAAGGAGGAAAAAAGGAGAGAGAGTGAGACACACACGAGAGAGAGAATTACTACGGAATTGCCTAAAACAATAAATGTTCATTGGTGGAAAGTGTGGTGGATTGCAAAAGATGGTGAGATCTGTAATGGCGCTGTGCCAACGTTGACTGCTGGCATTTTTGTACGTGAACTACGATTGTCTCAGATTTATACTGGGCACAAAGTATGTCACAACTTTGAACTGTCTTTGTCACTTTACCTCAAAATAGTGTTTCTTTTTTTTTTCTTCATTGTTAAAAATATTTATTCTGATAGTCTATCATAAGTACAGGCTCTGCTCTGTTACAGATGTGTTGAAATGACAGCTCCCTTCTTATCCAGCCAGGGTACACACCTTCCGTGTTGGATTCTTCCAAATCCAGATGACCAAACAGTCCTTTATCCCCAAAGTAGGCTTAAAACTGATGGTTCAGGCATTCCAGGATCTGCACACCTCGTAAAGCCAAGATAAATCACGAGAGGAATAAAGCCCCAGCGGATGGCAAACTGGCCGCCCTTGAAGAACTGCTGCAGCCTCTGTTTGGCTTCTTTGCTCAGCTTCACCATGGTGCCGACCGACCAGCGGAATGGAGACTACCCAAAATAGTGTTTCTTAAGTAATGAACTAATTTGTTTTCAGTTTAAATAGCTGTGTATTTGGACAAATATTTATTGTGTAAAGATAAATTTATTGGTTTTTTCCCCCAGGAACAGCTTAATGTCATCTGGAAATAAGCTTTGGCCAAGAAATCCGATTTCTTCATCCCTCTGCATCTGGAAAGACGGCTCAAAAGCCTTCCTTGTCATGTGACATGGGCAGCCCATGGAAGGGGATGAGTGATAATGCACAGAACTTCCAGAATGTCTCCTACAGTCCCTTCTGCCCTCTCTTCTCTGTGAAAGCCGAACACACCCAAAATCTGTTAACCCTCAAACAGTCTCTGGAAGCAGAAACCGCTGGAATGCTGATGTGGTGCCACAGTGAATAATCTTACATCATCAGACTGTGTTGTATGAAAAGCATTGCTGAAGCCACTCCATGAAATCTGCTTCTAGCCATGTGCAGAGACGTAGGTGACAGGTAAATGCTGCGACTTGGGGCCCCTTCTCCAAGAGTCCAGAGTCCAGACTACCCTGCTTCTAAGCATCAAGGTGACACTCTCGAGCAGTGGTTCTCAACCTTCCCAATGCAGTGACCCTTTAATACAGTCCCTCATGTTGTGGTGATGCCAACCATAAAATTATGTTGTTGCTACCTCATAACTTTAATAATACTGTTATGAATCATAATGTAAATGTCTGATATGCAGGGTATGTAATATGTGACCCCAAAGGGGTCAACACCCACAGGCTAATTCTTTAGGAGAATTAATTCAGGAGGAGACAAGGCTGAACACGCACACGAAGCTGTCTCCTATAAGTTCTTAATTTTGACTTGGAAAGGATAAGCAATTTTTTGGCTGGTGGAGTTGTTAAAAATTAAATAAAGCTAATTAGGCAATATTGTTTTGAACTAAGCAACATTTCGTTCTGAGAGAAATCCCCAAAGGTTGTATGTTTTCAGATTTAAACTTTTGTTGTGGATGTCTTGATATGACACTCATTAGGACCTATATATAGTGATGGGTGTTTATGGTTTACATGCACAACTTATGCAGAAACCTTAAGCATAGGGACAGCAGAAAACGATGGCTGCAGCACGACAGTTTAACACAGCACCATTCATTTTTAAAATTCTTAATTAATTACACTTCATTCACTTTGTATCCCCCTCTTTGGTTCCCTCCCTTCTCCTGTTCCAATACTTCCCTTCCTCCACCCTCTGCACGCATGCCCCTCCCCAAGTCCACTGATGGGGAGGTCTTCTCCTCCTTCCCTCTGATTCTAATCTATTAGATCTCATCAGGACTGGCTGCGTTGTCTTCTTCTGTGGCCTGGTAAGGCCGCTCACCCCTCAGGGGGAGGTGATTAAAGAGCAGGCCAATCAGTTCATGTCAGAGACAGTCCCTGTTCCTATTACTATGGAACCCACTTGGATACTGAACTGCCATGGGCTACATCTGTGCAGGAGTCTTAGGTTATCTCCATGCATGGTCCTTGGTTAGAGTATGAATCTCAGGAAAGACCCCTGTGCTCAGATTTTTCGGTTCTGTTGCTCTCCTTGTGGGGTTCCTGTCCTCTCCAGATCTTACTGTTTCCCACTTCTTTCATAAGATTCCCTGCATTCTGCCCAAATGTTGGCCATAAGTCTCAGCATCTGCATTGATAGTCTGTAGGGCAGAGCCTTTCAGAGGTCCTCTGCGTCAGGCTCCTGACTTGTTCCCTCTTTTCTCCTTCTTCTGATGTCCATCCTCTTTGCCTTTCTGGATAGGAATTGAGCATTTTAGCCAGAGTCCTCCCTCTTGATTAGTTTCGTTATGTGTGCAGATGTTAGTAGGTTTATCCTATATTATGTGTCTATATGAGTGAGTATATACCATAGCACCATTCATGTAGTGCAGCATAACATCAAGAAAATGTGGAAATAACCTTCCCAGGGTGAGGATTCGTTGTCATTTTTGGATACTCCAGCTGTGAGTCTGTTTAATCCTCTTAAAGTTCAAAATATTACTTTATGAATCAGCTCTCTTTAAGTCAATAAAGTACACAATGCTTTTGCCCCATTGTGTGTGTGTTCTCCTGTAGAATTAAAATGTTTGCCTGATATGGAGTAAATGCAAACTATTACTTGGTGAATTAACATATACAGTGAGAACCAGCAATATTTTTATATTGTGCTTATTTAGAAGTAAGAACCATATTTTATATTCCTCAAGTTCACTGTGATGATTATGCTGTTAACTTGACATGACCTAGAATCACCTGGAAGTCAAACTCCAGGGACAACTCTGAGGTGGTTTCTAGATTTGGTTAACTGAGTCAGAAGACCCGAACTTAAGGTGGGTATTATCATTCCATGGGCTGGATTCTGGGCCAAACAAAGAGGAGGTAGTCGGCTGAGCACCAGCGTCCACCTCTGACCCCAGACCTCAGAGGCAGTGTGGCCAGCCGCCCATCACTCCTGCCATCATTCCTTTCAGCCAACACAGACTTCAGACTGTGCCCCCAAATAAATCCTCTTTTCTGTAAGTTGCTTTTGTCATGTATTTTATCTGAACAGGAGAAAAGTAAGCAATGTAACCAGTGGTAACATGAAGTTGCAAAAACAGAGTAAAATCTTACCTGGGCTCAGGCTTGTGTCTGTTACAGGAGCTCATTTCCAATCCTTTCTCAACGGAAGGAATCATCTTGTTATGTATAGGTGTCCATGGCAGAATGTGCAGGTAGCACGCTCGCTGCCTGGAGTTGAGTTTACAGAATAAAAAACTAATGAAGAAAGAAAAAAAGGAATGAAGAAGGGAAGGAAAAAAAGAAGCAAAGGAAGAAAATAAGTAAAATAAAAATGAGCAGTTGACATAGTATAGCATTGGAGAAAAGCTTGATTCTTAACCAATAAAGGCAACATCCCAAGCCTTCAAACAGTGAGTTAGAATAAAAGAACAGATGTAAAACGAATATGTAGTTTTAAGAATGGGTTAGAATAAAATCTGAATCTACATAAATCTTGTTTTGTTAGAAGAACCTTATGTATGCTCATTGTAGGTGAATAATAGTTTATTCTAGAAGAAATTAAGCCACTGTGAAATGTCCTCTTGTGAGATACTAGCATTTGAGTTCTGCTGTGTTCAGGGCTTACTAGAAGCTATGAAAATTAATTGCCGAGCTCTACCCTTTAGTCTGCAACCACCAAGAGGAAAAACAAAGAACCAGGCATCAGAAATGTGTACTGTAACAAATGAATAAGCAAAGCCCCTATTCTAATTAACCATCATGCTGGATTAAATAACATGACTCAGAAAAAAAATGAATGTCATTGTAAAGTCAGCATAAAATGATATTAAAATAATCAGCTTTGTGTTAAGATAATGACAGGTTAATTATCGCTGGTTGCATCCACTGCCATGCAGTCAGCCATGGGCCAGGTGTGGTTTATCCACTGTACCGCTCCACTTACTCTCTCCATTCCAGGCAAGTTGTTCATTTTTGCTTTTAAATCAGGAGTATGTCTTGTAGAAAAGTCTCTTTTCATTTTGTTTTAAACTCAATGATGACATAAACTCTTCCAGGAATGTAGGCTAGTGTTTCATTTGTCTAGGAGAGGGGAAGTATATCAGAGAGGAAGTGTAGGTAAGAGGAGGGATAAGAAAGTTCCCCAAGGGGAGGGAGGGAGAAGTGAAATATGTACATTGAGCAACAGTAATAACTGAAGATCCCTTTTCTTAGCACAAGGCTTCCAGGGCATGGGTATGTGGTTGAATACAGAGCTGGTGGCATCCTGCATTTGGATAATATTCTTGTCCCAACATTCCTTAACACTCCTGTTATTAGATATCCAGTTCATGATCATCTGGAATATTAAGAATGTTCTAGACACCAGCACATGTCCTCTATGAGTTCTGCTTTGCTTGAAACTTCTTTGCTAATTCAAGGCATCAAAGCACTTACAGTGGGTCAGGGCAGGGGCCTAAGACAGTCTGTAACAAAGTTTAGTTTTTCTTCAGAATTCAAACTTCGATTAATGTTGGCATCCTTTTTTTAAAAAAGAAAAACTCTTCTATTTACATTTCTTATATCCCCCCTCCCCAACACACACCAGGTAGGGGAGACAAAGGGTTAGTGGGAGAGGGCTCAGTTCTCATAGTTGCTTCCGGCTGGAGCCAATCAAATCCTCATTTCTGGAGATCGCCAAAGTCTTATCTCACTGCATCAGCAGCAACCAGGCAGCAAGGGGCAGGGGAAAGCAGCAACAGCTCTGTTCTTTCTCGGAGCCCCCACCACTCTGGGCTTTGCTATTTATTCTCTCTCTAGAGTCCTAAGACTTAAACTATCTGCAGCTGGCAAGGCACTCCATTCAGAGCCTGCAAGAGGCAAATAGTTTGCTGCTGTGGACCATCTGAATCAGCCCCACATCCCACACCTGGGATCAAAACAAAAACATCTTTATATCCACATTTTCCCCCTTTCCATTTAAAAAGATAGCTTTTCTTTCAAAATAAAAAAAACTTGCTGTTGCTTTCTTAAAGGGAGATAATCAAGGAACTAACTAACTAACTAACATTTTGGATCAACGATTTCCTTTGTAACCTGATAACTCTTGGCTGCTCTTGTCTGGATCAGCTCATACTTTTTGCTATTGAGCCTCAAGCTGTGTTTTCTACAGCCAGAAGTTACCTAAACGTTCTTGCAAAGAGCCCAGTGCTGCCAGAATAGCTCATTCACTTCCCTGGCAGAACGGACTGTATTTCTCAGCGTCAACGCACTGGCCATTTTAAGCCTGAGGCTACATGGATCATCTTGGTATCTAAAATTTTGGCAGCTACTGGAAAAGCAAATTATGATAATCTCACAATTCAAGACTGTTTCTCAATCAGCTCAGTTTGTTTGTTTGTTTTTCTCGAAATGGGCTGTTTCTCTTTAACCCTTTCAGCCTGTACAGCCTTTTACTCCTCCCAACTCCCCAGAGGCTGTGAGAACTGGACACCAAAATTGCTCAGAGAAGGGCTGGGTGGCAATTGTGGAGAATTCTGGCTATTAGTTAACAGGAGTTCTCCCTTTATCAATGCTTTTTTTTTTTTTTTTTTTTTTGCTTTCCCAGCATTTCACCCTCCACCTGCAAACTTTCTAGTTGCACTACCAACTCTGCAAACCTTTCTAATTGTTCAACCATTCTCCTAAACTTCCTTAAAATGGAATACAAGATGATGAAGCAAATCCAGAGAATCCTCTCTGGGTGTAAAGCGGGAATGAAACCAGTAATAGAAGCTGTAATAAACCTTATGCTCATATCCTGAGAGGTATATTAATCTCTCCATATCCTGCTGTCTCCTCCACAGCATTACCCATTATTTTAAGCCTGGTATCTGGGTGCTATTTGTTGGAGTACTTTCTAAAAACTCTTTTTATTTACATTTATTATACCTCTTAATCCCTACACCACCCCAATTCCTTCCAACACTCCAACAGCAGGTAGGAGAGAAAAAGGGTAAGTAGGAGAGGGGACACAGTTCTCTTAGCCTGTTCCTGCTGGTTAAGGCCATCAGGTTCCTTGGAGCCAGTCCAATTCTCATTTCAGGAGCTCTCCAATACTGTCACTACATCCACAGCAACCAGGGGCCCTCGCTGTGGTGGTGATGCAGCAGCTACCTCTTTTTCACAGAGCCCACAACACTCTCCAGACTCTACCATTTATTCTCTCTCCAGGGTTCTAAGATTTAAACTATCTGCAGCTGGCAAAGAGCTCTCTGAGCCTGCAGAAGACAAATTGTTTGCATCTGTGGACCATCTGAATCAGCCCCACATCCCACACATGGGATTAAAACAAAAACATGTTTATCCACAACAGACTAATGTACTGAAAGATACAGTGTAATGTAGCTTTAAAATTTTGATGAATTTTAAAAATTCCTGCCACCTCATACTTGTAAGAGCTGTGCTATGTGCTGTTTTAACTAATAGTGTCTTTTATTTCAACTGAAGAAGGCTTTTCCTCAAAGGCGATTCTTACCAGTTTGGTTGTGTGTTTAGCCCTTAATAGCTGAGTCCTTTTCTAGCCCTCAAAGACAGAAAAAGAATACGTGAACGTGATTTTTCAATAGTGAACTGATGTAAAAGCTGTTTCCAATATTTTTAATTTATAACACATCCCAAATGTATCTTTTATCCAGTCTTCACCTTTCATGGCTCTTTTTAAATTATTTTTATTTTTATTTTTATTTTTTTTATCAAGCACAGTCCATTCACCCTGCATTTTTTAATTTCAAATCCCATATTTTTTCCTAATTCAGATGAAAAGAAGTTAAATGTGCATTGCTGTATTGTCATCTAGACTATATATGACTTATAATTTAACTATAATATACTTGTTTCCACATGATTTATTATTGATATTGCATATAACATGGTCATTATTCATTCATTTGGTTATGAACCAAAACATTGGTGTAGAAACACATTTACTTAGTTTTCAACCACATACAGTATGCTAGTGTCTCCTCACCATCCTCTCCTTCCTAAAAATACACTTTTTTTCTGGCTCTACAGTTCTTCTCTGTAAAGTGCAGGGAGAGTATGGCTCAGGTTTGGTCATGTGAAGGCATTCATCCAGTGGAATGTTGGTGCATATATTTCATAAATATGTACTTTTAAATACACCCTGTGGTGGAGCTTACCTTCTGTGCGCCTACCACTCAGCAGCAGCAGAAACTTCCAGAGGTACTGTCTGAAGACAGACGAGAACTGACCTACAGCCTTATTTCAAACAAAACTGAGTCTAGAATAGATCAAGCACACCTAGCAGCTTCAAAATCATGAGAAACAGGAGTATCTACCTTCTAGCCACTGAGTTTGGGTTAGTTTTTTATATAGGAGTATACTTTATAGAGCAACGTGACACATGTTTTCGTTATTTTAATTTGATGCGTTCTCAAGATCCTTGTGATACTTTGAAGAGGTTAGACTTTCCAATTTATCCTTGCTTTAATTAGGACCAAGAGACCTTTTCATACTTAGGTTCCAAAGAAGTATAGAACAACTTTCGCGTGAGGCTGACACTGAGCATATTTCTAGATAAGTTTTATAGCTGCCTGGGAGCTAGTAAAATATAATTCCAAGGGCAAGACATTTGCTGAGTTCTTTTAGTTCAATTAAATGTCATACCATGTCACTGAGATTCAAGAGTTAGAGACATCAGTCAAGGGGTTCAGTGCGAGACCATTTGTTTAACATGTTAAGGTCTCAGGTTTAACCCAGATCATCAAATTAATGGTGATAGCAGTAAGTTAGATAAATTAGCCTCTTGATCGGAGGAACTGCTGGTTGTACAGTGTAGAGGAGAAAATCTGCGTCCGTGCGTTGAAGAAATCAGTTCCTGACAGTAATGAGCCATCACTATACCCTTGCTGCATGGCTAACGGTGGAAAAAGTTTCCAACTTGAATTTACTCATGATGAAGTCGTTCTGCTGGATACAGAAACTTTTTATTTCATTGTTAATATTGTCATGATAATAACTGTTAACATGTGACATATTTCCCAATTAGTCCATAGTCACCTAATATATGAGTTTATGACAAAGTAAATATTTTCCAAAAATAGAAGTACAGCTATTAATCATTAGAGAATAAACCCCTCAAAGCTTTTCATTTTATGAATAAAGCTTCACATTTTCTAAGTAGTTTAAAATTTAGGTCTCTTAATTTCTATTCGACTGTAAAATATTTGTAAGCTGAGGTTTTTATTCAGAAAAATGCCTAACGCGTCACAGGAGATCAAAGTGAAAGAACAACAAAATGCCACTGCACGAACAGTGAGCTGGGTGCACTCACTAATGAGTAGACGGTGTTGGTCAGCTCCAAGTAGAAATAGTACAAAGAAAAAAGCAATAGCTGTTGAAAAACTCTGCCTATATACTTAAAGTGTTTTCTTCAGTTTCCAGGATCTAAAGGAGTGATTTGTGTGTATAGTGAGGAAAGAGAAAAGGCGTCAGAGAGGGAGGATAAAGATCAAGATGAGTGTTGGCCTTTCTTTTTCTCTCCTTCAGTCTCCAGTCTCACTGATGGTTTAAGAAAGAAGGCAGATGTTCCAGCCACAACTGGGAGATAGAATCATTTCAGGCCCCAGGCAATCCTTCCATCAGAAAAGACCGGGGCAGGCACCACCAACATCAAAACAGAGAAAGGTCCTTGGGGTAAAGAAAGAAATCGCATCCCCGCAAACTAAAAAGAGGAGGGAAATCAAAATCCATATTCTATTGTATTTTCTTTTCTTTCCATGGGAAACACACTGCTGACTTCCCAAGAAACAAGGCCAGTTGTCGTAATTTGTATTCTGTATTGTCTGAAACCTTATGTTTTTATCATGGAGAAAACACACACACACACACACACACACACACACACACACACACACAGGAAGTAATCTTAGCACCTTCACAAACATTTGCACTTAATCACTGGTTTGAAAATTTACTATTCAAATTCAGAGATTGCTGTCTTTTGAAACAAAATTATTTTTAATGATCCAGTACAGCAGGGGGCTAATGAGTTGGATAAAGAGCTGACAGGAGCTATTAAATTTATGGACATTTTTATTGACAGGATGGGTATAGGATGAACCATGCTGATACTACATTATTATTGCTTGAAATTTAATCTGAATAGAGATAGTAGATGATAGTTGATAATCGTATAATATACCATAAAGTCTCTCGCCTATTTTCTTAACAGTAAGGATAGTTTTGAAAATGATCAGCCCTTGGGTACCATAGACTCAGAACATTCAGGCTTTAGTTCACTATCGACTCTTTTCTTGACAAACTGCCCTCTTAATTTTTCTCCAGTGGAAACGTGGGGAGTATTTGATTAAATTTGGATTTGTGTGAGGCTTTATTTCAGAAGCACCCTGCATTCCTGGGAGAAAATTGGCTTCCAGAGTTCCTATCAGGATCCTAACAATATCTTCTTTAGAGTAATGATAAATGTTAGCTAACATTGATTTCATTCTGGCATATAATGTTCTAAGTTTAGTATATTCATGGAAATATAGCACATAATCTCTTTTATTTTTGTCTAATAGCCTATGTCAAAGTTAAGTTCTCTCAGAATCAACATATTCTTATGTGGCCATTTGTAATGACATTGAATGATCCTTCAATGCTGCGTGCTAAGGTTTATATTTTGTGGTGTTTGGAGCTAGATTTCAAAGCTCTTTCTCCATGTCCAACACTCAGTTGTTAATCTTCAGTATCATTAAGAGCAGTCATTGGTGCTAGAAGGCAGAAGTGTGCTCTGGAGCATGCTCTTTATCATAAATCCCCAAGGTCTTAGATAATTTTTAATGATTATCTTGTATGGAGTAACTAGTAACTAGGCAGGAAAAAAAAAAAAAAACAGCAACTTTTACAGGGTATTAGAGAAAATGTGCTGAGAACTCTTAACCAAGAATTCTAAAAGGGTAAAAAATATATATATTTAAACTGAGAATCTGGAGGACTGAATGACAGAGGAGATATTACACAAATCAAGGGACACAGCTGACCCTGCATTTGACCATGGAGAAAAATACATTATCTTCTAGATATCACAGAAACTCTTACAGCATATGGATTTTAGGACTTCTGACCATATGAATTGTAAGATAATACCTTTGCATTAAATGACTAAAATTGTGATTTTTCTGTACAGCCGAGGAGGATCAACACAGACTCCTTCTCCCCTTTCCTCCTAGTCTCACCCACCCTCTCCTTCTCCCCCTATGCCTTTTCTCTAGTCCTCTGATAGGGAAGGTCCTCCTCCCCTTCTATTTGACCCTAGCCTATCAGGTCTTATCAAGTCTGGCTGCATCATCTTCCTCTGTTGCCTGGCAAGGCTGCACCCCACAGGGGGAGGTTATTAGAGAGCCTGCCACTGACTTCATGTCAGAGATAGCTGCTGTTCCCATTACCAGGAAACCCACTTGGAAACTGAGAAGCCAATGGACTACATCTGAACAGGGAGTCTAGGTCCTTTCCATGCATGCTTATTGGTTTGAGTATTGGTCTCTCCAGGTCCCCCTGGGCCAGGTATTTTGGCTCTGTTGTTCTCCTTGTGAGGTCCTGTCCCCTCCAAGTCTTTCTATCTCCTTCTTCTTCCATAAGGTTTCTGGCACTCTGCCCAAAGTTTGGCTATGAGTATCAGTATCTCCTTCGATACCCTGTTGGGTAGAGACTTGCATAGCTCCTCTGTGGAAAGCTCCTGCCCTGTTCCTTGTCTTCTCCAAACATGTCTATCATGTTTGCCCTTCTGAATGAAAATTAAGAATTAAGCATCTTCCCTGGGGTCCTCCTGTTGTTTAGCTTCTTTAGGGCTATAGATTTTCGTACGTTTATCCTATATTATATAGCTAATACCCACTTATAAATGAGTATATATCATTTGTGTCTTTCTGCTTCTGGGTTACCTCACTCAGGGTGATTTTTCTAGTTCCCACAATTTGTCTGCAATTTTCATGATTTCCTTGTCATTAGGGAAATGCAAATCAAAATGACCCTGAGATTTAATCTCACACCCATCAGAATGGCTAAGATCAAAAACTCAAGTGACAACACATGCTGGAGAGGATGTGGAGAAAGAGGAATCCTCCTCCATTGCTGGTGGGAATCTTGTACAACCCCTTTGGAAATCAATCTGGCATTTTCTCAGAAAATTAGGAATAGTGCTACCTCAAGATCCAGCTATACCACTTCTAGGCATATACCCAAAAGATACCCCACAATTCAATAAGGACATTTGCTCAACCATGTTCGTAGCAGCTCTATTCTTAATAGTCAGAATCTGAAAACAACCTAGATGTCCCTCAATGGAGAAATGGATACAGAAACTGTGGTACATTTACACAATGGAATACTACTCAGCAATTAAGTTAACAAATCTTATAATAATAAGTACTTATATAATAAGTACTGTGTGGAAAGTCTGACGGTTGGTCTTTTCAAGTTGATAATATTTAAAATCAGTCAAGAAATGGTATCCCTGTGTATCACTATGAGGGTATTTCCAGAGAGAAGTACTGGAGGGAAGACAACTGGCCTTCAGAGCAGGTATTACCTTCTAGTAGGTGACCCAGAGATAAAGTGGCCAGGAAAAGCACTTCCTTGTCCTCTTCCCAGTGTTTCTGTGGGTGCCTCCTTTGTTGAAATTATTTCCAGCATCCCATTCATCTTCTGTTGTGTAGCAGCTTCCTTAGAGATTGAAACATTCCATCCCACAGGGAAACTTCTTAAAACAGAAGAAAACAACTCAAAATAGCCTCAGGAAGGCCCTGAAACTGACCAGATTCGCCATGCTCCTCCTTCCCAAGAATGAGTATTAAAGGCAGCTGAGAGTCACTCTCAAACAGACCAAGCTGCAAAGGAGACTCTCAGACAACCCCAGTCCTCAAAGAAGCAGACGGGCTACCTGGAAAGAGGTTTAGCCTGGATATCTCTGTCATGCTCTTTCCAGAGATAATTA
Organism: Psammomys obesus; assembly: GCF_907164565.1. NCBI lineage: Eukaryota > Metazoa > Chordata > Mammalia > Rodentia > Muridae > Psammomys > Psammomys obesus. The sequence goes on from NW_026586816.1 coordinate 11,500,989, forward strand.
AGTGAGGGGAGACACATGGCCTTCAACGTAGGTGTTACAAAGGTGAAGGACTCCCCAACATTTGGGGTGCCTGGAGGCTGTGTAGTTGGCTTCATGTCCCCAGTTTTTGTGAGTTGTCATCCATGCTGGAGTGGGCTTTGGTGCTGCAGGTGGTTTTGACTCACTTCTCTTCCTGTAAGTAACCCCAATAAACTCTTGTTTCACCTTTTTGGACTTTGGTAGTAGCCATGGTTTTGTCTGTCATGGCTTTCTCTATGGGGTGAGTATGTCTAATGTGTGTGTCATGTCTCCTCAACCTTCTGCATACTCCAGTGTGGACTGATTCCCAGTGGATTTCCTGCATTTTCCAGGCCTTCATGATTGGGTTGGGACTGATAAAGGACCCAGCTTCTGCTGTGGTTGGACTGCCATTGTAATAAAACACACACACACACACACACACACACACACACACACACACACACTGACACACTGTTCTGTTCCTCTAGCAAATCTTAGCTACTGCAGAAGGAGAAATGCAGGAATGTGCATCATGTCTAGTTCTGTGAGAAAACAAACATATTGTAATGTTAAAGAAAAACAAGCATATGTAGATTCTACAAGATTAAAAACAAAATATAAAGCAGTTTGTATTTTAGTTTTGAATACATGTGTGTATAGAAAGAGACTCAGCGACTGTTCGGTGGCACACAAAGCTCCATCCATGTATTATTTAATTTATTTGTTCTTTCCCTGATCTCCTCCCCCCCCCCCAGATGTGCCTATGTTGTGTGGGGGGGGCAGGCTGTTAAAACTCTCTGCCTCATTTCTTGGACACAAGACACAGGGTCTTTCAGTGACCTTCGAGCCCAGCTGACACTGGCAAGCACCTGCATTCCTCCTGTCTGCCACGTGCTTCTGCACACAAGCAGCACTGTTACTGGTGTCGGAGGCGCACCGCTGCTGGTCAGGCATGGTTAAGGCGCTGGCGTCGGAACTTAGGTCTTCATGGAGTAAGCAAGCACTCTCACCCGCTGACCTGTCTCTTCAGCCTTCATCAATTTATTCCCTATCTCCTGCTGCATAGACAAGCTACTAAACAATTAAAACATAGAAACAAAACCATTCAAGTCAGTCAGTGTAAAAAAAGCTGCCAATATGAGAACAGGTACTGAAAAAACAAAAAACAACAGGTACTGAGATTCAGTGTTGAAACTTCTTCCAGATTCTGGAACTGGCAAGTATTTTCCTATTACACTCCACCATGTTCCTGCAAACACTATGGCAGGGGATCCATTTAAAATATTTATTAAAGATGAGAACCAAATGGGATTTTGCCATTGAATGCTTTGTTATCAGTTAATTCATTTGGCCTTGGTCTAGGAAATCACATCCTTGGATTTCACTTGCTCCTTTGTGAATGTAAATATTCATGGAAATAGTTTGAACATTTATATCTGTGACAGACTGACATAACCAAGAGCTCTGAAACCTGACAGTGCAGAAAACATGTCTCTCTTTCTATTTTCCACACCAAAAAAATAATAATAATAATAATAATAATCATTTTTTTTTTACCTGAGGATGAGCAAGAGATCTCATAAATAAAAAGAGGATGAAGTGTTCTATGCAAATACACGAGATTATCTTTTATGCATTTCAGCCAGCATTGGAGAAGTATGTTTTCATAAATTAAAGCTCTCTCCAATTTAAAACAAGCATTCTTATTCAAGGTAGCAATGCATCAGTTTGAGAAAGAGGAATGAAAGTGATAGGCAGAAAAACCTAAAAAGTGTTGACAGAAAAACCTCTCTGTTGTTCTGGAATGAAACTAGCACAACCTCTAGGTTTCCCAAAGATAAAAATGAGTTCTTGCAGGGACCAAGGCCTTGGCAGTTCTCTCTTCCTTGTACCCATTTGGGAAGCATGGAAGCATCAAATTGGTTGTACTAAAACCACTTCATAATGTGTCTATAATACTTTCTATGAGGGTGCACAGAGGGCAGTCAGTCACCAGAGATTCTAACTCACTCTCTCCTCATCTAAATTCAGAAGAGTGATGTGTAGAGAAAGGGGGAGACACCTAATGGAATTTAAAACCGAAGCCATTTGGATTGGGCAAGATTACTGTGTCTAAGATCCTACATATCCCAAAGAAAATGTAGTCATAGAAACATGAAGATAATTTTTGAGTCTATAAAACTTTAAGCTGTTACGATGAGAAAGTGAAGGAAGGCATTCTGAGAAAAGAGAGATCTGCAAACAAACTGACGGGCTCAGCTGATGTCCAGGGTCATTATATTCTGGAAGTTGCTGTAGAAAGTGAAAAAACACCCCAGACATCGTTCACCTGGAGGGGAAGACACTTAGAACTACAGCCTAGACCTTTGCACCTAGAACTGAATAACCTCCAGCTGAACTGGCTTCTTGGCAGCACCAGCAGACAGAAGAAACAGCAGAAACACCCCAGAAAGTCAGTTCCTGGCTCATGGAAGAGGCTCCCTAGGAAAGGGTGGCTGGCTGCCGCAGAGTGCCAAAGGCTGCTGACCAGGCATCTGCCCTGAGGCCACGCCTCCGTCGGGGGAGGAGTGTCTCTCACGTCCTGTGACTCAGTGCTCCTTTGACCCACAGCAGTGTCCCTGCGCTGAGGCTGCTTCTCCCTTCCCACCCAGTCTTCTCTATACTGTAGCTTTGCTTCTTGGCTCTGGCTGTACTGATTTTCAGAGTCAGGCTTTAGACTCTGAAGTCTGCTTTTCTTTCAAAAGTGAGGTGCTTGCCTTCAAATGTCTCTACTTCCAATACTATTATCTCTGTTGGCCACTAAAATCACATGCTTATTTGAATTAAAAAAACAAAAAACAAACAAAAAAAAAAACAAACCTAAACTCTACCTTTAGCATTTTATAAAAAATATCATTATTTCCCCTAGTAAGAAGCAACAAAAAGTACCTGAGAGTAACTATTTGTGGAAAGTGTTATTCATTATGGAAAGGCATAGTGTTAACTCGTATGGCCTACTATTGTCTGAATGAATTAAAATGAGTGTGGTTGAAAAGGGAAAAATGATTGTGCAAGTAGAGAAAAAAATGGAGATTTCCAGGTAAGTTTTGAGGGGAGAAGTTTCAAAGACATCCTGTCAATAAGAAATGTCTTCTGTAATCCCAGCACTCGGGGAGGCAGAGGCAGCTGGATCTCTGTGAATTCGAGGCCAGCCTGGTCTACAAAGTGAGTCCAGGATAGCCAAGACTACACAGAGAAAGCCTGTCTTGAAAAAAAATAAAATATAAAAAAGGAATGTCTTACTTCTAACTATATTTGGGAACTCATAGTGACAAAGAGGCTCACCAATTGAGATGCAAGGAAAATGTCTATAAGACATCAGACAATGATAGATTGTTTGGGTGTTCAGGAAAAAAAAAAAACAAAACAAAACTAGGCTTTCCTGTTATGGCACTGCAAACGTTATATTTTAAACCCAGATATAGTCATTTCTGAACTACTGTGGGTATCTGTTTTGTGTATACGTCTTTATAAGATCTATTGCTTGGAGGAGGAGATTCTGTGCATTCAGCTGGTTCTCATGTGGGAGAGAGGAGGGGGCTGAGTTATGTATGGCAGACTCGTCCCTGGGCTGAGCTGCAGTGTAGACACGTTCAGGAAAACATCACTTAATGAAGGCCATTGAGGGAAACCTCTCCACATCTGTAGGCCTGGTCCCTGAACTAGTCATTGGCTGCAAGAACATATGTGTTATGGTAATAATTTTATAAGCTGACAGGAAAACTTCCCGTCGATGTGCTGAAAAGAACTGAGGAAGTGTGAAAGCTGAACTTGATTTTGTGTGGGCTGCCTCAGGGCAAAGGGCAAGAGGTAGACACAGCTTCGTAGCTCTGGTTTTCCAGCCTACACTGAGGAAATGCAGAGCTCACCCCACTGTCAGGAGGTACCTCCTTATGAATGTGTCATCTGTGCAACAAGAGATATGGACCAGAGTGTCCTCATTTTCTACCCCATCAGTGGAAATCAATAGCACTGGAAGACATAGTAAGCATTTATTCCTGTTTAATGTTTTCTCCTATAGTTCTGTTTTTCTCAGGACAGTTATCTCCACGGCATTTAATGTAGCCAATGGAATATGTGTCACTTCATGGATTAAAAGCCAGCATGGAGCTTACCAAATTCCTTACATGTGGTTGTAATGTTTTTGTAATGTAATTTGTAATGTTCGAGATGAAAGAAGTTTTACATTCTCAGTTCAGATGATGTGGACAAGCACACTGAGCTGATGTCATGATGAACAAGTAAACAGTCTTCAATGTGCATTGACACTAGGAACTGTGGTTCAGCTTAAAGACTTTTTTTTAACTTTTTATTAATTACACTTTATTCATTTTGTATCCCCCCATAAGCCCCTCCCTCCTCCCCTCCCGGTCCCACCCTCCCCCCTTTCTGCATCCATGCCCCTCCCCACGTCCACTGATAGGGGAGGTTCTCCTCTCCTTTTTTCTGATCTTAGTCTATCAGTTCTCATCAGAAGTGGCTGCATTGTCAGGGTTCTAGGTTATCTCCATGGATAGTCCTTGGTTGGAGTATGAGTCTCTGGGAAGTTCCCTGTGTTCAAATTATCTTGTTCTGTTGCTCTCCTTGTGGAGATTTTTAAACACATCTTGTGAAACGGACAGCGTCCTTCAGTTAGGAGTATTTGTGACTCTGCACAATCTCTAGTGCTTCTGCATGACTGGCTTTCATGGGGTATATACACATTCTTTCGTGCGAATATTTGGTTTCTGTCATCTGGAGAACTGACTATTTCCAAAGTGGCTCACTTCTGTGGTAGGCAGAGTAAAGCTCCTGATTGACAGGTCTCAGTTTTTCTGCGCGCCCACAGACTGAGTGTTCTCACAGCATTGCTGCCATATTGTATCTACCTGAGTAACCCAGAGCTCTCATTAATATGGTTGCCTGCTAATGATCAGCATGTTGGCAATGCTGAAGCAAGCAGGGGCAATTACACATGATATCAACACCGCAGTAAGAGCTAAAGGTAATCAGTGACTTAAGAGTGAGACTCAGTCTCCTTCGGTGATGGAGTCCCATGTGGATTTTCCAATACCAAGTAGTCAGCCCTAGACACATGTACACAGGAGAAAGCTAAATGAACTCTGCTGTGTGTATGTGTGTGTGCAACAATAATAAAGAAGAGATCATGAATTTGGAAGGGAACATAGAAGGAGTCGGAAAGAGGAGGAGGAGTTATAGAAATGCAGTGCTCACATATGAAGTTCTCAGAAAATTAAAATAATTAGGAGAGAGAGACAGAGAGAAAGAGAGATGGGGTGCTAGCTAAGAGGCCAGGCAGAGGTAGAGTGTTTCCTGTGACCTAACTATAGCACAAAACATTGCTTCCATCACCTCTATCTCCAGTGGGTACACTGAGCCTGGAAACTCAGAGAAACTCAGCTTCTGTATTTTGAAAGGAGCACTGTTAATGGATATATTAAAAACTGTCATGACCTTTGCATTTAGACAAGTTCTTGTAAAAATTCCAAATTCTCTTTTCCATTTATAACCATGATGTGATGCTTCCACTCTAAGATGACAGAACAGCAGAGATGAGGCAGCCAGGGTATCTGTTTTGGAACTCAAACCTCCTCCATTTCAAAGGCCCTTTGTAGACGTGGCATGTTTCTTTGGGACAATACTAGGACAGAGAGCCTTGCACTTTTGCTAATGAAGTTTTCAGATACACTTTGCATAGCCTGCCCTTTGATCTATAAGGAGTAGGAAAATAGGCTATGATATTCGTTGTCTCTATTCTCCACTGATAACAGTGAATTTTAAAAGTACACAATACCTCTTCTCAAGGACTTTTTTATTTTAAAGTTGTTCAATAATATTTATATTCTAGCAATAAGAAGTTGTTTTGGTTTCACAGCAGACAGGATCTCCGCTCTTTTTCTTGCTTTATCTCTCCATCACCCCCAGCCTTTCTCCGTTTCCACCATCAGTTCTTTTACCCTTACTTCATGCCCCATGCTGGAAAGGCAGAATAACAGCTCAGGTACTGGTCTTAAACTGGCCTTTATTGAAATGCAGATTCCTGAAAATTCTTCCAGGTCTTTCAATCAAAATCACTGCAAAGCCACTGTGAAACCACTTCTCACTGATTTTGACAGTGATTAAGTCTTGTGTAGTAATATAGACTCCTTCATACTATCTTGATAGTTCTTGACTTTTTTTTAATGAATCACCAAGTCTCAGACTTAAACAAAGCCCTATTCTTGGAGCTTCTGGTTCAGTTGCGCTCAGTAGGACCAATATTTTAACTTTCCTTAAGTCCTGGGTTAATGCTGGTATCATTGATTCTAGTATCTCACATTGATAACCATCCATGCAAATGTTAATTATTGATTCATTTAAAAGGCATAGGTGTGTGTTCTAATGAGTTCTACCTAAAAGTTGCAATCGTAGAATTTTGCACCAAAGCTAAAATTTGAAACTCTTCATGCCATATTCCCCTGCCTTTTTTCATATTTGATTAAAAAGTTAAATTTTATATACTTGGTTGATGCCAAGAAGCAATTAATATTGAGGTAAGTAGATCACCTCTGAAAAGTTCCAGCTTCTTCAGTGTGCTGTCCCTTGATGAGCCTATGCAAGAATTTTATATAAGTAAATTTCTGAGGCTAAATTGGCAAGGAGAGAATGAAGGATAATCATCACAGCTTTAATCAATAATGTCAAGAGAAGAAAATGAAATAGAACAGACTAAAACCACCAAGAGGTCATCTGCCTCTCAGAGAGGATGTTAAAGGGCTTTCTGGGTATCTTACTTAAATCTTCAGAAGAGCAATTTCCCTTTATGAAGGGTATTGAAGAGCACTGAAAAGTGGAGCTCTGAAAAACAGAGCCTGTACTTTATACGGCAGAGCCTGGGACCAACTGCCAAGAAAAATATCAACATGGAAACTGATAGTGTGAGAGCATATGAAAAGGGACATTGCAGATAAATATTTAGCATCTGACCCCAGGAGGCAAGAAAGTACAGGACAACCTTCTAAATTGCGTTGCTGTTCAGGCCCTAGGGCAATGTAATGACTATGTCCAGCTTGTTGTGGACTAAATAAAAGAACTTTGATTCATCACAGATGAGCAATAATTGTCTTTGTCACTAATTATTTATATCATGGGGCCATCTGTGATGCTTTCATGATTTCCAAAAGCGAATGTACTCAACTTGAAAGGCAGGAAATCTTGCCAGCTTAGAAATGACATCTGGAGGTTTGGAATTGAAAGACAGCAGTAAAACTCAGAGCTGCTACAGGTGCCAACGGGAAACAGGATATGGAGTAAGTACATCTGTTCTGGAGCACTGTGTTGGGTTGGGTTCCTCAGAGGGAAGTGCTGAGACTGAAGTTATGCAGGCATTTATGTAGGTCTTGTTCCTGGGAGAAGGCAGGAGGGAGTCAGAGAAGCAGTAGTGAAAATGAAGAGTAGAAGTCCTCAAAGGGGAAGATTCACATTACTCCCTGAAGATGCTCCAGATCTAAGGAAGCTGGGATTCCGTCATCTTTACTTCTCAGTCATTTGTGGAGCATCTCTGGAGACATATGCCTCTGTATGAACATGCAAAGTGCCCAGTGACCAGGAAAGTACTCCATGGAAAAGTCATAGGTTCTGGAATTTCAAAGAGGAAATCACCTTACATTTGAGAAAAGACATACAAGAAAACCCATTTCCAGACCAGACTCCTCTGGGGATTTAGGCTTGCACCAAGCTTAGCTTCATAAGAATGCCAGAAAATATGAGTATTTATTCATACATAAACCTCACAACTACAGTCTTAATAGTAATAGAAGTGGCCATTGTCCTTCCTATATCTTTTCCTGAACTGATGCTTTCACGAAGAAAGCTGAAGGGATTTTTGCTTTGTGTTGTTTCTCTTATTCTCTCCCAAATAGGTGTCAGGTTCTCCAACCTACTGAGATAAATATATGGAGTAAGCCTTTTTGAAATATTTTTGGATAATATTGGTAGAGCACAAGAAGTGTCACAGACAACTCCACTTGCTTATCCCACAGACATACTTCAAGCCAAGGCATCCAGAAATCATAAGCTGGCTGGCCATGGCTGTATGAAGATACGTAGCATAAGCTATGCTCTTCTTTCCTGCTTATTTTATATTGAATTCTGGTGTCCAGATACAGTGGCATGATGTTCCCATGATACAGTACTACATGGACGTATCAGTCTTTAAAAAGATATTTAGGTTGTATACTAAGAATACATTGAAATCTTTTATCAATTTTGTTTATCATGGTAAACTTGTAATGACCTTTTCTGATATATATAAGATAGAAATAGAAAGCAAAGAAATGGTACGAGAGCCATCTTCTGGAGAGATCTATTATACTGTTGGATTTCATTCCTCTGTTTCTATATACCTCTTGCACTTCAGCCAAAACGAAGCCTAACATTAGTTGTTCTATCAAGCCTCTTCTTCCTACAGATATGACCACCGAAAGTGTGTCTGCCATGCAGATATGCTATCCAGTACCTCAGATACTGGTGTCTTTCAGACACACGTAACCTTCCTTTTATTTCTGAAACATATTGTGGCCACTTCATGCCTTTCTTGTCACCAATACAGATATAAAACCCCTCACCATTGACATTTGACATGCTAACCTAGCATTAATAAAGTTTCCTTATCTTCAGATTAACTGTATCTAACCCACTCCTGTAAGGTTGCAGAGTTCTTATTTCCCTTATATAAATTTGACCATGTTGTTCTCTTGATTTAAAATAGTCTACACATTGCTACTATACTATATCAACAATCACTCCTAAGAAATATATCCTCATCCTAGGAACTTGTAAATGTTACTTAATTTGGAAAAGGTATTTTCACAGATATAATTCAAAACATTGAGATAAGGAGATTATCCTGGATTCTCTTAATAAGCCTTGAGGACCATCACCAACCTCATGATAAGGGGAGGCCATCCAGAATGTTATGGGAAGTCAGCAGGGAGCAGTGTCGTCATAGCCAGGGTCCACAGTGTCCAGCAAAAGCTAGAGAAGCCAAGTAGGGCATTTCCAGGAGAAGTATAATGTAGTTGCCAGTTTAATGCCAACTTTTTAGCCTTGAGAATTTCAAGTGGATAAGTTTTTATTGTTTTAAGACATCTATTTTTTTTTTTTTTTTTTGGTTGCTAATTTACTCTGACAGCTCAAGGATACTAATAGATCTATTATCCTTAAGACAATGATCCAACTCTTTTGCTATTTCAGGGGCTTTCATGATCTGGCCCTTAAACCAGTTCTCAGTATGATCTGCACTACTTACCCCAGCGAATTCTGTGCTGTGGTTATGATCACTGCAACCTCAAGTTGCGTGATTTCTTTCCTCACGTTCCTGCAATCACACATACTTTGACATTCTGTTACAACTCTCAGCTGCTCTGCATTTACAATAACCCACAAGAATGCAAAAAAAATCTATGATTGGTTTGAAAAAGGAACAGGATATAACAATCAAAACTTTCAAAAATTAAAAATGTTATATGGGGCAGTTTGTGTAAGAATGCATTGGTATTTATGACTCTTTGTCATTCAAATATGAATAAAGTGCCTAGCCTAAACTTATCTTATCCTGAACCAGTTTATAATTATTGTGCTAAGTCATTCTGAGGGAGATGAACACACAGCTTGATGGCATGGTTTGCTCCTGTCCAGCTGTGAGCCACTCGCCTTTACCAGGTTGTATGGCAATGCCTCAGATTTTGAGAATGCTGCCTCTTGATTCCTCGTAGCTGTCCTCCTTCCCAGCAGTCTGCAAGCAGAGTCCCACCAAGAGTCCTGGTCGGTCAGCCCTTTGCCTTGCAACAAAAGAGCAAACCCTTGCTGCATGAGTGACCCGAGATTCTCTCGCTGTCAGCTTCAGCTCTGCAGAAGAGACCCACCATGCTCTTTCTCTCATCTGCTCCTCTCAGTCCATTCCTCCTGAGACACCTCCTCAATAAATAATAACAGTGTATGTCAACATCCCAAAGTGTGCCTGAAACTACAGATACTACTGTATATATATTCTATTCATGTGGGAGGGATATGCAGACCTATTGGAAGTCTTATTTCATACAGTAGCCACGGGAAGATTAATAACACTGCAAACAATAGTTTACTACGACCTTAGCTTTCTTAGCATATGACACTACTGTTCTTTCCATCACTTTGTACCATTCTTATTTTTACACAAAAGAAGCATTTACTATTTTCTCTTTGTTTTTTCCAAGTTTTCATCATTTCATTTGTGACTTGAGACTATCACTAAAATTAAGAGTTACTTGAATACAATCACTTCACAGTTTGTGTGATAATTGAAATGACTACCGCGTGACAGATGGGTGGTAGTATATACAGCGTGGATACATTGGCAGAGGGTTGATTGATTTATAATCCAGGTGGAACGAAGTAGGATGTCAGGTTTTATCATTGTACTCAGAATACTAGACAACTTTTGAACCTATGGATTTTTATTTCTGAACTTCGAAAATAAAATCTTTACTCAATTTCAAGTCTCGGGAAATATGACTTTATACAAACAGAGGTTGAAACTATTACCACCTTTATAGTTCATGTCTGAAGCCAGTCAAGAAATGCAGTGAACACTTGGGTATTTGACATGATTCCTATGTAATGTGGAAGGCAGCAGTCGCTTCAAAGAATCGACTCTTCTAAGTCGTAAATTATGTTCGTCACAGCTTTTAAGGACCAATCAACAAGTTAACGGATGAGTGAGGGGACGCTCACTTTCATACTTTACAGTGACAGGCACTGGTATTTTTCGGTGAATGCAAACAGGAAGCACATTTGAATCCTAACTCCTCCCTCACCTAAGTTTCTCATAAAGCATCAAAGCGCAACTCCAATTCCTCTTTCACAAAAGTTCTGTAAGTTAGATAGTTCCCCTAAAAAGACTGCTGGTGAAATATTTTAAGGTGTTTTTTGGGGGTGGGTTTTTTAGTCAGATTTATAACTAACAGAACAAAGTTACTGTTGATGGCACAAGAATGTTTGCAATGTTACAGACTAGTTCACATTATTGACAGTAGATGAAAATAACCCATGCAAGGGAAACTCATACCGTGAGAACTGCTGCTTCGTGAATAGTTGAGGAGGATGGGAAATCTGGAGAACAGCAAGCCTCTAGGAGCAGTGCTATGCCTCTCCTCCATTCTGCCAGCTACGGTTCCTGTGGTCCTGAGAGACTGAGCATCAAAACTAAAAGTGATGAATGCTGCTTCAAGTCATTAAAAATGAGTAATTTGAGAAATAAACACAAGATGTAACTACTGACAACAGGGAATGAAAGTAGTACTAGGAGATATATGGGCAAAATCTTCACGGAACAGAGAATGGCAGCCTGGGACAACTCCTCACTCAGCAAACATTTTTTCCCCACACTCACTTTCAAGTCCTTCATCTTAGGATGTCCAGTCTCAGCTGCTCACAACACTTGAGCATAGACAGATACCAAGAACCAGTAAAAGCATGCTCCATCCTTCCTCTTTTGAGACAATACTAAAAATTTGCCAAGGTGGCATTTTGAATTTCTGCACCAACTGTTAACATCTTAGACAATTTCCACATCATGAAAAACCAAGAGCTACTTTCTATCCTAGTTGGTGGTTCAAGAACCAGCCACAGAAGTGCAGAGATTAGAGTGCTGAGCGAGGCTCAGGAGAAGAGGAGCAGAGCTGTACACAGCAGCAACTTCAGACTATGAAGCTTGAAGAATGTCCCCTCAGAGGACATTCTGTCTCCCTCAGAGGAGACAGAAGACAGTAGCTTCTCAGGCATCATTCTTTTCTCATGGCTAAGATGTTGCTCAAACAGAAAATGAAAGTGAAGGAAAATAAATAAACGAACCAAAAACACTATGCAAAACTATTGAAAGGGTTGGAAAACAAACAAAAAAACTCCAAAATATCCTTTTAGCCAATATTTCAAACCCCACTCAGTTCCTTAACACTCTGCCTAAGTGCCTGAGTAATTTGATGTAATTGAGGAAATTCTGTGTTCTATGAGACTCACAATGGTTAGAAAAGCTTAGACGTATCTACCCCAGGTGGGATAGACTGAAGGCAGGCACAGTTCTGTTTCCAGAGTTTTGCGGAACAGGCTGACAGAGAGAAGTAGTGGTCCACATTGCTTCAAGCAATGGTTCTCAGCCTGTAGACTGCCACTCCTCTGGGGCTGGCACATCAGATGTCTTGCATGTCAGATATTTAGGTTGTGATTCATAACAGTAGAAAGATTACAGTTATGAAGTAGCAATGAAATTTTTATGTTTGGGGTTCAGCACAACAAGAACTTTCTTAAAGGGTTGCAACATTAGGAAGATTGAGAACCACTGCCATCAAGGAAGATCTGACTTCCCAACACTCAGAAATAAGCAGGCTTGATTATTATCTCGTTTAGAATTTGTTGCATTGAGGTCTAGCTTCTCTGGGGCATCACATAGGCTGAGAGAGCCGAACATACAAACATTTGGACATACTGACACGCTGGGACCCCTTTCATTGCCCAGGCTGGACCTGTGCTCCTGGCGATCGTCCTACATCAGCCTCCTGAGTGCTGGCGTTACAGCACTCCTGTGACTGCCTGACATGGTGGTTTCTTAGGATACATTTTATATTCCTGGAAAGTGGCCGTGAGTTCCTACTATGGAGCAGATTACAGAATATAAAAAGTGTTGATTCACTGGGAACATAACACAGACACACACGGAGAGTTTCCCCTAAGACCAGCTGTTGTAGAGAACTGTCTTCTGGGCATGGCATGGCAGAAGCAGGTGCCTGAGGGGTAAGCACACAAACCTAGGCTCCTTGACATTCCCTCATGAAATGTGCAGGACTCATGAAGTCTCCCCACTGTCCACCCCCAAAGAGTAAGGCAATTGCCATGGTGAGAGAGAGAGAGAGAGAGAGAGAGAGAGAGAGAGAAAGAAAGAGAGAGAGAGAGAGAGACACCTTTCCCTTGGCATTGTAGCCACCCGTAAGCTGTCTTGTGATCCTGTGTTTAACCCCAGTTAAGCAAATCGGTTCCCCAACTCCATTGGGGTGGAATCATTTCTGTTTCCTCCTGCTGTTATGTTGGGACGAGTAGACATATGCAAATATCTCCTCAGAACCAGTTCCACAACTCCTGCCCATGTCCTTATGAATGGTGACATAGGTTGATGGAAGCTTTGTGGTTAGACTTTGTGTTACAGCATTGAAGAAAACCAGTAGTTTTTCTCTCTCCGAAGCCCACTCTTTCAGTGTAGAAACATCAGATAAACTGTCTTTTAGTAAGCATTAGAGAGACAACAATAAATAAGCTAGTGAATAAAGTTGTATTGGGCGGACACCATATATATATATATGAATACGTACATACATATGGTGGTAGGCTGAGGGGAAGGGGATAAGGAAAGGCATGTTTCTCCTCTTATGGTGTTCTACCCAAGCACATAGGATTAAGCCACCATGGACTGAACTCTATAAATAAATTAGACAAAATAAACATTTCCCCTTAAGTTATTGCTGTTAGCAATTTTGATCACAGTGACAAGAAAAACAACTGACAGCTGGGCTCCTGCGGCTTTGAGATGCACCAGTGTGAGCAGGTTCTGTGGCCAGTGCCGAAGCAGCATTGCAAACGTGAAGTGGAGCTCCTGGAAACGTGGACCTGCTCCCTCTCCTCTGTCCCTTGACAAGGCTGCCACTAATCCCTCCGGGTTGGTGAATTCCCATCTGTTCAACAGACTGAGCAACACCTACTTGTGAGGGTTGTGGGGTTTAAATATCCATTTGAGTCATGTTCTCCAAGCATGTTGACTAACGCTATAATTGTTAAAGACGTGAGACATACCCATCGGAGGAAGACATGTTGGTTAAAAGTCCCTGCATCCTTTATAAACTTTCAGGTAGTCCTGAGTGCTCACTAAACCGTGTGCCAGAGCTGGGTCATTACATCCATGGGGTGTGGTTCCTCTTTGGTCCTATGGAAGAGAGACAGCTGTATCTCATGAGCTATGTGTGTTTCGTGCTCTCTAACGGAAACTCTCTTTAATGGCTCCACCTTGTCTGCTATGATGAATCGATAAGAAGAACACTCCAGAAGCTCGGCTAAGCATAGGTGCCTTTTACAAGTGCTGACAAGTTGATTATCCAGCTTCCACACACATGGTCACAGTGCTGGTGGGTACATGTAGTATTTCTTCCTTCTAACACAAAACTGAATTTCAAATAGAGCCAGCAGAGGGCGACAGATGATAATACTTTAGCAACAAGCTGCTTTTTCTGTAGTTTTCCAGAGACAACACTTGCCCACGTATTTCTTCTCTGTTTATTCTCTTCTGTCGAATATGGCCAACATTGGAAGAATTAGTAACATCACAATATAACTTTAAGAACAAAGTATTAAACCAATTTAACTCTGCCATTTATTCATTCATTCATTTTTTATTTATTGGTAGTTTGAGTGTTGGAACGGGAGAGTTAGAACTGGAGAAGGGGAAAAGGCCAAATGCTATCGACAGTTGCCCAAATGTAGGTAGCATGATTAAAATGGGAATCTTCCAGACTGCTCAAAGATACTACTTCCAAGCTGTGTTCATTGTAATTGACTCTTAGCTATAATTATTGGCCAAGATTGTGGACTCAGCCTTAGATGATACATTTTATGGGATGCAAATGACTGAAAAAATATTATTTCCAGAACTGCATGAAGTAGCATGGACCCAGGCTGAAAAGTTCTTCGTGTTATCATGTCACACCTTCAGCTCTGTGAGGCTGATGAGTGCAGTGTCACTCTGTTGAGATTCAGGAAGAAAAGTCATCAGAATGTTTAATTCCTCTCAGCACACAAAGTTTCTTGTACACCTATATTCTAATGCCTGGGACACGTGGTTATTTGTGGGGTGAAAAGAAAGGCTACACAGAAGACAGAAACTGTAATGATATGTACCAGAATTGGGACAGTCTAAGCTATGTATCAACAATGGAAAAATCACTGTCCAGGGAGTAAGTAATTCCTCCATTTTAAGATGATACCAAACTGGAAGATTTTAGCAGTCTTGTGGTCATTTTTTAATTAATTAAATTTTTAATTAATTACAATTTATTATATCCCAGCTGTAGCCTCCTCCCTTCTCCCCTTTCAATCTCACCCTTCTTCCCTCTTCTCCTCCTATGCCCCTCTCTCAGACCACCAATAGGGGAGGATTGTGGTCATTTAAAAAGTATTCTATAAATCTAGATTATTGGTCTCTGTTGCAGTTTTGGCTTTCTTAGACAAGTAAGGTGGAATTGACAAGGTCAGAGACAAGGAGCAGAAGCACCCTGTGCACTTGTGGGTATGTGTGAGATAGAGAAAGAGAAAGAGAGAGAGAGGTATAAAGGCTATAGATTTTTTATGTATAAAGGGAAGAAAAAGCATAAAGAGAGTTCTTTTCAAAGAATGGGTCTTTTCAAAGCCACACATTCAAACTTACCTTCTGGTCTTATTTTAAAACTTAAGCAAAACAATATCATCATTTGGATTAAACTGATCAGTTATACAACTTTCAAAATAATTAAACATCACACAGTTTTCCCCAAAGCATATTAAAACACATATAGCTACTTCTCCCATTGCTGCGATGAAACACTCAACCTGAAACTACATGAGGGAGGAGGGAGAATTTTGGTTGATGGGTTTTAGGAGATCCAATCCACTGTGTCTCCTGACGAGAAAGCATGGTGACAGGCAGTTTATGCCAGAACAGGAACTAGGTCACTTTCTAATGACCCATTTCCTCAAGCTAGACCCCATCTCTTAAATGTTCTTCAACTCCCACAAGAGCACTATTAGCTGTGAGCAGACATGTTCCCTGCGAGTCACTGGTCAGCTAGCCTGGCTGGACTGAGAAGCCCTGGCTTCAGTGAGAGATTGCAAAGACATCTCACCTTTGGCCTCCATCTGTATATCCACACATACAAATACACACACGTGCACACACGCACACAAACACATACTGGAGGAAGAAAATTCAGTAGTATGCCCACAGTGGAAATTCTTAATTATTTGGTGATGTGACTTTTTATTTATCTAAGTATCTCTATAATTTCTCCCCTAAAATTTTGTGTATTTTACTAGAAATTGTATAAAATGTTTACATGCATACATTTTGAAGCTACTATTTCATGCTCTCTTCAGATGTGAAATGAGAGAATTGTGAAAGGCCAAAGGCCCTTTGAGCATTAAAAATATTCTTGTAATGTGCAGTGAGAGATATATGAAATTTAAAGCTGGATAACAATTAGAGCTTCACTATTAAGCAAGACTTACGTAGGTTGGAGGCACGTAGCCCCAGTGAGGTAGAAAGGGTAAACAAAGCCAGCTTGTTCTTTCACAGCCTGAGGCTTTGCCCATACAGACAGCACAGCAGCGTTTAGCACAGACCTGAGTTACTTCCTCAGCTTAAACTTTTGTCTCTGAGGCAAATATAGCCCAGTAGCTCACACTATCCTGAGACTTCAGAATCAAGGAAGGAGTAGAGGGGAGTATTACTTAACTTTCATGATCTATAATTTTATTTGTCCCAATCACCCAATGTCCAAATTAATGAATAAAAATTTCAGAAATGAGAAATTAATTAACTTAGCTCTGTTCATGTAAGTAACTTTTATAATTTTAGGCACCTACGAGGAGAATGTATTGCCTGTCACCTCTACACACACACACACACACACCACACACACACACCACACACACATACACACACATACACACACACACACAAATAGTGACTGCTTTGGGATTTAGGGAAAGGTAGACTGGACGCCAGGATGACATGGTCCCTGAGAATTATACTTCTGCCCAGTGGGTTCAAGGTAACATTGTTTGATCACATCTAAAACAGAGGTCTTCCCAGGTCTAGAAGCCTGAGCCTGTGGAGAAAGAATGGCTCAAACGTTGCAAACACTCTCCCTGAGAAATCCCAGGAGGCCTTGCGTCCTGTTTCTTCTGTGCATTTACTCTCTGAAGCACAGAAAAGCCACCTGGCCTTTGCTGTTTGCTGTAATTTGCTCTGCCCCAGCCAAAGGAGAGAGTACTTGAAATCAGAGTCAGCAACCAACCCGAAAGCAGGTGCTTTTGATGTGGCAATGCTGCTGCTTCTCGGTGTGTCAGGTCACCTACCTACATCTTCAATCAACTGCAGATAGAAAGTACTTTCAAAAATTGCATGTGTACTGACCATTTTGTTGTAATTTACCAAAGAGTACAGTTCAACAACTATGTACACAGCATTCATATTTGATTTTGTACAAATAATCCAGAATACTGCAGAACATACAGATCATGTACAAATACAAAGCCATTTTGTATAAAAGACTTCAGTATCTACATATTGAAATGTCTGCAAAGAATCTTGACACAAGTCTCTTTTGGGTGCCATGGGACAACTATCCTTGTGGTTGTGACGGGACCCTATTTGCATTTTGGATGACCCCTCTGCCTCCATGAGTGGGATTGACAATCAAAACTTGCCAGTGTTCCACTAGACAAACCCTGACTAATCTTTATTAGATCATTTCCTTCTCTCGGCCCTTCCTGCTGTCTGTACTGACAATCTGTGAGAAGATAGGGCGGTTGCAGCCGGGCCACTCTGAGAACTTGCTATGCAGATCACGCAGAACAAACCTATTTATAACTGTGTAAGGACTCCCTCTTCCTGTCCACAGATTGTCACTTTGTGTCCAGTTTCTTGGGCTTTTGTCAGGTCCAAAGAACTATTTGCATTTGAAGAAAGGGCATCAGTAGGCTTCCTGGCTATGTGTTTGTAACAGCCATCCTGCTATGAATTTTTAAACTCAGTCTGAAGTCGTAATTCCAACAGATATACATTTAGGATTTTGTGTTAGAGATTTTTTTTCAGGTCATTTAGCAGTTACTCGATGGAAAACTCTGCCACACTGAAGCTACCATAGAACCCACTTAGAAGAATAAAATTCACCGTTAGCATCGGTGGATCAAGGTGTAATGAAGCAGGTGCCTAATCTACGATTTCAAAATCCTGGGAAATGACAGGCTTCGTCCCTCCTCTTTTTCCTAAGGTAGATTCATAGAATGTGAGTGGATAATACAAGTGTCTAGTAATTACTGGAACTTATCCTGTTTGTTGACTAACAGAGAATTCCTAGGATATATGCCAGAAAACAAATGTTTAGCTCTGCTCGTTTAAGTTACTTGTAATCAAGTCCAAAGCCAAGAACTTAAAATCTCTACAAACAACACTAAATTAGGATCACATGTGCTGTGTCTAAAGCATTTCTGTGAACTGCTGAAATCCTTTTATCTCAGATGTATAGAAAAAAAAATCAATCTTAAGTTATATGTTATAATACTTACAATTACACATAATTTCATGTATCACCCCTCTGCTATCTCTCTGTGTGTATGTGTGTGTGTGACTGATTATTGTTTTAAAATTATCCTTGGTAGATTTAGTCTTTATGTCTCTCTTCCTCTCCTCCGAAGGCTGCTAAGTTGTCCTTGAGTCAGCTTCAGACTTGAATTATTTCATAAACAAAAACACTTTGCAACATTTTTGGTGGGGTTCTTAACAGATGTGTTCTTCCTCTTAAGGCCTTCCCCATTGTTTGATCTTTTCCACCAAAGCAATTCATTATTACATGATTGGCAGAGACCCAGGCAGGGTAATTTCGCTGAGATGGGCCAGCAGCCAGACACTATATTGGTCCTTTCCACTGGTAGCTGCATCCTGCAAGGCTGTGCTAAGCAAAGTAGCTCTGTGTGCTACAGGCCCAGTGAATGGAGAGGAGAGGTGGCTGTCTGGATCAGCCATTCAGAAGACACTTGCCATCTCTTCTGAGTTTCTCCATGGCTGCTGGTATAAACATCTATGAGGTTTTGGTATGAGACGAGGTGCAATGCCCAGGAGGCAGGGGAGTTAGCACACATCAGGATGCTTAGGCAAGCAGAAACTTCATTTTGGGTTACTTTTTCAGTTACTTAAGGTGGCTAGCTGGTGCTCTTTCTAAGGTAAAATCAAGTCCATTTGGAAAAGGGCAAAGCACTTCTAGCAATAGCCATCCATCTATGCTACTCTAAGACAAATGGTGTCATTTCTTTTTGCTGGAAAAGGCCTTTGTCAAAGATTCCCAGGTCAACAAAGGCAGAGTCCTGTCACACCTCTGTGAACTTTTGCTTCCAGCCTCTCTCCTCCACCCTGAATAAGCAGCAACATGGAATGCATCATAGCATCCATTTGAAGATGAGGAACAGTCAATCAGGCTTCCAGCTAGGACATGAACAGTGGATAGGATAGGATTGGTGTGAACTGGCCCTCTTCAGGTACTCTAGTCTATGTTCTGCCCAAATATTACTGTAGTCTGTCTTTCCCACCAAGCAACAAACAGTTACCTACTTAGCAGTTCACACCTTCACAAATGCATTGTTTAGTTTCCATGAGACAGAATTTTGGTACGGGTTAGTTCAACCTTCTGCTCAGGGTTTCCCTTGGTAGAAATCTTCCCTTTGGCCCTCTCTGAAGTTTCCTCACTGTTAGCAGAGCTTAGAGTTTTACAGCAATTTCAAGGACCTCAGATCTTGGAGTACCTATGAGGTCAATTCTCCTTACAGATGGCAGTTAGATTCATCAGAGCCAACTGAAAATGTCACTTCTGAGTTCCTTCTTTAGGTCATGTGGACTTGGCCTTCATGGTTAGTTCAAGGACCTACATGCTCCTTGCAGCAGACATAAATGCGAAATAGAGCGCTTTGCCTTATCTCTTCCCCATGCAAAGGAGTGTGTAATGGATACTCTGCCACCTTCCTTCTTAGAATGAGGGACCAAGAAGACACTCATCAGATACCGTCCTTTAATCTTTCACTTCATGCTCCATAGAACCAGTAGACTAAAACAAACCAAGGTACTACCTTAGGACTAATTTAGAGTCGGGAAGTGAGGGGCAGCCACTGCATGTGAAAAGCATTTATTCTGTCCTCCAGGTAATATCATTAATCAGCGTCATGTTCCATTCTGTGTGGGCAACTTTTCGCATAGACGTGGAGGGGATCATATAGAGCAGTGGTTCTCAGTCTTCCCAGTGCCACAGCTCTTTAACTCAGTTCCTCATGTTGGGGTGACCCTCAACCATAAATGCACTGTGTTGCTACTTCCTAACAGTAATTTTGCTGCTGTCATGTACCATATAAATATCTGATATGCAGGATTTCTGATAAGCGATTCCCAAAGAGGTTGTGAGCCACAGTTGAGAAGCACTGATATAGAGAATATACTGTAGGGATGGGGATTGTTTAAAACGTTTTGCCAGCATTACTTACTGAAAAAATAATTTTACTTCTAAGTTAAAATGTGCTGACATTCTGTCTCCTGTGGGTATCCTAGTTAGATACTGTGAGCGTTTCATTAACAGTCCAATGCTGAAAGTAATTTTAACACCTCAAACTGATTATCTAAGCCAGTGATGTTTAACATTCATTAACATATTAATACTTCCCTGCTTCAATTTTTGAAGCAAATTTTAAAAATTTGCTGCAAATTTTGTTAACATCACTTCAGTTCTATTCAATCTAAGCTGTATATGCATTGAGGCATAAAGGCATAAATTAGTTATGAGGATGACCTCAGAAATATTTAATTTCATGGTTCCAAATTTTCCAGTATCAAACTATATTCTCATAATCTCAATTTCATATATATGTATATAATCTATTCATACACATAAATCTTGTGGTTAAGAATGACCATAAACTTACAATTAGTTAAATAACATTGCTGCCTATACTTTGAACCATGTACTTCCAAATTTCTTTGTACAAAAACATGCTACAAGGTGATTGATTCTATTTGCAGGAGAGTCTGAAACACACACACACGCACACACATACACACACAGCTTTTGTGTAGAGCACACGATGGAAAACAGGAAGCAGAGAGAGGCAGAGGTAAGATAGAGGAAGAAGAAAAAATAAAACAACAACAGCAACAACAACAACAACAAAATGGAATTCTGTCTTCTGCTTTCAGAACAGTTTTGCTGTGCTGAATTATTGAATCCAGAGACAACTGAATGTAAAAATGCACATGAAAAGCAAAATGTAAGAAAAGCCTAAAAGATAATAGTTTTCATTTTTCTTTTAAGTCAAGGTGGATCAGGGAAATTTAATTCTATATCCCAAATGTGTGTAAACGTTATTAAGATACTATGCATATGTTGTAAAAGCATGCAATGGTTTTCTGGTGAATAACTGAGCTTTATAATTGACCTTACAAGCCAATACCAGTCAGGTCCAGAACACACATTTCCAGTTATTCCCCAGGCTACTGCTGTACACCCTTGCCTCAGGCCCAGAAGTCTAGTTTCTGTTTGTTTGGTTTTTTTTTTTCCCTTGGGGAAAAATAGCTATTTTACTTAAAAATCTTATAGCTAGTAACCATGACAAGTCAAAAGCAAAAACCTCACATTCTAAAACCCCCTTAGTGTAACACATGCAAATGTTATCATGATGCTCCAAAAACTGAACCTCTTTGCACTGCAAGTGAAGGACATACTCTGTGAGAAGGAGTCTTCCTTCATGCTGAGATGTATGGACATCTGCAGCCCTAACTCCATTTCTTGAAAACACTTACTTCTTATTTTAACTTGTTTTGATATAGTTTCTAGAGATCAGCTGACCACAAGTATAGACTCGCTGTGAACTGTGACTTTGATCTTGCTTTAATAGGATATGTTGTAGAATATGAGCCCCAAAGCGAGGCAGATGGTGAATAGAGCACTGGTTAGCTTCTGCTCAGTTTTACATCTTCCCTCACTTGGTGTTGAAATAATTGCTCGCTCCACTGGGGCCAAGATCAATGACCAATAATGCCTCAAAGGTAATTTTTGTTCCTGTTTCTTAATCAACTTCCAACATGCTAGAATGTACCGTCCCAAGAAAATTTTGGATGGCAATATGTTATTATTTCAAAGCCATCCCTCTCAATTATGGACTAGTTATAGTGCTCCATCAAGTGAGGTAACACATGTGGAAATATTTTAAAAACCAAAAAATGTCCAATAAATTGTAGAGATTATCACTATGGTATGGAGAAACTAAGGAGCCGTAGCGGCAACAGTGAATCCTTCAGAAGACTCAAACATACAACATTAATGACAATGCTAAAGGGAAAGATGAGATTATCATATAAGCTGTGTTTGTACAGGGAAAACCTGATTTGTATGTGTTTTCTAAAATACTGAAGTATTGGGGCAGATCAAAGAGGCCCCCCTTGTTCAGTAGGGTATGGAAGAGAAAGTGGCCATAATGATTACCCACTCACTTGAAGCCAAGTAGGAACTGTGTCCCAACACAATGATTTCTGCAGTTAATAGACAGTTGACCCTCAGGGGTGGGTGTGGAATGAGCAGCCACTTTTATAATAGCTGAAACATGCTTGAAGGCATGAGCAACGCAAACCCTGCCCTGTACGCTGTGAAGTATTTATTTGTCTTGAAATCTGCAATAAACACTTAACTTACAACATTTTACATATTTGTTCAGAGTTTTAACCTTGCTACCAGACCTAACAAACCATTTACTTTTACCACGACTACAGCTTGTGTTAATACACTCACTATTTATAGTGTCCAACAGATTCCTACCTAACTTCTGGGGCTGTGCAGAGAAAATAATTTGTACCAGTATGAAGCTTGCTCCATGAAGGAATAGAGAGATGGAGGCTTTTGGTGGGAAGAAAAGAAAGGATCATTTGGTAAGGGAAATCGGTGTCCTGGAGCTCAAGAAAGAAATTTCAAATCAGGGAAAGAGAAAGGTTGAGGATGACAGCATTTCCCTACAGCAGAGAGACCCTCTCGGCTGGCAGAATGCTGGAGTGCTCATTTGTAGACTGCTTGCTGCCTCACATTTCAGTGCTTCTCTAACCCTCTATTCACATCTAAATCCTGACCCGTTTGTGGCCCTTTATTATGTTTTATGACTACAGCTCTTCAGGGTAGGCTGTGCTGTTCTCCGTGTTTGTGGGACAGACAGAACAGTTAAGAAACTTGCTTTTACACTAGGCTCTGGGGAAGCCCATGATTCTATTCATACCTCAGAGGATTATGAGCTAGGCAGCACTAGACCGACTTCTTCCAAGATCTGGTCATCAGAAAGCTGTAGATAAATTGTTAGAGTCATTGGCATTTCACAGTTGGCTCAGATTCAGTCTCTAATGGCACTTTCTATGAATGGGCAGTAAATGTCAAGAGCCTGGGGATCAGTGCAGGGAGAATGAGGGAGGGAGGGGAAAGGGCTGGGAATAAGAATGCAAACTGAAGAGGGACATCTCTTTGTCAAGATGGAGGCCTGTGACAGGTAGGCTCCTGTGAGGACATATGTGTGATTCTAGCTGAAACAAGAAATTCAAAGATAAAGAGGGAACAAAGATTGAGGAAATGTCCAACCAATAATTGACCCAACCTGAGACCCACCCCACAGTAGATAGCCAGCTCCAGACACTATTAATGATTCTCTTCTCTCTCTACTATCACATGTTGAGTGCTTTTCAGGCTCTGTGGTATGTCCCACCAGAGCACCAGGAGACGCTTTTTGTTTACTCTTTGCCTCTCTACCTTCCTGCTTTCCTCCTCAGTTCTCTTTCTTTAAAGGCTCTGTCTTTGTTGGCAGTTTATATCTCTGTGATGGAAGATTCTTCCCACTGCCTCTGCATCTTTACTCCCCATGTAAATAGCTGAGTAGCATTCCATTGTGTAAATGTACCACAATTTCTGTATCCATTCTTTGGTTGAGGGACATCTAGGTTGTTTGCAGTTTCTGGCTATTTTGAATAAAGCCGCTATGCTCTGCTATGCTTGTTGACAGAAGCCTAACGTGACAGTCCTCTGGGAGGCTCCAGCCAGCGTTGGATTGAGATAGATGCTGGGACTTGCAGCCAAACATGGGGTAGAGCTCTGGGGGTCCTATGGAAGAGTTAGGGGAAAGAAGGATGAGACAGCAACTTCACAAGATGACCAACAGAGACAGCCTACCTAGTCCCATGGGGGGCTTCCAGAGACTGGAACATCCACTAAGGAGATGCATGGTCTGGACCTAGGCCCCGCACGTATGTGGCCTGGTCTTCACATGGGCACCTGGCAAGTGGAGGAGGGTGTTTCTAATATGGACTTTACTGCATGCTTTTGGATCAATTCCCCCTGGCAGAGCTGCCTTGCGTGGCCTCAGGGGACGAGGTTATGCTCAGTCCTGATGTGACATGTTGTGCTGGGGAGGGTTGATACAAGGAGGGGGATTTCATTTTCTGGGGGGAAGGGATAGGAAAATGTAGAAGGAGAGAAAGGGGAGGGGCTGTGAGGATAGGAGGAAGGAGGCATCCTTGCAATGCAAATTATATAAACTGAAATAATAAAAAAAATAAATAAAAGAAAACAAAGAGAAGAAAGCAGGAAAACGTAGAGTTATCTTACTACCTTTTTCAAAGGTTTGCTTTGTGTACAGAAGCAAGGAGGCAGAGTACTCAATGTTAAGGTCCCTGCACCCCAATGGGTCTTCCCTATCAATATCAGTGGGCAGGTTTTCCTGGAACACACTCTTATATGGCCCAGAGCCATATTTTCCATTCAATCTCATCTCTTCATTCCTTTCTGTTTATCGTGACCTTTAGCTTAGAATATGCAGCCAATTCAATAAAGAATTCATGTTTTTCTAAATATACACACATATAAAAATTAGAATTAAAAGAAGCAATTCTTAGGGGCTGTGCAGGTGGTCCAGTGGTTGGGAACATGGATTTTTCCTGCAGAGTATCCTAGTTTAGTTCCCACAACCCATTTGTGCAGCTTAAAACCAGCTCTAACCTCAGCTGCAGTTATCACAAACCTGTGGTCTCCTCATGTACCCAAGTACACATACTCACACACAGCCATACACACATAACATTAAAATAAATATTTTTTTAAACAGGTGATTCTTGTTGAATTTGGCACACTATTCTGTCTGTGTTCTCTTGGGCCCGTGCTCATTTTGGCTTGACTGTAGGCATTTGGCCAGGTACATCTGACTTGGATTCCTATATATTACACAATTTTCAATGCTTTTCTCATGGTAATTATCTTGTCTTGTTTGTCTTTGAGTGGCACTGAATTCTTCTGATCTTTCCAGGTAATGCCATTCAGCAGAGTCAAGATAGAAGGAAAGGTTTATAAATGTTTATGACAATATCTATGCCTGTATAAACAAATGTTGATGACATTGATTATAACCTGTATATCCTTATGCTCCTACCTTCAGGCAACACCCCTCTTGTGAACTAGACAACTCTGATGAGCCTCAAACACTGTTACTTGCATGTCTGTCTTCCTTAATCTCCTTCAGCCATCATCTTGTTTGTCTGGAGATCCTGGCTTCTCACACATCACTCAACAATCTCTGTTTGCATCTTGAGTCATGTCTTTTGGGAGTACCCTCAAGAACTTGGGAGGTCTTGAATACCAGTATTCTTTACCACAAACATCTTCAGTTTTTCTTCTCGTTCCATAGGTAAACATTTTCTGGACATTTTAAGGTTTAAATTGCTCAATCCCTTTTTTACTTTTTCATTGTAGTTATTGAAGTGCTAGCTCCAGATATAAGACAAGAAAAAAATCAAAATGACATAAATAGAAAAAGGAAGTAAACCACCCATATTTGTAGATGTATGTTATAATGATTAGTATCTCTGAAACTTCCCACCACTGATATTTGACAAATGTGTCAAAACACACACCAAAGAAAGAGAGCATCTGCAACAAATGGTGCTGGAAAAATACTCAGTGTCTACATGTAGAAGAATGAAATTATACTCATCTATCACCTTGCACAAAAATTAATGTTATGTGAATCAAAAGCTCCAATGTGAAAATGAAATGCTAAAAGTTCTAGAAGAAAATATAGGCGGTATGATGATATATGTATAGAAAATTTTTTTAATAAGATTGCATTCATGACTTTATCTTCCCCAGCCCACCTCATTGCAGTGAAGCTTTTATGTTCTACTCAAGCTTAGGCCTGCAAACATCTTGCAAACACAAACATATCAAAAGAGGCATAGACTTCACTCTTCACAGAAAGCAACTAACTAAAACTCTCCAGGAAAGCATGCAGCTCTATGAAGAGCAAATCCTCTCACCTGTTGAGATGCAGAAATGACCATGTCACAGTCAACTGACTTTGAACAATTGGGAGTCTCCTAATTTATTTTAA
This sequence comes from Psammomys obesus, assembly GCF_907164565.1. Classification (NCBI taxonomy): domain Eukaryota; kingdom Metazoa; phylum Chordata; class Mammalia; order Rodentia; family Muridae; genus Psammomys; species Psammomys obesus. The sequence continues at coordinate 11,527,284 of NW_026586816.1, forward strand.
TCCACTATAACCAAATACCTGACTCCAGTTGATATACAGGTCACAATGATGTTCCACTTCTTAATTCAAGTAGTCTATTCTCAGTTTTTTTGTTGCTGGTCCTAACAATTAGTATCTACTTGTCAATTTACCTTAATATAATCAAATCAATGATACTAATTTTTTTATATATTCAAGGACTTTCTGTAGTGAACAGTTTTTGGGATTAGAAAGTCTATACAGATGTTGCCAGCTGTCATACGAGTCACCCAAGAGATTATCACCTTGTGGTGGTTGGCGTCATGAAGAAGAAGAAGATGAAGGAGAAGGAGGAGGAGAAGGAGGAAAAAGAAAAGGAGGAGGAGAAGAAGAGGTGTGTGTGTATATGTGAGAGTGTGTGTGTGTCCTCCCCCTTGTTTTTTTCTTTCCAGGATAGAAAGGAAGAGCTGAACTCTACATGTGGTGGTACACACCTCTAATTCCAACATGTAGAAGGGAGAGGCAGGAGCCATAGAGCCAAGTTGATACTCTTTCCCAAAATCAAGTAATGGTGGGCAGTTAATCAGGTGAGAAGGCCGTGATCTTACGCTCTCTACTCCATGCTCTGTCTGTACGTCTGTACATTCCTGTTTCCATAGTCTTATTACTCTTTACATAGGCAATGATAATATCCAAAACGAACTCACTCACCTACCACCTTGCTCATTTCCTCAACCACTTTTAAATATTCAATGGCCTGTACTAATTTTATATTTCTATCTTTTGTTTTCAAAATTCTGAATTTTTGAAATTAACGTTTTGACCGGCCAACATTTTTCCATCTAAAAACCAATAAAATGATTCTAAGCCTTCCTTTTTTCATTTAAAAAGAATTATTCATCTAGTTTGTTCTCTTTACCCCATCACCACTCTTTTCATACCTCAACATCTGACATGAAATTCAGTTTGCTGATGCAAATTTCATAAAGATAGAATGTTGTAAAATAAAATCTGCACAGCTTCACTGTGTGTGTCTCATTGCCTTAGCAATTTGAGGAAGGGTCTGCATTCTAACTCATGGCTCAGAAAATCCATTTTGTACAAGTAGTATGTAAAATTTCTTAACACAAAGGAAAAGTTTGAGAGACGGTAAAAGTTAACGGGAAAAGGGTTTATTTTGGCTTACAATTCCAGAGAAACAGAGACCATCATAGCAGAGAAGATGTGGTAGCATGAGGGCATTTTTCTTTACATTGCCTCAGAAGTCAGGAAGACAGGGTAAACAGGAAGTAAAGCAAGAGTATAAAAATCTCAACGCTGTACCCCAGTGGCATACTTCCTTCAGGCTGGATCTATGCCCTCAACATTCTATAACCTTTCCAGATAGTGCCCAGATGATTGCTATGGTTTGCCTACCTGCTTAGGCTCACCTTTTTCCTCATTTGGAGAGCTATTTCGGGAGGTTATAGGTCTTCTAAGGTTTTGGTTGACAGAAGTAGGTAACTAAGAGCAGGCATAGAAAGTTATAACCCAGCCTCTGACCTCTAGTCCGTTGTGAACAGAGGATCCTCTATTATATTCTGACCAATGGACTCCTTGTCACAGTGGACTAACTTCTGAAACCCTAAGACATAATGTTTTTCCTTTAAGTTGCTTCTATCGGATCTTTTCTCACACTGATGAGGAAATCAGCAGCAGGGAGAGGATGGGTGGCTGTCATGACTAACCCTGTAATTTAGCTCGTAGGCCTTTGTGTCTGGGCTGTGGAAACAAATGTGGAAGAGTGTGGAGTCTAGAGAGGGCTTGGAATGCTGTGATCAGATCTTGATGTGTGAGTTTTGTGCAAGTTCAGAAGTCTGGCAGACTGTAGAAATGAACATAGAAAATACTGTGCCCACAAGGTTTCCAGTGAAAAAAGACTCAACTACCTGTTGGGCTACAAGCCATTTGTGCTGTGCTCTGGAGAAGGCTTGACCTGTACTCTGCCAGTCCCGAAACTGGAAGTGGGCCTAAATGCAGATGTGAGAGGCTAACTTATTTGGTGAAGAAACTCTCAAGGCAATGTGCCCTTAGGTTATCACAAACTACTCCGCTTTGAGTCCCATTCGTTGTGGTTCACAGACCAGCAGAGTTTGACAAGAAAAGAAGCATGGATATGTTTGACGTCACAGACAAAGACAGTGCAAACAAGTCAGCTATGGTTGTCAGCGGCCAGTCACATTAAAGATAAGCCAAGAACACTGGGTCAACAGGAATGGTGTCCAGAGAATAGCTGACTGTTCTAGTGCACAAAAATAAAAGCCCATTTGAAAAATCTTTTTTTTTTTTTTTTTTCACGAAGAGATAGTCTGAGGAGAAAGCTACTGGGGTATTCCACTAAAATGTAACTACCTAGGGAGTTTCTTTTCTAAAGCAGCTATTCAAGGAATAAAAAGCAGTAGCTGGTGGATATCTAAGTTTATTACATTTCGGAATGTAATCTATTCTCTTTTGTGAATATAGCTGTAATAAACACAAATACGAACATACCTCTGTAGAAGGATGTAGAGTCTTATATACATGAATGACATAACTGTATCATACGGTAGTTCTACTGTTATTATTTTTTTTGAGAAAGCTCCAACCTAATTTCTATAATGGTTGTACCAGTTCACACACCTATTAAAAGTGAATAAGGGTTTCTCTTTCCCCATAACCTCGTCAGAATTTTTCTTGATGATAGCCATTCTGTCTGGTATGAATAGAAGAGTAGCTTTCATTTGTATGTTCCTGATTGTTTAGGATGTTGAACATTTAAAAGAATATTCAAGGTCATTTGCAGTTGTCCTTTTAATATATATGCATATATAATTATATGCATATATAAGTATATGCATATATATGCATATATAATTATATAATTTATATTTGCATATATATAAATATAATTTTATGTGTTTGTATAACGTTATGTGAAACATTTGTATGTAGGTGCCCATGACAATCAGATGGTATCAGGTCCTTACGAACTGCAAGTACAGAGCTTGTAAGCTACCTGATATTAGTACTGGGACCCATGATCTTAATCATTAAGTCATCTCTTCCGTCCTGCAGTTATTCTTCTAAGAAATGGCCTCTCAATTCTTTGGTTTGTTTTATTGATGTGTAAGTTTGTGGAGTTTCTTTGTCCTTAATTTTTAGCAGTTTATATATATATATATATATATATATATATATATATATATATATATATATACATACATACATCCATCTTTCAGTTCATTCAATTCGTTTTCACTTTTGCTGTGCAAAATGTTTTTAATTTCATATAACAGTATTTGTCTTTTCTTGGGGTCTATTTCTTATGCTACTGAGCTTGTCTATACAGTATTCTGAAAAGTCTTTTTATGTTTTTCTTTTATTGTTTCAGGATTCAGGTTTAAATTAAGCTCTTCCTTTCAGTGTAAAGTTTTGTAAAGAGTGAGGGATGTGTATATAATTTCATTCTTCTGTGAATGGATACATGGTTTCTTTAGCACTGCTCGTAGAACTGGCTGAGAGATTAAAATCTCTGAAACTGGAGCCACAGTTAATTGCTCCTCCCTTATGTTTCTCACTTCAGGTACTGTGTCACAGTGAGAAAACTGACCAACAGAAAATATACTCATCTTCTCTTCAAACTTTTTGAGCCAAGCCAGTCACATATTGCAGGCACGTGATCCCTTCCTCCTTATACCTCACTTCACCACATAAATCAACTATAATGTCAATGTGTGTGCTTGATTTCCTTCGTTAAGCTTTATTCAGATGTGCATTGTTGAGCCAGAGGACCTAGGGTATGGATTCATGTAATTGTTGTGAGAAGAATTCATCAATGTTTTTGTATTTGTGATCAATACCAGAAAGGTTCTACATAAAGAGTTGCTCCCAGGTAACAGGAAATGAAACTCCTGGGAAATACAAATCTCCTGTCTGCTACTACTCCTGTTACCTGCTCCCAGCCAGCCATAAGCTCTAGGATGGGCCTACCATTCTGTGCTTTATTAAGCTTGCCAGAAGAGTTTGACTCACACTCTGCTCAATAATGCTTCTGCAGTTTACCCTGAGGAAATGCAGTAGGATGCTTACAGCTCACCTAAGCTTCCAACTGCATTCAGCAAGAAACGGATGCTACAGGGAGTAGCAACAGGAGACCCTAATCATGGACAAGAAAGTAAGTACCAGTTCAGGGTATTGACCGGTTCTAAGTTCACCCTGTATCTTGAGCGTCTGAAGGCAACCTGAGACTCACTTTTATGCTCTGGAATTCAAATTGAGACAGCAAATTTTTGTGGCTTTGCTTTTATGTTTAAATGGCAGCCCTGGAATTTTGCCTTGCCACAGAGCATATTAGAATAAAAGAGAAAGGGGTGGAGATTTGTTTTAAGAACTCTTGAGAGTGGGCTGAAGTAACTGCATAATTTCCCCCCAACGGTAGATTTTGGACACAGAAAAGTAGGAAAACCCAGAACTAATTGCTCTCTTGCTTAAAATCTGTCCCTTCCCCTGCCAAGAACTTGACTTCAGACCCCCAAGTTTTTCTTGTGTGGCCCTGATATCTTTACAAGAGTAATTTTTCATAAGTCGGCATGATTATCACTGGCTCACATGGTAAAACTCCCCCTTCTTGTGGGAGGAAAACACAACTCCCCAACTGTCTTCTATAAACCGTAAATATGGAAAAGATCTCATATATTCCTGAACAGGACCAAATCCAGCCAAGGAATAATGATGTGGATCTCCTTCTCTCTTTTCTTGTAATAAATTTGATAGTTGTAGTGTGTGTGTGTGTGTGTGTGTGTGTGTGACTATGTCTGCTTAGCTTTTGCAATGGGCAGTAGAGGCAGAAACACTATCTTCTTTTATAAGCTTATAAATCCATAATTGAGTATGTTTAAATAGTGTTTAAAAGGTTTTAAACTTTTCCAATTATTAATTTGCATCTTTAGCCATTTTCTCTCTTCTAAGAAGTGTAAGCCACTTTCTGAAAAGCAAAGCTTGTGATTGGAGTGATGTGACTCATTCTTGTTTTCAGCAGTTCCAGGAGGCAAAGAAGTATCCAGCCTTTGAAGAAATATTGATTTCATGAATAATTACACCCGCTTGACCCACGTGTCTGGCTGTGGGCGGGGCACCAGCATTCCTCATACTGAAGCTGTTCTCCATGCTTTCGGGTTGAAATGTGTTCTCTGAGGGAAAAATTAAAACTTAAGGAGTATATATTAACCTTTTAAACTAGGAATGTCTAACTGTTTTTGCTTTAGAGACATATTCACCAGTGTTTGATTGTAAAGTTAAAAATTGTGAGATTATATGAAAAATGACTTCCCAGACAATTAAAATAATTTTATAAAATTACCATTTGCCTTAAACCCTTGATAAGTGTCTTCATCACAGTTGCTAATTATAGGGTTAGTTAAGATAATAATTGGCAAGTGTGGGTCACAGGTTTAAAGAACAAAACTCATAGTACATTTCTTTCACTCACATATGACTGGCTAATGAAATAACTTTAAATTCAACATTTTTTTTAATGGCAACAACTATTTATTACTTTCTTTTAAGAGTTAGATTTTATAAGAGAAATGAAAACAGGTTTCATTTTAACACTCAGTATATTACTAGGAAAAAGCTGAACTATTAACTGTCTTTTGGAAATGGCAGAGTGACCGTGGTGAGAAGCTTCAGGCTCCAAACATAGTTCCACTGGAGACTGATCTATGCTGACTCTCCACTCTCCAGGGTGGTGGAGCTTTTCCTATGCCCCAAACAAGCACGGTAGAAGAAGAGCACAACTCTACACTTACTCTCTTCTAAGTTCAATGCGTCACAATTCTTTATCCTCCGTATGAATGTGCCCCAGAAGTGATGGATGTTTTCTTCTTATAGTCACTATTCAGACCAGTGTTGTTTTTATACATTTGGAAAGTTGTGTTGAACCACAATGAAAATAACCCTTATACCTTCCTTTATCTCTTGAAGCATGAAATGGCTGCTTTTACAATAGAAACATCCAAACTTGGGGCTTTCAGTCAATTATTAGGGTGGCCTTCTTTAACAAAAGCATCCAACATTGTGGGTTTCTGTTATCACTGATACCTCTCTTTTATGAACACTTGCAGCCTTGTGCTCTTCAACAAATTCCTGGAAGCTACCCTCTTTCCTCTTTGTATTTCTATGTCATTCCTGATGCAACCCCTCACTTTCTTCCTCATCCTCCCATGCTAATGCACAGCCAGCAGAATTAACCTGGAAGAAACTCTGCCTTCTAACACTGCTTCTCATGTACACAGTCTCACTTCTGGATTGGAAGATCCTGAAGGAAAAGCAGTGAACAAATACAACAAGTGGCCGAGGACACAGACTATTTTAAGCACTTGCCCAAAAATATATATATATATAAGATTGTTTTGCCGATGATGCTTGGAATGAACTTTTGGCTCCCAAGCAAAGGCTCTTTGACAAATTTAAAACATAAATCATATTTGCTCTACACCTTCTGGAGAGAAAAATAAGACTTTTACAAAGTTCCATGGTTTAGAAACACATCAGCATGCATAGACCTCCATAGGCCTATCTGTTAATACAAAAGGGAAACCAGGAGGTTGTATTCAGGCTATATGAGTGGCGTTTGAAGCTGGTTTGTTAAGGCGGAATCTTCATGTCTTCTTGTAGAGGGGCTCATTTGTCCAGCTTGCACAGAATAGAGTTTCCTGAAAATATAGAAACATTTTTCGTGTTTACTTGCACTTTGAGAATAGCAGATTAACCTATCATGGCGCCCTGCAGAGCGCTGTGTATCATGCCCCATCCATCAGTGTTGGTTTTACACTATCAGAGGCTATTCCTTCCCTGTATCCCGGGAGCTCACTGCAGCTTATTTTGTCTGTTCAAGAAACACTTATCTAAGGTGTAAGAGGGATACTTGCCATCAGGGTCCCGCACCTGCCCTTGAAGTCCACAAGCCTCTACAACCCATTGTGTCCTATGTTCATCACAATTTGAGCTTGCCAGGATTTTATTACAGAATAAGAGCAATAAAGTGGTGCATTCACTGTCAGCGTGTAAGAATAAAATCTGTAATAAATTTACTTCTCTGATATAGATGATTCTCAGGCTGGGCATTTCTGCTTGGTTAGTTTGTAGAAACACCTCAAATGGGGCACATTGGCTGGTGTTACAGAATTATTCTATGGTCTGAACTTGTTCATTCCTTTGGGTCTTGCATTCCAGTTATCTTAGGGAACACATCAGTCAGACTGTTATTCAGTAATTTTGTTTCTCCTCCTTAGGTTGGAAAGTTGGAGTCTTTTTTTCTGGCTCTAAGTTCTATGAAGAGAGAAACATGGCTCTGGCTGGCCAAGGATAACCAAAGACTTGATAGGAAACTTACATTTTTACTTTTCTAATGAATTGCTTTAGTTGGAGTATCTTTCTTAAAACAGAAGCTGGAGACTAGTAGTACTCTTTATTCGGGTCACTAATTTACAAATTGATACGTAGAAGATGGTTAGAAAATAACAAGGTGTAGAAAACCCCTTAGTTGTGATGTTTTGTGTTGGGAGCATAGGCATCCCTGAGTGAGTGAAGGCCTGAGTCAATGTGTGTTATCGATGCCAGTGTACGTCCATGCTGAGGTCTCCACAGCTGGACGATGAGAGAGACAGCAATGCCTTCCTGGGGAGATGGAGTACGTCTACTGACAATGTATGCTTTCTTCCCCTTGGATAGTATGGCATAAAGATCACTGCCATACAGACACTGCTTCTACTGAGATGAATTAAACCTACCTCTTTGATCTACTATACATCATAAAACCTGCATCCTTATTTATCATTATGCAATAACCTTGTTTCTCTTTTCAACTCTTCTTGACATGGTAGTTTTTGCTTACTATTTTTCAACTTTATGGTAACTGCAGGCAAATGGCAGGACCTAGAAAAAAATCATTCTGAGTGAGGTATCACAGAAGGAGAAAGATACACATGGTATATACACACTTATGTAGACCTGTAAGATATGATAAACATAATGAAATTTATACACCTAAAGAAGAAAAACAAGAAACAGGACTCAGGATAAGATGATCAATCTTCACTTAGAAAGACAAATGTGATGGACATTGGATGTAGGAGAAAACAAGTAACAGGACAGGAGCCTACCACAGAGGGCCTCTGAAAGACTCTACCTAGCAGTATATCAAAGCAGATGAGACTCATAACCAAACCTTCTGCAGAGTGCAGAGAATCATATGAAAGAAGCGGAGTGAGTATGAAGTGGAAAGGATAAGAGCTCCACAAGGACCAAATATATCTAGGCACAGGGGTCTTTTCTGAGACTGATACTCCACCAAAAACCATGTATGGATATAACCTAGAACCTCTGCTTGGATGTAGCCTGTGATAGGTCATTAACCAATCGGTTTTCATGAGTCAGGGGAACAGGTTCTATTTCTGACAGGAACGGAATGGCAGGCTCTTTGACCTCCCCACCTCCCAAGGGAGGAGCAGTCCTGCTAGGCCACAGAGGAGGACTTTGCAGCCAGCCCTGAAGATACCTGATAAAACAGGGTCAGATGAAAAGGGAGGAGGTCCTCCCCAATCAGTGGACTTGGAAAGAGGCAGAGAAGAGATGAGGGAGGGAGTGTGGGATTGGGGAGGGAATGAGGGAGTTGGATACAGAGTTGATAAAATGTAACTAATAATAAAAATAAAAAATTTAAAAAAGAAAATATACATCTCATTTTCTTAGAGTATTTGCATGTTTGGTAAAGCATTAAATAGTTTATATGACATATTCAACTCTTTCTTCTAAAGCACACTTTGTGTTGCATGATTTTGCTTGTGTAAATATTTTGAGCAATATAAGTGTGGAGAGGCTAAGATATTGTGCTCAGTATATGAGGTACATCACATGAATTTTCGTTGTTAATTTTTAAATTTATCTGCATGAGGATTTTGTGTGCATATGCATATGCATACACATATAAACATACCTGTACATATATGTACCTATACATATATACACATATACACATAATATACACATATACATGAATGTACCACAGGCATGCAGAGTCCTGAGATCAGGTGATAGTGAAACCCACACAATTGTAGTTAGAGTTGATTTTGCACTGCCATGTGAGCACCAGGAACTGAACCTGCGTCTCATAGAAAAATGCTAAGTCGTCTTTACTGCTGGCACATCTCTCTAGGTCTTCAAATGCATGTCTGACTTATTATATTTCAAATCTTATAATCGTCAACCTAGATGTGACCTCATCCTAAATCAAGGAATATCTGGACTTTTAAAATCAAATGGTACCTATTACTATCAACAAAAATATTTGTATATTTGATAATAAATACTTGTCTCTTTGATAATAAACAACTGGAGGACCTTGTAGAAAATTTTACTCCCATATTACCTTGACTTCTAGATATGTGCATAGGTAATAAATTTGATTGCACACAAAAGATTGTGTTCATACATGTTTATGTGTAATTAACATTAGATATATTTGTCAAGTAAGTCAACACTGACCTGTTCTTTATCACATTACTCTTTTGGGTATAGGCTTGCTCCAGTGAAAGCTTGTTTGCTAGTACCCTCCCTTAGTGTTGGTCCACACCATTCCATTAATTACTGGTGCTGGGTTAACTTTTCATCTATTTTGCCAGTGGTTTAGCTTTTTGTTTAATTTCACCTTTCTTCTCTAACTGTTCTATTTATGCCATATATTTGTTTAATTCCTCTGTTGCTATAATAAAATACAATGAGTGAGACAACTTATTAGAGGAAAGGTTTATTTGAGCTTGTGATCCCAGAGGGAAAGAGTCATCATGTTGGGGAAGAATGGAGGAAAACTGCAAGGATGACAGCAGAGAGACGGCTGAGAGACAGCAGAGAGACAGCAGAGAGGCAGCAGAGAGACAGCAGAGAGACAGCAGAGAGACAGCAGAGAGGCAGCAGAGAGACAGCAGAGAGACAGCAGAGAGGCAGCAGAGAGACAGCGGAGAGACAGCAGAGAGACAGCTGAGAGACAGCAGAGAGGCAGCGGAGAGGCAGCGGAGAGACAGCAGAGAGGCAGCTGAGAGACAGCAGAGAGAGCAGAGAGACAGCAGAGAGACAGCTGAGAGACAGCAGAGAGGCAGCGGAGAGACAGCAGAGAGGCAGCAGAGAGACAGCTGAGAGACAGCAGAGAGACAGCAGAGAGGCAGCTGAGAGACAGCAGAGAGACAGCAGAGAGGCAGCTGAGAGACAGCAGAGAGACAGCAGAGAGACAGCAGAGAGGCAGCTGAGAGACAGCAGAGAGACAGCAGAGAGGCAGCAGAGAGACAGCTGAGAGACAGCAGAGAGACAGCAGAGAGGCAGCAGAGAGGCAGCTGAGAGACAGCAGAGAGACAGCAGAGAGGCAGCAGAGAGGCAGCGGAGAGCTATCTCCAAAGGTATGCAAGAAGCAGAATGAACCTGAAGTAGGGTGAGGCTACACATACTCAAAGCCTACCTCCAACAAGGCTACACTTCCTAAACCTTCCCAAACTGTGCCACCAAGAAGCAAGCATTCAAATACTCATGGCAATGGGGTACAAATCTTATTCTAACTACTTGACCTGTTTTTGTGCTTATCTTCCTTGGAAAGTTAGACTGCTTAACGGTATGTGACAGGCAGAGTGACAATTCTGGCTCTTTTATTCCATAAGGAGTGTTGTTCCTTTGATCCAAATGCTTTATTCTTTGATCTCATGTCATTTTCCTAAGAAGTGCCTTCATCTGTGAGAGTTCCTTTCTTCATCCTGCACCTAACCTCTCCGAGATCTTTTCTCTAAGGTATCATGTCTCTTGATTGTCATGCTCCCAAGGAAATTTTCTAAGACTGGATTGAGAGCCTTATCTCTGTGCTACCAATACACCCAGAGTATCCAGGGAGCATGTGGCTTCCTGTGATTTAGGGTATGATTCATGCATCCCTTTTAAATATTTATTTCAAAGCTTGGGACACTGGTTACTCAGCGTAAGTACTTACGAAGGTACTGGATGAGTAAATAAAAAATGAATATGTGGTACATTAATAAAAATAAGATTAGAAATGATTCAAAACCAGAAGAAGTCCCCTTACCCTGTAAAAATAACAAACATCTTAACAACAGGCGACATTCCCTATGAACCAGCCCCAACTAGAGCAGAAGTTCAGGAGGGTGCGGAGCATGTCGCTAGGTAACCCGTAAAGGCATTTTATGAAGTAGTTAATGCTTTCGGAGGCCTCTCTTCAAGGCTCCAGGAAAGCACACATACAGCATCTACTGTGCTGAAACCCACAGTGCTGCCTGATCTACTGGGTTGTAGCAGACCATCTCTGCCCTCCCCCCTCCCCCGCCTACATAATGACACTTAGGTTTAGTATACTTTAAGCTTGAATTCCTCGGGGTCTTTTTTTTTTTTTAAATCTTGCAAATAACAGTTTTTTTTTCTCAATTGTAATGCCCACAAGACAGATGCGTGAATCAAAGAGAAGTAGAAAGGAACTTAGGTAACATATAAATCTGAATGAATAGAATACTGCATATTGTATCAACGTTTGCTTTTGCAACAACCATTTCCTATGCTGCCATACTGAAAACTTAAACATGCATCCGTCTATATTCATCTATTTTCATTTTTTGTGAATTAAGAAAGAGGGCGAAGAAATATGCAATGCTAAAATTCATTTGCTTCATTATTGCCATTGCCAAGTTTAGTTAGGCTCACTGACATAAACATTCATCACCATGTAGTCATGAAACCCCCATGCAAACTGGTCAAGACGCTATGCTTCTATAGACTGTGACTTCCTGGATCTCTAGTCTCTCTTTCTTAAATGTAGCATAATATTTTTCTCTGCTCCTGAAAACTAACAGCTAAAATTATCATCCCAGTGTAGAGCTAAAGGAACCATGGGAATGATTGGAATCTGAAAAAAAATCCTTTTGAAAAGGATCAATTTAAAAAGATCTCCAGCATTCAGAGTTGCCACATGAAGAGGAGTGGATGAATTTTAAACAGCACAGGAGAGAGCAAGATAGCTATCTGAGTTTTGAGAGTGGTTCTATCATCCAAAATGGGGCATCCCAGCAGCTTAGGGAAAGCTGTTTAGCAGAGGAAAAACAGTCATGCTTCCTCCACGTAACAATGCTGCAACAATTGCAGTGAGCCAGCCCTGTAAGACTGAATCACCTAGTAGTGGGGTAGCCATCTTTGCTTGTGCCTTGGTACATACAGTAATAGAACTAAGAAACGCCACATTTCTAAGAATATGTATCTGTTGTTTAGGATACGTGACTGTACTGGACACTAAGCTGAAGTGAAAATTTAGATACTAATAAATACATTATATGCAAGATGATTCATGAATCTTATCTGGCCACCTCAGGTCGGTGAGATATCTTTTTTTCCCCTGCCATAATATTTTCTATTGGGTAATATTTTTTTCTTGCCCTGTGGTATCTAAATATCCTAAAGATTATATGGTTCATGTGTTTTGGCAAAAATACAAAGTCAGACTTTATACAAATATCTAAACAGACAAATATCCTTAACCATATGCTTTTGACATCTATATCCATGCCTTCATTAACAAAAGCCAAGTTATTCTAAAGTAAGAAGATTAAATATGACCCAGGAATTATGGTGAAGATATAGAAAGAACAGCAATAGGAACAAAAGAGAAAGTATGAACATTCCTAAGTCCTAACTACACATTACAGCACATGGATAGGATCTGCTTCCAAGGAGAACAAGTGCTCTATAAGCCAAAAATTAAAAACTGAAGATTAAAATAAAGCTTAGAAAAATATTAGTTCATATTTCATAAGATAAATGTTCATAGTTTGCTGAACTTAATTACTCAATTCTAAAAGCAGTCACAGTGCCAAACATATGTGCACATAACTCTAACTTACACCCAGAAACAGATCAGAAAATAAACATAGTTCTTGTCAACATCATGAAACACACACACACACACAGAGCCCTGTTTTTCATTGGTAGCCAGAAGCACTAACCCTGCAAGATGGAGCAGGCTTGACAGAGCTGTCTCCTGCCATTTCAAGGTGAACTGTGCTAAGCTTTGCCAAAAGTACTGATTTGATATGATAAGCTCCATTGGAAGAGCATTTCCATTTCAGCATTCCTGGGGGCTGTGGACTTTTGCATGTAGATTCCCTCTGACTCACATGCTGGAAGAAAGGACTAAGTATTGTGCCCATTTGGTTGCTTTAATGATACTTAACAATACTTCCTGATTTCTGTGCAATTCCAGCGTCTATTTTCTATTCCAGATAAAGCAGCTGAGGTTTGAGACATCAAAAATTGAACTGGTTTCTAATCTCCTCTTAGGTTGCCATGGCAACAGTTTTAGTGAAACAAGTCCTTACAATGGTACCAGCTGCCTGAAGAAAAACAAAGCAAAGTATAGCAGAAGCTGCTATCCAGAATCACAACTAAAAGGTGTGTCTTTGTATGTATTTTAAATGAGTATCAATTCGTTATTTAATTTTAAATTATTTAATATCCCGAATTATTTTTAGAAGAAATCAATTTATGTCAGAAAATTGTTATTTCTTCTATAGATTCCTTAAAGTTGAATATAATAAGAGCACCTGAAAGTGAAAGACTTTTTACTGTTTTTCTTGGTATGTTCAACCACCTGATTTTTGAAATCAGGGTTGTGCTCTGTCAACAATAATAGTACCATGCACTTTTGTAGATATCTTGCTCTGTGGTTTTGAAAAACAACTTTTTTGTAGGTCATTCCCGAGGTAATATGCTTGGTTCATTTTGGAAGCAAGGTCTGAGCAAAATCACCCTGCTGTGAGAGGCTACGGCTGGCTGCGTGGAGTTACAGGGAGCAGACTGGCCCTGAGCTTGGAAAGGACCTGAGGCAGCCCTGAGTTACCACTGCTGTCTTCCTGCACACTCTTGCCCTGTGCACCAGACTGTTTTTCAGTTTCCAGTGGTTTAATATGAGGTGTAATCTTATCTCAGCTTGTAGTTGCCTAGTTGCAACTGTTCTCAACCGTCAGTGGGTTTGGAATCAGCTCAGAGATTGTTTGTACTCCTCTGACCAGGGCAACGACTCCAGAAAAATCTGGGAAGGTAGAAGGGGCCAGGCATCTAAGCTCAGGAAGCTTCTGGTTGGTGTAACAGTTGTTCCCAGCCACCTGTGAATTGCTCAGACAAAACCTTTCCAGCCTAATGTTCAGGTACATAGGATCTGACTTGCTTTGTTCCTCTATGCTCTTATTTTTGATGACCGCTTATCATTTCCTCATGCTCATGTTTCTTAGATTGTGTCCCCTGAACAGCAGTGTCAGAATCACCTGGAAACAATTAACAAAAAGTACAGAAATCCCAGACAATCCCCAGGCCTGCTAAGTCAGAACCCACATTTCGCCACTTGCTTGTACATCAGAGGTTAAGCATTATATTAGAACACATAGCCACCCGAATCCTCTCTGTACCAAACACTGCTTCTTATTTTTCCATGTATTTCACCCACCCCCAGTTTCTTAAAATTAATTCTTTAAGGTTAGCATAGAAAGTAATGGTTTCCTCATGAAATCTTCATATGTATGTGTTATTATCTCTTGTTTCCTTTTGTTCCTGTCCCCGCAGACCTCTCTCATGTTCCCTCCCTCCTTCCAAATGGATCCCTTCTTAGTTACTCCCCATTTTCTGATCCCTATCACATGCATCTCATCAAGCTACTTTCTAACTCCCATAAAAGGTTTTTCCCCTCTCATGATCTCTTTCTGGGTTTTATGACCTACAGAAACAATTATATACAAATGTTCTTACACGCGCACATAGATGAAGGGACACACATATATGTATATATAAATTTATGTTCCAAAAATGAGAGAAAATAGGTGCCACATTTCTTTCCAAAGTTATTTTATTTTGCTTAACAAAGCAAGTTCTGGTTTCATACATTTTTCTGCAAATGCCACGATTTCACAATTTTAGAGTTACATGAGACTCCACTGTATATATGTGTATTGAATTTTCTTTTTCAGCCATTTGTTGATGGATATATAGGTTGGTTCCATTTCCTAATTACTGTGAATCATATGGCTGTAAACACAGACATGTAAATATCTCTCTGTGTGCTGAATTAGAGTGTCAGCTCTATATATCTGAGTTCTATAGTTGGAACCTATAGCACTTTATCTAGTTTGTTTTTTTGATAAGGCTGTATGCTGATTTCTATAGTAGTTGTACAAGCTTACATTCCCACAGGTAGTAAATAGCACTTTTCCTCCAGATTCTCACCAGCATTTAGTAGTATTTGTTTTCCTGAAAATAACCATTCTGACTGGGGAAGATAGAATCTTTTTTTTTTTTTAATATTAGTTACAGTTTGTTAACTTTGTATCCCTGCTCTATCCTGCTCCCTCTTTCCCTCCCAATTCCACCCTCTCTTCTTCATCTCTTCCCTGCCCTTTTCCAAGTCCACTGATAGGGGAGAATGTCCTCCCCTTTCATCTGATACTGGTTTATCAGGTTTCTTCAGGACTGGCTGCAAAGTCCTCCTCTGTGGCCTAGCAGGACTGCTCCTCCCTCGAGGGGGGGTAGGGCAAAGAGCCCACCATTGAGTTCATGTCAGAAACAGTCCCTGTTCCACTTATTAGGGTACCCACTTGGATACTGAGCTACCAAGGGCTACTTCTGAGCAGGGGTTCTAGGTTATATCCATACATGGTCCTTGGTTGGAGAAACAGTTTCATATAAGACCCCTGTGCCCAGATATATTTGGTCCTTGTGGAGCTCCTGTCCTCTCCAGGTCATATTAACTCCCCCTTCTTTCATATGATTCCCTGCACTCTGCCAAAGGTTTGGTTATGAGCCTTAATATCTGCTTTGATACACTGCTAGGGATAGACATTGGATGTAGGAGCAAACAAATAACAGGACAGGAGCCTACCACAGAGGATCTCTGAAAGACTCTACCTAGAGTGTATTAAAGATAGAATCTTAAAGCATGGTTATTTGCACCTCTTGGTGGCTAAGAATATTCAGCACCTTTTCAAGTATTTATCAACCGTTGATATTTCTTGTTTTTGGAAACTGTCTATTCAGCTTCCCAACCCATTTGTTGATTGCTATTTTGTATGTTTACCTTTTGCAGGTCTTTATATACACAAATTATTAATCCTTTCTGTTATGTATAATTGGCAAGGTTTTTTTTTCCCATTCTATAGACTATCTCTTCACTCTGAGATTGTTAGGTTTGAATCATGGAAGCACAGCACTAATGGCTGCCAGACCAGACTCTCCTAAACCCATGGTAAAAGTAGAATGTAGACTAGTTGAAAGTGAGAAGTGTGTTGGGGGAGTGGAGGAAAATATTTTAGTTAATACATAATAAAATTATAAATGTTCAGGAAATATATAATGGTAAGTTGATGCAGGCATACTTTATGTTATAATTAAATAATTAGTGTTGGCAACCTTCAATCTTTTATGTATTTTAAAATATGTAATAAATCATACATTACTTTAAAATTTTCACTTTTATTTATGTAAACAATCTTCTTGTATTAGACATACTGTGTCACCCTTCCAGTTTCCTAGCTTATTTTATTTCAGCCATTAATATGGCTGTGTACTTTGAGCAAATACGCAAGTTGATGGAACTTCCCTATGGGCACAAGATCAATTTCCACTGTTTTCAAGGGGTAAATTTGATACACAGAATACCAGCAAAAATCAGAAACAAGTCTGAAATGGAAGGGAGTCAATGTACCCATGGGGTAATACTTCACCAACTGGGACATGAAGCCCATTGATTGTATTTTACCCTCTTGCAGGCAATTCTGAAGAACATTCTGCATGGTTATTAAAATCATTCCAGCAATGTCAAATCCACCCCATCATAAATGACACACTCTTTTTTATTTTAATTTTAATTTTTATATTAATTACTGTTTATTCACCTTGTATTCCAGCTGTAGTCCCCACCCTCATTCCCTCCCAATGCCACCCTCTCTTCCTTATCTCCTCCCATGCCCCTCTCCAAGTCCACTGATAGGGGAGGTCCTCCTCCACTTCCATCTGACCCTAGCCTATCAGGTTTTATCAAGACTGGCTGCATTGTCTTCCTCTGTGGCCTGGTAGATTGCAAGGAATCTTATGAAAGAAGGGGGAGATAGAAAGACCTGAAGGGGAAAGGAGCTCCACAAGGAGAGCAACAGAACCATGAAATCTGGGCCCAGGGGCCTTTTCTGAGACTGATACTCCAACCAAGGACCATGCATGGAGATAACCTAGAACCTCTGCAAAGATTTAGCCCATGACAAATCAGTATCTGAGTGGGTACGCTAGTAAGGGGAACAGGAACTATCTCTGACATGAACTCAGTAACACGCTCTATTTTGTCTTACTCTCGACATTTCTCTACTTTTGTTTGCTATTCTTTATTTATAATTAATTATAAATTTTTATTTTTATCTTTGCATCTTTTAAATTTTTTCATCCATTTATTTATTTATTTATTTATTTCAATTTATTTACTTTGTATCCCTGTTGTAGCCCCCTCCATCTCCTCCCAGTCCCACCTTCCTTACCTCTTCTCTCCCTATGCCTCTTACCTAATAGGGTCCACTAATAGAGAAGGACCTCCTCCCCTTCTATCTGACTCTAGCCTATCTCATCAGGGCTGGCTGCATCATCGTCCTCAGTGGCCTGGCAAGGCTGCATGGCCCAGGTATAACTGATCAGAGCTGGCCACTGAGTTCATGTCAGAGACAGCCTTTCCCTCCCTTATTAGGAAACCTACTTGGAAACTGAGCAGGAGTCGAAGTCCTCTCCATGCATGGTACTTGTTTGAAGTATAGGTCTCTGCAGGCTCTCCCTGGGCCAAGCTGTTTCGGCTCTGTTGTCTCCTTGTGTAGTTTCTGTCCCCTCCAAGTCTTTCTATCTCCCTCTTCTTCCATAAATATCGAATGGTAGAGTTACACTTAAAGAAATACTCAAAGTCCTTAGTCATCTGAGAAATGCAAATCAAAACAACCCTGAGATTCCACCTCAAACTCATCAGAATGGCTGTCATCAAAAACTCAAGGGATGACACATGGAGAGGTGGTGGAGAAAGGGGAACCCTCCTCCATTGCTGATGAGAATGTAACCTTGAACACTTTGGAAATTAATTGTTAAAGTAAGCTTCAGTTGAATGTATGTATGTGTACTATGTGCTTGCCTCATGCCAGTGAAGGCTTAGAGATGTCAGATCTCCTTGGACTTGAGTTGTAGACAGTTGGAAGTGCTGTGTGGGTACTGTGCAGCTCACCTGAGTCCTCTGTAAAAGCATTAAGTGTTCTTAACTGCTGAGCCATCTCTCCAGTCCACATTCTGCAGTCTTTCTTATCAACATCATTTACTTGCAGAAAATACAAGGTAGTAGAAACATTGTAAGAGTCAAAGGATGGGGAAAATCAAAGAAACCATTTCTTTTTGAAATATCAGGACCGCTACACTCATAAATTTAATACAGTTGTGGTTGCCTGAATAATACCTGCATAAACTTGAGCTAGTCAGCATTCCATTATGGTTAGGGCAGAGGCCTTCAAGCCGTAACTCCTAGCTGAAGAGATATTGCGAGTTGGTGGTTATGAGGAGAAGGGAAGCAGGATCATTTTTTA
This sequence comes from Psammomys obesus, assembly GCF_907164565.1. Lineage (NCBI taxonomy): Eukaryota > Metazoa > Chordata > Mammalia > Rodentia > Muridae > Psammomys > Psammomys obesus. The sequence goes on from NW_026586816.1 coordinate 11,545,937, forward strand.
AGGGTGTAGGTTGCTGTAGTAAGTGGCCCTACAGACATGTGTTTATGCATATTACAGATTACGTTTAGTGAGTTATCAAAGAGAAGGGTGAGGGAAACTCTTACAGAGGACCTGGGTTCATAACTTCAGCCCTAGGGGAACGGATACCTTCTTCCATGCTCACACAACATGACACTGATTTCCGTGATCACAAAACACGCTCATGGTGCATAAACACGTGTGCAGACAAAACATTCACATACATAAAACAAAATAAATCTAAAAATACTTGAAACATAAATAAAGGAGGGTATGAAAGTGGAGATGAAGTTGGAAGGAGATATGGTTTGAGGAATTGTGGCAGTCTTTTTTGGAGTTAATGGCATCTGAACAGTGGAATTTGGCCTCTGGGCTCTGGCAATATTCTAAAGTCCAGTCTCTCATAAACTGACCTTGGTGGTCCTACAGTGGATTGCTCTGACCCTGAGAAACTCTGTGCAACCATAGTAACAAGACAGCAGGCTCTGTGTAACCTTGAGTGAGCCCTCATATGTTTTGACCAAGTAAAGCTCCTACGTGAGAAACTGCTCGTACTTCTTTGCCTACTTAAGTGTTAAGCTGACCGCCATTAAACTGACACTTTGATCAGCATGTAGACTTGGTGTCCTTCTCTATGTCGCCCTGTCTCTGTCTCCCCAGCCCTCTCTCAGGTGGTATTCAGGTGAAAGTGCTGGCCGGTGACAGATGGAGCTGAAACTTGGGGAACCTGAGACAGGACCAGCTGAGGCAAGTTATATGGACCACAGGAGCCCAGGCAAAGCAACTGACTAAGGTAAAGTTGGGTGGCCGTCAGGGGCAGGAAACTAGTAAGATGGGATTTATCAGATCCCTTAAATAGGTTTTTAAGACACAGATAATTAGAATAAAACTCCCTAATCCCTTTACTTTGTAAAACTAAAGAGTTGCTTGGAAAAATTAGAGCAGCCCAACAGGCAGAAAAAAAGTACTTCTAAGGTTACTTCAAATGTTCATAAAGGAGCTCAAACAGATTTGTGTAATTTGAGAGCAGAAAATAATTTAGGAGCTAGATAGTGAAGATGAAACGGAGTCAAAGAGAAAAGCTGCCAAGTCTCATAATTCAGACTGGCCTCCTGCGCCTTCCCAACCCCCACCCCCCATGGTTGCAGGTGGCATGGGATCACTGCAGGAAGATATAACTGTTCTCTGAGAGAAAGTCCAGTTAAAAAGAGAAGAGAATCAATTTTAAAAAATTGAAAAAGTTAAATATTAAAAAATATAATAATAATAATAATAATAATAATACATAATAACAACTTTAATGTAACACAAAAGGAGTATTCACTCAGAGTAGACTTCCTTTTGTGCAACAGTTGACTTTTGAGAATACTAACCCAGCCTGTAAAACAGCTATCAGACCCTATCGAGCTAAAGCAAACTTAACTGGTTATATTAAACCTTGTGCTGATATTGGGATGTTCTTGACCATCATGCGTAAAATTACAGCTGAATCCAGTTTTATTTGTCTGTTTAAATATATGATCATCTTAAATGGTTAATATATATCTAGGTTATAAATCAAAAGTAATTAAATATATTTTAAAGTTATATTTAAACTGTTGTTTAGAATATATATATATATATGCATATATGTTTATAAGGTCTGTAAACACAGATGTTTAAAAGGCAACCATATGATATAATTCTGTCATCTTTGCTATATGATATGGATTAAAAATTATTATAAAACCTCTTAGTTAAGATAAATTTTGTTTCCTTTCAGACTGAAAAGACAAGCCTCATTTTAAATTGGTGTTGGTTTTAAAAATTGGATTGTTTTAAAGTTTGGTTTTGACTTTTAAAATTATCATCATGTAATAGGAACAGGGACTGTCTCTGACATGAACTGATTGGCCTGCTCTTTAATTACCTCCCCCTGAGGGGGAAGCAGCATTACCAGGCCACAGAAGAAGACAACACAGCCACTCCTGATGAGACCTAATTGACTAGGATCAGAAGGAAGGAAAAGAAGACCTCCCCTATCAGTGGACTTGGGGAGGGGCATGCATGCAGAGGGTGGAAGAAGGGAGGGATTGGGACAGGAGGAGGGAGAGAACCACAGAGGGGATACAAAGTGTGATTAATAAAGAAAAAAATTATCATCATGCTTTATGATTTCACTCTTAAAGAGGATGCTTTGTTTTAATATTGCAAAAACTGGTTTTTAAAAATATTTAAACGTTTAAAAAGAAGGTACCGCGGTTGTTTTTTGTCTTTGTCTCTGTTTTTTTGTTTTTGTCTGCCGGTTATGTGTTTTGGTTTCTGGTTTTGGTTTGCTCATGAGGTCTGGGAAGCTCGGAGAGTTTCCAATCTGGTCAAGGGTACCTGGAGGATGCTCCAGTTCTCGGGAAGGGGGCCAAGAGTGGGCCCCAGGATCCTGTAAAGGCTCTACTCCTTTTGAGACCAGGAGGGAGGGTCGCTGGGACCCTACTCTGGATGGAGAAAGGGCTACTGGAGCCTGCTCTCCATTTGGAAGCTGTGGAGAGGGCCATGGGGGCTCTGCTCCTTCTGGAATCTATGTGTGTGGAGGGGGCCCATGAGAGGGTTCACTCCTTCTGGAATCTGTGGGACTTGTGTCTGGTAGGGGCCGGTCAAGTCCTGGTATTTGGGTATTCTGGTTACTCCAAGGTGGCAATGTCGAATTTCTATGTTCCTTATGTATGTGTATGTGTGTATGTTTATCTGTGTATGTATGTTTATCTGTAGACTTGGACTAATGATACTGATATTTTTGGACATGAGACAGTTTAAATCAGCACCTCTGAGTTTGGTCCTGGACCATCAGAGTTAAATTCTATAAAACATTTTAAAACTTATCAGGTATTTTAAAATAATAACCCTTGGGCAGTCTAACAAAGAACTTGAAACAGTTCCTCAACCCTTTGGGGAAAGTCAAAAGACCTTGTTATTTATTTTATTAATTTTGCAAAGTAAAACCAAGCCATGCTGTTTGAGCTAATTAAAAAAAAAAAAACTACATTTATTACAATGTATCATGTCAAGAAAAAAACTATAAAATATGTTGTTCTTCATTTTAAAAAGCTGGAGATTCTTCAATGCAAAATGTTTGCTTATGCTCTTTTAAAGGAAAAAAAGGACTGCAGCTCCATATTAGCTCAGGGTTATAGAGGGTTATATTCAGATCATTGTTAACCATTATAGAGCATATAGTTCTCTCTAACTCACCATGGAAGATGCCCATATTTATAACTAAAAAGAAATCTAACAAATTTAGATTATTACAAGATTTTTAAAAATGAGACAATAATAATTATGAGAACATTACAACCAGGACTCCCATCACCTAGTGGGATTCCTCAAAACACAAGATTATTTTAGATTTAAAAGACTGCTTTTTTTTTTCCTATTCCTTTGCATCCTGAGGATTGCCATAAATTTACTTTTAGTTTCCCTTCCATTAATTTTAAAATAGCCATGAAACACTATTACTAAAGGGCACGGCAAATAGTCCTACCTTATGTCAACAATTTGTAGTTAATGCCATTAGTCCAGTACAAAAAAATCCATTCCTTATATGGATGATATTTTATTAGCCTTTCCTATAGCTTAAGATGTTATGGCTTGCTATACAGATCTGTCTAAGGCTTTGTCCCAAGCAGGATTAAAAATTGCTTCAGAAAAGTTACAAACTAAAAATCCATGTAGTTATTTAGGTTTTAATTTATTTCCTCTGGCTATTAAACATCAAAAAGTACAAATTAAAAAAAAATTAAAGACTCTTAATGATTTTCAAAAATTATTGGGGGATATAAATTGGCTTAGACCATATCTAAAATTAACTACTGGACAACTTATGCCATTGTATAATGTTCTTAAAGGGTATTTAGCTCCTACCTCCTCCCAAAAATTGACTCCAGAGGCTCAAGATACATTATTATTAATAACAAAGGCTTTAAAAAATCAATTTGTAACATATTGGGATCCAGATACTCTTCTCCTATTACTTGCATTTCAAACAAGTTGTATTTTCAACTTCTACTGGCTTGTTATGGCAATCTAATCCTCTATTGTGGATCCACTTGTCAGCTAGTCCCTATAAAGTAATTCTGTCTTATTATGAGGCTATTGCCCACATCATTGTGTTGGGACACAACCAGGCAAGGGCTTACTTTGGAATTGAGCCTTCCAAGATTATACCATATAGTAAAGTTTAAATTAATTGGCTTTACGCCAATTCAGATAAATGGTTACTTTCTTTTACTTCCAATAACATTATTCAGTTTTTTACTTTATGTAGTGTTGTTTTTCCTATCACAGTTAAAAATGAACCTTTGAAAAATGCTTGTTCTATTATTACTGATGGTAATGTTAAAGAAAAAGCTGGCTATACTGTGAACAGACAAAAAGTTATTTTTCAAGTTCCAGGGTTATTTGCTCAACTTGCAGAACTGATGGCTATCCACACAGTTTTACAACATTTTTCTGAGCCTTTTAATTTGTTTACTGATAGTGCTTATAATGCTCAAGCTATTCCTAAGCTTAAAACAGAAGGCCAGATTCTTTCTGCCACTAGGGCTAGTCAAATGTTTGCTCAGATTCAAGGACTTATTCAGGCTCGTCATAATCCTTTTGTTATTATTCATGTTAGAGGCCATTCTGGCCATCCTAGACCTCTTGCTTTAGGTAACCAGACTATTGATAAAGCCTTAATAACCTTAGCTCAAGAAACACCTATACAAAAAGCTCAATTGGCTCATAAATTACATCATCTTAATAGTCACTCCTTATGTTTAACTTACGGCCTTTCCAAAAACAAGCCAAAAAAATTGTTAAAAAATGTAACAATTGTGATGTTTTCCATCCAGTACCTTATCTTGGGGCTAACCCCTGGAGGGCTGACCTCAGGTCAGCTATAACAAATGGATGTGACTCATTTTATAAAATTTATAAAATTAAAATTTATTCATGTAACTATTGATACTTATACAAGGTTTATTTTTGCTACCTTGCATTCTAGAGAAGCTACATGCCACATTATAGATCATTGTTTGGCTGCATTCGCTGTTCTTGGTATGCCACACCAAATTAATACTGATAATGGAACAGCTTATACCAACAAGCCCTTTCAATTTTTTTTGTAAAAAAATTATTTATTAAGCATGTAACAGGTATTCCTTATAATCCTATGGGCCAAGGCATGGTTGAACGTGCCCATGCCACCATTAGGATGTATTTACAAAAGACAAAAAAGGGGAATTATGTCCTCCTACTTCATCTAGAGCTCAATTTAAATGTTTTAACTTTGGACAAACATGGCAAATCTGCAGCTAAACATTTTTGGCACCCTAAAACCTCCATGGTTAAATGGAGGGACCCCTTGAATAATACATGGCATGGACCTGATCCCATTTTAATTTGGGGATGAGGATATGTTTGTGTTTTTTTGAAGGTTAAAGATGCTGCTTGATGGATGCCAGAGAGACTGGTGCAACAAGTGGATTACATCAAGAAACAAGATCATTCCCCAAGTGATGTTATTGCTGATCCTGCTCAGCTGATTCATCCAGTGAAGGCTAAATTACACTTTTAGGCCTTAGTGTCCAATCCCACTCTTGTTCTCCCTGTACATGTTAGCACACCTTTGTTTGGCTGGTCTGGTACTATTCATCTTTGTTATTGCCAGATATGTTCACTTAGCTCAACAGCGCCAAGCTAGATTTAATGCCATTGAAACAGCAGCATCCTGTGACTCCCCCATCCCAGGTAGGGGCTTGGCTTGCCCAGCTCAAAAGTCAGCTTTAACCTCTCCTTTCCTGTGTGATGGGCCGGTTAGTCAATGATGGGTTCTCAGTGATTGGATATTTACCAACCTAAGACACGGAAATCTCCCTATAAGCTGGATTCACCCATGACAGGAAAGATATTTATTGGGAATCACCCCCACCTAAGACAGGCATGGTCCCTTTGTTTTAATTTGAAAGGGAGTAATTGTGGCAGCCTTTTTGGAGTTAATGGCAAATTTGAAGTTAATGGCATCTGAACAGTGGAATTTGGCTTCCTGGCTCTGGCTATTTTCCAAAGTCCAGTCTCTCATAAACTGACCTTGGTGGTCCTACAGTGGATTGCTCTGACCCTGAGAAACTCTGTGCAACCATAGTAACAAGACAGCAGGCTCTGTGTCACCTTGAGTGAGCCCTCATATGTTTTGGCTAAGTAAAATTCCTATGTGAGAAACTGCTTGTACTTCTCTGCCTACTTAAGTGTTAAGCTGACCTCCATTAAACTGACACTTTGATCAGCATGTAAACTTGATGTCCTTCTCTATGTCGTTCTGTCTCTCTCTCCCCAGCCCTCTTTCAGGCGGTATTCAGGTGACACTGCTGGTCGATGACAAGGAATAGTTTGTGGAAAGAATGGGGAGAGACTATGATTTAAATATGTTGTATGCATATATGACACTCTCAGAATTAGTACAAAAAATATTAGTACATGGTAGGTTGACTGTGCTACATTCATGGAGGTATGAGCCTGAGCCGCATAAATAGAACTCAGGGGGTTATTAAAATAAAGATGTGAGATTATCTGGGGACCTAAGGTAGGTCACGGATATAAAAGGGGTTAGTGGGAAGACTGATGTAGTTCTGATCAGAGTACATGGTATACATGTTTGTAATTCTCAAAATATTTACAAAAATATATTTTTGAAGAATCAACTTTTTTTGAGAATGGAATGATTTGTTGCCCAGACTTGCTTCAGACTTGCTTTGTATCAATAGGTAGCCAGGAATTCATCCTACTTGCTGTACTTGTGAAATATAGGCATTATAAGCATGTGCCACAGTAGCAGATCGGGCTAGTTGATGTCACACCCAAGGCTTCATTCATTCTGGGGCTATACCAACTGAGCTATATCACTGTCCCAGGAAGCAAATGTCTTCAAAAAGATTCAATAAATCTTCATGTAAGTTATTTAACCATGCTTATGTACCCACTTATAATAAGTGGATATTAACTGTAAAGTAAAATATAACAATACTACAATACACAGACCTTAAGAAGCAAAATAACAAGGAGGGCTCAAGGAGCATGTGAACCTCACTGAGAAGGGGAAATAGGGATGGGGATGGAAAGAGGAGAGATCAAGTAGTGGATCTCGGAGTGTGAGAGTACTGGGAGAGATAGTTGGAATGGGGGTGCATTTCTAGGGAAACGGAAACTCCTAGGAACCTATGAGGTTGACTTCTGGCAATGGGGGATGTAGAGCCTAAACTGGACATCTCTTGTAACCTGGAAAGACTTCCAGTGAAGGGATTTGGACACAAACGCAGCCACAAGCTCTTTAACCTGCTGTAGCCAGGCTTTGCGCCTTTGTGGGTTCTTGTTTTTCAAACTTTATCCCCCTGCTTTCACCCCTATCACTAGAGAGGGAAGAAAGATAGAGGGAGAGACAGACAGACAGACACAGAGAGAGAGAGAGAGCTCTGAATTTATTTTATTTTATTTTTCTTTGAGCACGACTACTAGCAAACCACAACTAACCCCTAAAGAGCCAACAAACACCAACCCTGTGTAGTGTTTTATACCCTCTGAAAAGTTCTCAGAATTTTAAACATCACACAATCACAGAAACTATCTGCAGCTGGCAAAATCACACCTCTGCTACAGCACCAGGAAAATCATAGTCAGCTGCTGCAGACAATCTGAAGCAGCCCAAAATCCCCAAACATATTAAAATGAAAACATGTTCTTATAATATTTCTGTATTTTTTTAAAGAAACCAAAATTCCAGAATTGTTGCTAAAACCTGCCATTTCTCCTGCCTACTAGATGTGTTAGGACAGGAGCCTAGCACAATTGTCATCAGAGAAGCTTCACCCAGCAACTAAATGGGAACAGATGCAGAGACCCACAGCCAAACATCAGGTGTTGCTTGGTGAATCCTGAGGAAGAGGAGGAGGAAGGATTGTCGGAGCCAGAAGAATCAAGGGCACTGTTAAAGCATACAAACAAACAATCAAACAAACAAACAAACAAACAACAGAGAATCAACTAACCAAAAACCATACTTAAGATAAACCGAATTGGGAATGCATCTCCAAATGTTGTTGTTTTCAAATATTAAGTAGTAAGTTGGGAAAGCTGTGTTCAAGAATGTACTAGAGAAAAGGAAAGGCTCTGCATGGGTGAGACACCTCACTGAAGATCCAGAGCAGCTATAGAGTGCCTAGTACCAATGAGAAAAGTAAGACATCTTACATCCGTGTCTAACCTTCTAGACCTTCAGCTATTCCTGTTTTCTCCTCAACTATGTCCTAATTAAATCTCAGCCTAAGGAATTTTGTTCTCTGACTTTTCTAGCATTTGTTTGTCATGGGAGAACAAAATAATTATCTGGAGAATATTTGAACATGAAGAAAAATTTACTGAAGGATTTTGTTCAGAGCAGTTGTCTGTAAAAATTAGCTTTGGTTATTTGTTTCGTGAGCTATTACTTTACACTTCCAATAACACTGTGTGGGTGACTGTAAAAGAATGCAAGCTCTGGCTTCTTGTGTTTGAGAACAGGAATTGCCAACACGACCCAAGACCAAATAGAAACAGGTGTTCAGAGTGTCTCCCATGCATGGGAATGTGTCCTCCGTCCTCAGTAGATCTAGGAGAACAAACCATTGGACTCTCCTCATCCTCCAGTTGACACCAGAGATACCAGACCCTCTGCTGAATCTAACTGCTAGTGTACAAATGGCATGTGTGCCTTTTGGCGACTCAATGTCATGTATAATTAATGTCATAACATTTACTTAGTGAATATTTATTTACTGGAATACAGAGCGTGTCAAGCCCTTGTACTGGTTATTGAGTATACAGTTGTGAACAAAACAGATTAAGAAATACCTTTATGGGGTTCACAACTTAATGAAGAGAAAAAATATATAAGTAATAAAAATCAAAGGCATAGGTGTTAATTGATGGGTCACAAAGAGACACAACAAACACATGGAATAGGAAGACTACTTGCTGTTGCTAATATAGATATGTATCTCATAATCAAGTAACAAAATTAAATATGTTGTCTTTTGATGCCAAGGAGGGGTGACAATGTTGTGCTAAAAGAGCAAGAATTTAGGCATACAAATCCCTTCTGTTTAAGTTATTGGTTGATTTAAAAAATACAGAGAAGTTTCTTAGAAAGGGGTTTCTGTGAAAACCTGAAAGAAAAGTGACTTCAAGCTTTTCGGAGTTGGTGTATCCCTGAGGGATTTGACTTGAAGGAATTTTTTTATAAATACAAGGTTTAGATGCAAAATTAAGAGCCTTTTCTTCATCTACAGGAAAGGAAACATGAAGAAATCAGACTCAGGAGACAGCAGAGGTATAATTTGGATTTACAGGTTGGGAGAGTCTAAGAGAAAATAGAATATATTGAAATCCCTACACAGGTCCTGACATGTGTGAATTATAAAAAATAATTATATCATGAAGGCATGCTAGTTTGAATACTCCGAACCCACCAGGCATTTGGAGGGAATAACTGACCAAACATTAACCCATTCAATAAGTGAATCAGGACTGAAACAGGGCAGAGTCAGGCCTGAATTTTGAGTTTTGCTTCGCTGAACTTAACAGGACAGGTTTTTCAAACCTTGCCTCATCCTTTCACAGGGAGAATTTAGCCTCATTGACCTTCTAAATTGTAGTAAACAGGCTTTTGGCTGAAGAACAGGATATGAGGATATTTCCATTGGCTTTTCATTTTCATTGGGAAAGCCAGCAAGACCACTGATCTGTTCTGCTTTTATGTGGAATGCAAAGCAAGGCTGTTCTTGACACAGAGCAAGATGTAACTTGGCTTTTTTTTTTTTCTTTGCCCCAGAAATTGCCTGCTAATAATTACCTTCAATGCCTGGGAAACTGCAGTGATAGATTGGTTCAAGAAATCTTCACATTGCCTTTGTGTCTCAAAGACACAAAACAGCCAATTTTACTGTAGATTACTGTATTATGCTATGGGATGTTTAATTAGAAATTTATTTTTTAAAAAGTGCTCTTATCTAGGAGGTACAAAGACAAAATAAAAATAAAAACAAGGGAAGAAATCCCTTCTATGGCCAAACATGAGGGCATTCCAAAGGAGTCATTCGTGCAGACTCATCTAAAGGCAAACAGGTGTGAGCTATGGGCACTTCTGTCTTTACTGCTTATTTTACCTTTGGTATGACTTTAAGAAATCTGTGTCAATTTATGGGAAAAATAGACTTTTTTTTTCAAATTTTAGGAATTGTGAGAGATTGCCTTATTTAGGAATCAGTGAGTTGCTGCTGGGACACCTGGCAGTAGTAATTGTTTGGTGCCTCCTTGGCTGTGTCAGGCCCAGCATGAGCCTAATTTTCAGAAGCGATGAAGAGAACTCAGAAGACCAGATCTCATCGTTGCAAAATTGCAAGAGGTCCACAGTGGGGTCACCCCTGCTGGTCAGCAAAGAGTGGCACCGGGAGACAAAGGCCTTGGGTTTTTAAAAGACAAAGCATGGGAATTTTGAAGTTGCAGACTTGGTAATTTGGGATTGGATGAGAAAGCTATAAAGTAAGATAATTGGTTAGTCTTAGGTGCTGAAGCTTGGCCAGTTCTGCCAAGTGTGGATGCAGCTGCAATTAAAAGTGGGGGTGGTTAGCTCATTCTTGAAGATCAGGGCTGTGGGCTTTTGGCAGGAGGTCAGGAGCTACTCAGAAGAAGGATTGAGGCCATCTGGGTTGGTTGCTAAGAAACACTATCTCGAAGACAAGGGTCTGCTCATTCTTTTTGCTGAGTGAAGGTCATTGCTCGCTCGCTTTTTTATGTCTGTCCTCACAGATAGGGTCACATTCCTCCATTCTCTGGAAAGGTACTAAGAGGCTTTAGCTTAACCTGGATCTAAAACTCAAAACTATGGGCTTTAGAAGACATATAGGCTACAAAGTTAGTCTGATCCTTTCAGCTGGGCTACTTTTAGGTCCTAGTCCCTCAGTGGCTCTTGGCTTCCCACACACATATCAAGCTGTGATGGTCATTAACAGATGACACCATGAAAACATGTCTCTAACCTCAGATTCAAATCCACTCAAGAAGACATCAAAACTCTCTGGACACTTCTACGGAAAAAAAAAAAAAGCGCACCTCCAAGAAAAACAGATTTAGAGCATGTGGCTAGAGGCTACAGGACGCTGTTCTCTCTGTTAAAGGGGTTGGGGATGGTTGAAGCAATGACTGCAAAAAGGAAGCCTCGGCTTCCTTGCTGGGAGAATGAATGATAATTAGGTAGAGTCAAATAGAAAGAAAGAAACTTGCAGCAGAATTTTGTTTCTCAGAAATGATCAGGGAATAAGATAGCATTGAAAGATGTTGGCACTATTTGCATCTACAAGGTACAAGTCCTGGCTATGTGAAAGAATGTACAAAGTTTTCTCTTCAATCCAAGTCCCACCCTCCCTCCATTTTGTCTCAGCTGACAAAGTCAGGCCTTCAAGTCATCAGTTGTACAGAATGGAATTTGCTCTCTGGGAAGTAAAAGGAAGACAAGTGAATCTTTGGCATGTTGGTTGTTGGTTTAGGGAATTCTGTCTCTCTTCCTTTTGACCAGTTTTCTCCCTCACCCAATTTTTACCACTTTTTCTTCCCTGAGCCCTTACTTTATTCTCTGTTTTGACCCATATCCAAGGCAAGCAGATGACTTCTCAGAAATGTCAGCACTATTTGGGGATGTGGGTGTGGTTCTCCCCAGTGTTCCCCAAGGAACCATCAGCTAAAAGTCTTTGAGGAATGTATTTTCCTTAGTAATGTTCATTACCTAGAATGACTCTTGGGCTGAGTTCTGTATCACAGTTAGGTAAGGATTTGCACAGAGCACATGCACATGGGGAATGCAGAATATGTTTCCTATTAAGGCCTGTTGAAGATAGCCTAGGAAGGAAGCCTGTTGTGTTGCTCACTGGCTGCAACTAATTACAAATAGATCATAGCAGCCGATCAAGTCCAAGAGAGGGATCCATTAAACAAACAAACAAACAAACAAATAAATACAAAATTTTAAAATGGCTTCAGTTTCTTGACCTAAAAGTTGATCAAACAGAGGAGCAGAATGTCAGAATTTTCTGGAAACATATTTGAAAAGTGTGCTGATATCAGAAATTGTATCCCTGTGGCTTTCCCTCAGAACCAAGGCTAAATCTCCTGCAGCATTGTCTTTAATATGCTCAAAAATAACAGAGCTCTATCTTGGGTAACATAGATACTTATTCACTGATTTGGGAGTCCTTTATTATCTACCGTGCTTTGCCTCTGTAATTTGTGTTTTCCTTTACTGAGATCAGCACATAGGAACCTTCCATATTTCACAAATGGATCATGTCCACCAAGCATCATCCAAAAGTACTTTTAGTTGTTCCTTTTATATCTCTAGAGATGTTTGGAACAGCCTCTACAGCAAATTCAGAATATTCTTAAACTTCATTTTTTTCATACTCATTCTTCTTTTCTTTTTATTCTTCTATTCTCCCCTACTTTTCATTGCATCTTTTCTCTTGTTCTCTTCTAATCCAGTCTCAACGTATGTCTAGGACTCACCATAAGTGTGTTAATTCTAAATGAGTACTTTAATGAAGATCTGCAATCTTACACAGAATAAAAACATTTAAGCTCTTAGTTCCAATAAAATCTAATATCCATATTTTCTTCCTGTTGCAGCAAAAACAGTTTTACTTTGGGATTTCCCCAAACAGATAAGTTTTTTTTTTTAATTTTTAGTAAATATCTAGTGTTTATTTATGGCCTGTGAACATACCACTAGGCTGCCTCGTAGGCACAAGAACAAAATCCCTAAAAATCCTAATTTTTTAGGAATTAAAATATTAATGGCAGGAAAAAAAATGGTACAAAAGGAGACTGGAAAAACATATTCTCCCTTTTGAGAGATCCATGGAGGAAAGTTCCTACCATGCAAGCAGTCTGGCTCTATACCATGGAAGAACATTGGTTCTACTGGTGAATATCACCTCCTGATCAACACTGCTTTTATATTAGATAAAATTTTCACAGCAGGGAAAGCTGTGAGTGCCAGCAGCAGATGGATGTGAGATAGGAGTGGTCACAGAACACTGTAATTTGTCTCCTATTTGGTCTGCTGAAGAACAGGCTTTCTGTGAACAAGCAGTTGCTCTAGTATGGATGGAGAAAAATAAATTCTTAACACTTGTAGGTAGAGGTGAAACTGCACCCAGGAAGACATTTGCACTTCCTGAAAGCTGAGTTAGAGGGTAAGTTCATGAATGCACCATACAGGAAGACTTAGGGCTTCCAAGGAGGAGGAATGTTAAGCTCATACCAAAATGATGTAGGGAGTGGCCACTTGTACTCTTAGGCAAAACATTCTAGGGTTTACAGTAATTGAGAAACAGACAGAATTCTTTACTGTTCCATTCTCATCTCCATTTTCAATGGTATTTAATATTTCACAAAATGTTGTAACCATTCCATGATGCTTTCACACAATATTCCAGAGAAAAGTCTTTTAGAATATTTATGCATGTGTGTTTATGGATGTGTAACAGGGAGCTTTGCTGTCAACTGTGAGGTGCATGTAAGGTCCTTATTTCAGGCCAAACTCTCCGACAAGTTAATTGAGTTTAGAGTGAATTCTTGGTCGATTGATGCTGCATGAAAATTGATTTGGTTCAATTCCTAAATTCCAAGACCTGGGAATCTCTAAAAGAGCACTCTAGATGGTGTGCCATAAATAAGTCTTTCATAGAGTTAAATGGGAGGCAAAAATACAGTTTCTTGGGTGACGTTCAGATAAATGTGGCTGTTTTGATTACTGAATCTGGAGTGTGACAAGCCCCAAATGTCCCGAGTTTTGATCCAAGAGATCATGTATTTGCACTATTCCAAGATAAGTGAATCTAACATTTCTACACATTATTCATAAAGAAATGGGCAGAAAAATGTAGCTGGAAAGCTGTTGGCACTATCCAGATAAAAGCTTGCTCCTCCCCAAAGGAAACCATTGGCATAGATGAAGAAAATCCAGTTGTTATTTGTATCTACATGAGGTTATGCAAAAGCACTTTTTTTTCCCCACTGATAGCTATAAGGGTAAAATTTGATCTTGTGAGATAAGTAGCAAATTGCCTCCCGTCCTGCCTCCCTTCATCTACTTCTCTCTATATCACCCACAAACCATACGGGTGCATCCACTCATAAATTTGCTTGTTAATATGTTACAAGTGGCTTTTAACAATATTTTTCAGAAGTATTTATAAAAGGAAATTGGTGAATCAGAATTCCCAGTGAAGTCAGTTTATGTCTCTCTCAACTTTTATTCTCAGTATTTTATATAAACTACAATAGTTCATTAATACTGTTACCACAAAATAGCATCAAGGAGACAATCAAGACATAAAAACAACTGCAATTTGTGTCTCTTATTGTCTAGAAGATGGAAAGAACAAGACCAATGTTCTAGTAGACTCAGTGTTGTTCCATGTTTGGAATCTGGATTGCTCCTCACAGGCTCAGGTTTTGAATGCTTCAAGAGTATGGTGCTAATTTGGAGACTGTGCACCTTTTAGGAGGCCAAGCCTGGTTGTAGAAGTAGTTTAGCAAAAGCAGGACTTCAAAGAACATACCTACCTCTGGTTCCAACCTCCTTTATGCCACTAGGTGAACAGCTGCTCCTGAACATTCCTGCTGCCACAGATGTTCCTACCACTGTGATTTTCCCAGTGTGACAGATTGAAATCTCTCTGAAGCTGTGGTCCCAACTCAGCCTCCTTCCTGTTAGGTGGTTCAGTCACTGTTACAGTAAGGACAGACCCATGTAATTCATCTACAGGACATCATATACCTAAGGCTTGGTGAACATCACAGAAGGTTGGCATGGAAAGATTTTTATAGCCAGAAGACTAGGACATCTGCCATGAGATAGCATCTTCTATTTGTGGCAGGAAAGCTATACCCATGAAATCTCAAAAATATGACCATCTAAATAATGACATCACCATTTAATATGCCAACATGGACATAGAAAATCTCACAAAGCCCTACCCCTAGATGAAGAGCTACAAGCAATCAATTGTTGCTGAGAGAGGAAGAATTGGTCTTCTCTGGGGATGAGCTTCCTGATAGGTTGTCCAATCCCAAGTGGCCAACTGTGGTAATCTAAGTAGCTATGACCTCCATTGACTCAGGTGAATACTTGGTCTTTAATATGACACTATTAGGAAGTGTGGCCTTGTTGAAGTAGGTGTGGCTTTTTTGGAGGAATTGTGTCACTAAAGGGTGGGCTCTGTAGTCTCAGAAGCTCAAGCCAGTTCTCTGCCTGCTGCCTGTGGGTCTAGATACAGAACTCTCAGCTCCTCCAGCACCATGTCTGCTTGCATGCTGCCATACTCTCTGCCATGATGACAATGGATTAAACCTCTGAAACTGTAGCCAGCCATAACTAGATGTGTTCCTTTATAAGAGTTGCCTTGGTCATGTTGTCTCTTCACAGCAATAGAAATCCTAAGACACCAACACTAGGAAAACATAATATGAGCAACACTAAAAGAAATCAACAATCTGTATTTATATAGATGTGTGTTTCATTTATTATTTGAGAATTCAGTACATAAATACTGTACTTATATTACAATAAAGAAGTCATGGCTTGACAATGAGTTGGGTAGCACATGGGAGAAGTTTTAGGGGAGCAGAAAAAAGTAGAAATGATGTATAAATACAAAATTCATGTCTGAAATTCCCCCAAGTGACTTTAATCTTAAAATGTACAATAGAAAAAGAAAAATGATAAGGCCCAATGAGAACCTGTTTTGAGAATCAAATATGGCTCTTTACTATCATGTCACCTCACTTTGGCGGAGTTGGGGGTTCTCTCTCACAACTGTGTTGTAAGAGTTTTGATTTCTAATGAATGCTTTGACCTCATGATCTGATCATCTTTTAAAGGCCTCACTTCTGAACGCCATCACAAAGGGATTAAGTTTCAACTTTTGGGCTTCAAAGCAAGACATATTTAGACTTCAGTAGATGAAATCAAGGATATGTAACCTGTATATTGAACTTGGTAGAATGTGTTTGAGAGCTTCCCATGTTCATGTATGAATGAATAATTTTTTCATTTCACTGATGACCAACACTTGCTCTATGCATATATCGCATATTCACTTTACTTGACTTTCAGTTTGAGCATATCACTTAGTAAATAATATTTAACTGCCTGACAGTCATTTATCCTTCATGATTTGTAATCTTGTCTTGATTATTATCTCTTCTCTAATTCATTTTTAATATAAAATTTTATTTTTTTTCTGGAGGCTTTTACTCTGTTCTTTTTCTGTGATTATGTTTTTTTTTTTTAAATCATGCTCAGCAGACAATCATTTTCACTTTTGTGAAGAGGCATTTCATCTCCTTTTCTATTAAAATTTTTTGAGCATTTCATTCATAAGTACTGTATTTATATCACTTCTACACTTTTCTTTCCCCTCAGTTCCCCTCATTTCCCCCAACTTCTCTAATTCATGACTTTTTCTCCTTTTCTCTTTATTTATACTTGAGATACACACACACACACACACACACACACACACACACACACACACACAGTATTGAATTCTCTCAGTGTGGCCTGTATATAAATGTGTTTGATCCACTTACGGTTGGGTTTTATCAGGGATACTGTCCCAGAGGAAAACTGATTCTCCTCTCTCGGAGGTCACTGACTCTCAGAGCCTCCTCGTTTAAAATTGCTGGAGCCCACTGGCTGAGTTGAACAGCACCTGAGCAGGGAATGAGGAGAAATTACACTACACATGGGATCAGCTTGAGAGGGCTGTCAGTATGACTGAACCAGCTTGGGTTTATTCCAGGGTTCATTATTTCTAGGCAAAGCAAAAACAAGTCACATCAATACAAAAGGAAAAGTTGTGGAAACACCTAACTTCTTTTCAAAAACTACTTTCCTGTGTAGGATACGGTCCAAGCTCACACAGTAAGCTTTAAGGAACTTAGTGAAACTTCCTCTTTTCTCTGTCTCAAGGTGAAGGCCAAGGTGAAAACATAACAAAGCAGTTTAAAGAGCAGCTCTCCATAGCTCTCCCTTTTATATACTTTAAAAGACCATAGCTTAAAAGCTGTGGAGCAGAAGATTGTGCCTGTCTTAGGTTGTCTCTCTTGAAAGAGGGTACATGAATTCTATCATTCATGCCCTGTCTTATGTTAAATATACCTCAGAGAGATCTGACTCTGACTACCAACCTCCACTAGGGTAGACACTGGAGTTTAATCTGATGCTGATCAGCTTTAACTTTCCAGAAGGCCTTGATGAAGGTTTTAATTATCCCTTGTAGGAGACAGTCCTAACAGGAGTAATGAGCCGAGTCCTGTAGAAGTGACATAAACAGATGGCCACGAGGGCCGTATAGCTGCAATAACTAACCCGACCATTCTTTTAGGCTGCTTCTGGCACTCACAATCCCTTATCAGAACTCCAAGCCCAAGAAACATTAAAGTTTGGTTTTTGTATAAAAATGTTAACATTCCAAAAGAACAAAACATAAGGAAAATATACATAGGCAGTTACAGGGCCTCCCAAGAGTTTCTGAAGCAAGCTTGTTTTCATCTGCTGAAAACCAGAATCTGACCAAGGTCCCATAGTCAGTCCTCTTTCTCATTCTTCCCAATTTTGTTGAGAATTGTCCTAATTGTCAGACTAATCAAGTCCAGTCACATTGTATCTAAAAGGTTTTTTCTGCACAATATCTTCTCCTGTGAGCAGAATGAAACAAAGGTGAGTCAGAAGCATAGGTCCAACACAGCTCTCCATTCATTCATCATCAGGACTGTCCACAGCAGCAACATCCTCCTTGTGGGGAACATTTCCAGCAACTCGCACCAGCCTTTCTGGGATTCACCTCACTCCCAGCTCCTGTTTTCCTTTTTTTTTTTTTTTTTCAGAGCTGAGGAATGAACCCAGGACCTTGCTAGGCAAGCACTCTACCACTTAACTAAATCTCCAACCCCTTTTTAAATTTCTTGGGGGTAGGTATTAATGGCTGAGCTATGCCTTGTCCAAATTTTTCTAATCCCTAATTTGGTAAATATTCTTCATTAAGCATCTGATTGGTAACTACATTACTAGGACTGTAAAGATACACTTCCATGTTACTCATCTCTACCCCACAGATTAACAGAAAGGCCAGGAACAATATATGGTTTAAAAGTTTCCTAGTGTCCTTCCTCATCCTTCCAAGTTAACTCATCACTACTGTGTTCAGGACATTGGCTTTGTCCTACTCCTCATAATTGTGTTATAGAGGATTGTTTAGGCTAATGCATAGGCCACTGATCAGCAGTTAAGACAGAGACATCAGCTCCTATATCCAATAACTCTGTAAATTTTCTTTCATTAATTTGTATCACTTGTTCAGGTTGATTGGGGCCAATAGTTTGTATCCAGTAGGTATCAGAGGATCCAAAAACTGCATCTCCTCTCCTGTCCTTCTTACTTGCATTTTTTTGTCTGAACTTGGGGGAGTAATATTAATTAATCTAATCTTTGACCTTGATTTATTATAGAAATTCCATTTGGAGCTTGTGTCATAATTTTTATCTCCCATTCAAAATCAATATCAATTACCCCAGAAGCTACTAAAATTCCTTGCATAGTAGTACTACTTCTTCCTAGTAATTGTCCTATGGTCCTCCTAGGTGATGGACCATAAACTCCTGTAGGTAGGGCCTGCATCCCTATTTCAGGAGTTAATACTGTGTAGGTGGAGGAACTGAGGTCCAGTCCTGCGCTACCGGTGGATGCTCTAGAGAGGTCCTGAATGGATTTCCTTGCTGAGGGACAAAGTTCTATAGCATCCATAATATTGTTGCGGGGCCTGGGGCTGGCCTCTCCTCCCGATTCCCTGCATTAAAGGGTTTCCTACAGCATCTCTTTTAGACCTACATTCAGTAGCCCAATGCTTTCCTCTTTTACATCTTGGGAATAGACCAGGTTTCTTTTGGTTTCCTTTTTTCTTATTAGCATAATGAGGACAATTTTTTCTTTGATGTCCCACTTGCCCACAGCCATAACAACTTCCAGATACTCCATTCATTGGGCCTTTCTTTTGCTGAAATAATGCCTCTTTAATAGTCTTCCCTTGTAAGGTGGCAGCCTTAGCTACTTCTTGAGTATAAGACATCCCGTTGTCAGAACATAACCTAATATAATCAGAAATATCTCCTTTCTTCCTAAAGGGTCTCAAAGCTGCTTGGCAGGCACTGTTAGCATTCTCATAAGCCAATTGTTTTACTAATAATAGTACAGAAATTTCATTGCCTGTAAGTCTGCTTGCTGCTTGCATTAATCTTGCCACAAAATCTTGAAATAACTTATCAGGTCCCTGACAGATTTTAGACAAATCTTCCACCTGTCTACCTGTTTGCAGAAGTTTATTCCAGGCCTTTCGGGCAGCAGCATTTACTTGAGCATAAACTGCCACATCAAAATCCAATTGCTGTCCTGTTTCCCTATAGGTTCCTTCCCGAGCAAGCATGTCATAAGTTATAAGAACTCTTTGAGCTCTATTGAGTTCAGCTGTAACTTGACAGTGCTCTGCAAAATCTGACTTCCATAATAAATAATATCCTGATAAACATGCTCTTGCTAATTGCTTCCAGTCTCATGGACAGAAGGCCTTAGTAGACAAGGTTTCTAACAGAGCTTGAGTAAAAGGTTTTGTAGGACCATATTGAGAGCATGCAGTTTTTAATTATTTTAATTGTTTAAAAGAAATAGGAGCATGGACTCTCAGTATGACTGAAACAGCTTGGGTTTATTCCAGAGTTCATTATTTATAGGCAAAGCAAAAACAAGTCACATCAATACAAAGGGAAAAGTTGTGGAAACGCCTAACTTCTTTTGTAGTGGATATGGTCCAAGGTCACTCCCACTCCAATAAGCTTTAAGAAATTTGTCAAAACTTCCTCCTTTCTCTGTTGAGGGGGAAGGCCAAGGTGAAAACATAACAAAGCAGCTTAACGAGCAGCTCTCCACATAAAATGGGACCTTTTAAAACTGTTTTCATTTTCACTGACATGCCAATTCATGATAATTCAGTCACCAGCACCCATCAGAACCTCATGTCATGTCTGGCCATTTCATGTCAAAGGACGCTGCTGGATGCACTTCAGTTTTATGACTCCTGACTTACCCATCTTTTGGTCAGTTTATATAACCCTGATAGACACACACACAGGTGCATGTTTGGCTTACACGTGTTGAACATTTATATTGGACATGCTCTAGAAAGAAGGCTAAGATAATAAAAGGCCCGAACTGAAGTCAGTTTTAGTTGATATCTCAAGAGCTCTCTAAAGTATCTATAGGAAGGTACACACCCGTTAGTGAGTCATAACTTGCAGTGGCCTGAGAAGTCTTACCAAGTTTTTACTTTTATTTATTTTTTTCATCTTTTTTTACATTAGCAGTGTTTGTTCAGAACTGCAGAGATGGCTCAGCAGCCAAGAGCTCTGACTGCTCTTCCAGAGGACCTAGGTTCAATTTCACTCAAATGACAGTTCAAATTATCTGCAACTCTGGTCCCAGAATGTTATCTGATACATTCTTCTGACGTCTGTGAACATAGCACACACTTGATGCACAGGTATAAATGCACACAAAAACACCCATACACATGAAGAAACTATTTATAATATAGATATTGTTTGTTAAAATACTTACACACAGAATCATGCTTTGTATCCCAGCCAAGTCTTTAACTTGCAATCCTCTTGCCTCTACATCCCAAGTGCTAGCATTATGGCCTCATACCACTGATTCTCTTCTCTTCTCTTCTCTTCTCTTCTCTTCTCTTCTCTTCTCTTCTCTTCTCTTCTCTTCTCTTCTTTCTCTCTCTCTCTCTCTCTCTCTCTCTCTCTCTCTGTGTGTGTGTGTGTGCATTACGAGGAAAGAGAGTAAGAGCTCTGAGCACAAAGTCTTCACCTTGTTCTTAAAAGTCTAAAGTGTCTTCTGAGGTAGCAAAGCTGCTGATACAGGTCCTGCTCTTACTTCAGCTCAGGATGCTTCCTCTAGAAAGGAAGATAACCTTCAGGTGTTTTCTTCTGAAATAAAAGGTTTTTGAGGCTGGTGGCACACTACTGTAATCTCAGCATTTAGGAGAGTGGTTGAAATGATGAATTTGATGCCAGCCAGGGAGGCATAAAGAGGTCAAGGCCAACTTAAGTACACAGAAAGATCCTATCTCAGAAAAGGAAAAGACATGAGGTACTTGGGTGTTTCTGGAGAAAAGAAAACTGTTATTTCACATCTGTTTCCTCCTATTCCAGCTTTATTGTGACATTCCAGAAACTGGCTATTCTGTTCTGCTTTTAAGAATTTGGAAAAATGAAGTGTAATTCACATACTTACAGAAGATCCTATCTCCTCAATGACCTCTTCTCTGACATTTTCCTTTCTCTTACTCAAGTATAGGCCTTGGAAGAAAAGACTTGGTTTTATTCTTAAATTCTGAAATTTCTCTGTAGATTTTTAAGGCAAACAATTTAGGAAAAGAGTTATCATCTATTCTAAGAAAGAAAGAAAGAAAGAAAGAAAGAAAGAAAGAAAGAAAGAAAG